>NW_018408921.1:1389753-1614607 GCF_002113885.1 Mizuhopecten yessoensis
AAATACTCTTCATAGTTGGAAGGGTCTTAAGGTTTATGACCCTTGGGTCTCACATTTACCCCCTGGGGAAGGAGGGGGGGGGGGGCAAATTTATTATGGTTTTTAATGGCATATGATACTTTAGCCCTACCCCAAAGGGCTGTAGGGTGGGGCTCAAAGGAGTCAGTGTGCTAAAATTTCTTCATTTTCCTTGTTTAGAATCAGAGGTGCTAGTTTGAAATACTTTTTAGTCTGAAATCTGTATGCTAGATATTGAATAAGGTGGTTTTATTGTTTTTTTTCACTTTGAATAATATTTCTGTTCATGTTAAAAACAAAATCAACTCTCTGTATAAATATATCAGGTGACCGTTAAGGCCCATGGGCCTCTTGTTGGTTTTCAAACTTGTATTCAGCCTGTTCAACCCGTTCAGTCCTAAAGTCACGTTTGAACCTTACAAAATCAAAGAGTTCAAATATGTATAAGGGTGAATGAGTTAAACCTTAAATATGGAAGGGCTTTGGGCTTTTTGTTGGGTAAATATGGTTATATCCTCCTACCAATAACAGGAACGAGTACACCTGAACCTATATGTGATTTTTATATGTAAGAGTTTCATTGCATTGGATATTTTCTTTTTAAACATTTCCTACAATATACTTCAGAAACATCTATAATTTATATCCAGCAGTTATTGGATTTATTACCGGATAACCAATAATAAATATATATTTAAACTTCAGCTCTTCTTTTTGAAGAGGGTTTTACACAATCACCTGTATATAAGATTTACATGTAAAAAATCTACCAAATGTGTCCTGTGTATTCTAACATCCTGTATAGTCTGAACAAAATATTGTGTCTCAATAAACCTGTTTAGTCTGACACTATGTGGGACATTGTTGATAAAAGTGAAAAACTTGTAAATTAATAAACCAAGTATTAATGAAATCTATGAAATTCAAACTGTTAATGAAAAACGTCTATAATGTTTACCCATAAATAAACAAATTCTATGATATTTATTTGTAAATGCAGAACGTATCTGTTACTAAACCCAAGTCTTTGACATTGATTTTTAAGTTAATAAAAACTTTGATATTTACCCATAAATAAACAAAATCTCTGATAAATCTATGATATTAACCCATAAATAAACAAAATCAGTGATATTTTTATCTGTAAATAGCCAAAGTCTGTTACTATGTGTCTGTAAATGGCGATTGACAATGACATTGTGTGTACATGCCCTATTTGAGGTCTGTCTGTTGATCTGTGACACAGATTATTTGTTTTATCACCTGAAAGTAAAGTAAAAACAAACAGGGCCAACATAACTGTCTGGTAGAGTTCTGGCCATTCTGTCTGTCACCGTCAGTGTCAGAAACTTATATGTGGCTTGATGATCATTGGTCAGGGAAGCTTTTCTGGTAGTGGGTGTCAGTCAAGAAAATAGTTGTTTTGTTAATGCAAAATATGTGTTCTTAATAAATTTGATTTATTCAATGCTGATATAGCAATAATGATTGTATAAATATTTTATTGGATAGGCTAGATCAAGCTGACCATACGTAAGGTTCTGATCAGGCCAGGTGCTCTAGGCTATCACTGACTGGACTCCATAGTAAATAGTCATTACACACACCCCATTACCAGACACTGGTATTTTAGCCAGTGGTCAAAATTGACCATTCTGATTGGTCATCAAAGCGATGACCATCAGTGTGTAACCACAAATTAGGTGGTCTGAATGCTGTGACATTTAGGGCTGTGTGACGGCTGGAATGGGACCACTGACTTTAGGTAGGGTGGGGGGTGTTCTGTACTAGTGTCAGGGGTGAAGTTATCGTCTTATCAACATAAGGTGTAGGATGTGACGTTAACTTTCAACTTGGACTGTTGTTTACCTGAATCATCAGTCATTAGATGTAGCGACAACAATATTGCTCTACCTGGGCCGTCATATTCGCTTTGTCCATTGTAAAGTGCAAGGGCAAGGCCAGTGACTATTCCCTATCTGAATACAATGCTGAAGCATCTACAATCCGAACGGAATTTAGGGGAGAACATGCTGTAGTGTCTACACTGTAACATGAAAGGAATTGAGGGGAGATAATTCTCAAGCATCTACACTGTGACATCAGGAATTCAGGGGAGATAATTCTCAAGCATCTACACTGTAACATGAAAGGAATTCAGGGGAGATAATTCTCAAGCATCTACACTGTGACATGAAGGGAATTGAGGGGAGATAATTCTCAAGCATCAACACTGTAACATGAAAGGAATTGAGGGGAGATAATTCTCAAGCATCTACACTGTGACATCAGGAATTCAGGGGAGATAATTCTCAAGCATCAACACTGCTATGTGAAGGAATTCAAGGGAGTAATGCTCTCCACGCTGTTATATGTAGGAATTCAGGGGAGATAATTCTCTAGCATCTACACTGACAAGAAAGGAATTCAGGGGAGAAAACATTCTTAGGAATCTTTTCTGACCATAAAAGTATTCAAGAAAGATAGCTATCAACACTGTGACGTGAGTGAATTCAGGGGAGACAATATCTTTGTGTCTACACCGTGAAATGTCAGAATTCAGGACAATCCCATTGATTGTTGTATTGCATGTTAATAATTTGATTAATCACCGGAATCAAATAAAGAAGGAATTTCAGATGTGATTGAGTGGAAATAAGTGACCTAGAAAAGGAATCGGATTTGTGACACTGCTGGTATTTAACATATAGCTTCACATAGAACAGAGATGAATCTTATAATGCTGTAACATATAATTCTGATTTTGTTAGGGTAAGAGTAAGTCTAGGTTTAAGGACTTACTGTTAATGATCAATATTAGACCAACGGATGATTACGAAATAATGAAACCTTATCTCATTATGTGGATACAGTGTTGACAGCATCGGGAAATTAGCAAACTACAATTTTAGACTAAATTTAGGCTAGTCCTGTTATTTCTGTGCAAGAAAATAGTAGTGTGCAGTTGAAACAACTCTGCAGTATATTTTACATTAAAAGTGCCTTAGAGGAATATTTTATGTTGCTTAGAGGAATGTTTTACATTAAAAGTGCCTTAGAGGAATATTTTATGTTGCTTAGAGGAATGTTTTACATTAAAAGTGACTGAATTTCCTACAGTGCTAGTGGAGACAAAAGCTGGTTTATATCTATAGACACGGTGAACTCTGTCAAATAAGTGCATCGTTTACGTCTTCACCAATATACGCTACTGGTAAAGTAATGGATGGATAAGGTAAATCCTCGTTGATAATCCCCAAAACTTTGTTGTGACATGTCTATGGGGCCTGCCTGTGTAATGATGTAAGAACAGTAAGCTGGTGTGTATCGGTCCATTAACACACCTCACACATCCCCGACAGGTAACGCATCCATAATAGGTCACCTGTCACCAGGTAAACCATCAGTTAGGATAAAACAAAAAAATTAACCACCGACAAACTTCGACCATGACAGGAACCCTCAACGTGGACAATAATGTTGATGCAGCTGTGAGGATCTTTGGATAAGAGATCATATGAGATTACACTTGCCCACACAAAGATTAAGGACGGAAGACTCAGGCAGTGTATAGACAGGAGGTGGGAAACGGCACCTCAGGAGATAATTTTCTTCGATATGATGTCACAAAACTAATTAGATTCTCAAAGATCGAAGATCGTCAGCTACAAGGGAGTAATAGTACTTCAATAAGGATTTTGAAATTCCACACCGTTCTCAAAATATAAATGAGGAATGTTTTGCTGAGTTTGTGGTTCATCTCGGCTAGAAATCACTTGACATCTGAGAAACAATGTCTGGTTTTGTACATGATGTTTGATCTGAATTGAAGTTGTGTTTTCAAAGTAACGGTGATGATTCAATGGATCTGTGACATAGCGTGACGAGAAAGCGTGACGAGAAAGAATCCAGCCATAAATATTGTTCATGTGGAGAGTTGAATACTGTAGCTGGTTAATAGTAAAGTTAAATAATTCAGGGATTGTTCATCTGAAGAGTTGAATATTATAGGGATTGTTCACTTGCAGATTTAATTTCATTAATTTGGAGAGTTGAATACCAGGTAGTATAGGGTTTCAACTGAAGATTTGAATAAGAGTTGCATACAGAATATTTTTTTTTCTGAAATATTGAATAATATAGGAGTTGTGTTTTGAGTGTTGACTATTATAGGGGAAATTTAAGAGTTTATAGTCAAAAGAGGAGTTTATTACCTATATGGAGCTGGTTAACTGTTTTGGTCAGTTTTCTTGGAATTAGGTACCTTTTGTTGCTAGTTACCTGGTACTTGGTAACCTTGGAGTTAGGTACCTTCCTTTTATTGCTGGTTACCTTGGAGTTGATTACCTTTGAGTTAGTTAACCTGGTGCTTGGTTACCTTTAAGTTAGTTAACCTGGTGCTTGGTTACCTTTGAGTTAGTTAACCTGGTGCTTGGTTACCTTTGAGTTAGTTATCTGGAGCTTGGTTACTAAGTAACCTTTTGTTGCTGGTAACCTTTGAGTTAGTTACTGTTTGTTGCTGATTACCTAAAGGTAGATAACTTGTGCTTGGTTACCTTTGAGTAATTAACCTTTTGTTTCTGGTTACCTTTGAGTTAGTTACCTGGTGCTTGGTTAGCTTGGGAATAGTTACTAAGTAATTGGTTACCTTGGAGTTAGTAACCTACCTTGGAGTTAATTACTTGGTGCTTGGTTACCCTGGAGTTAGTAACCTGGTGCTTGGTTACCTTGGAGTTAGTAACCTGGTGCTTGGTTACCCTAGAGTTAGTACTACCTTGGAGTTAGTAACCTGGTGCTTGGTTACCTTGGAGTTAGTAACCTGGTGCTTGGTTACCTTGGAGTTAGTAACCTACCTTGGAGTTAGTTACTTGGTGCTTGGTTACCCTGGAGTTAGTTACTTGGTGCTTGGTTACCCTGGAGTTAGTAGCCTGGTGCCTGGTTACCTTGGAGTTAGTAACTTGGAGCTTGGTTACCTGAGAGTTAGTTATTTGGTGCTTTGTTACCTCTGAATTAGTTACTTGGTGCTTGGTTACCTTGGAGTTAGTTACTTGGTGCTTGGAGTTAGTAACCTGGTGCTTGGTTACCTTGGAGTTAGTAACCTGGTGCTTGGTTACCTTGGAGTTAGTTACTTGGTGCCTGGTTACCTCTGAATTAGTTACTTGGTGCTTGGTTACCTTGGAGTTAGTTACTTGGTGCTTGGTTACCTCTGAATTAGTTGTAATTGTAAAGGTAATTATACTGGAGCTGATTAGCCCTGTAATGCCTACAGAGCATTGATTACCTATGATGGTCACCTATTAGCAATGTCATTATACCTGGCCCTATTATATATATATACACTGACTGTTTCATAAAGAGTCATAGCTGGTGAAAAAAGCCCATTTACTCACTGATTATCAGGGGCCAGAGACAGTGTAGGGTCTGTTCTGTGCCGGAATACACTTGTGATAGATGGAGACTGGGCCCCACATTTTATGCGGAGAGTGAATGACTTCTACCCAGAGTGGCACAAATCTGAGGTGTAGACCAACACTTTTGACATGCCACGGCACAAATTTTAATGACACGGAAAATATCCAACTTTGGTCTGTCGCTCTGGAGTTGACTGTACTGTCTGTGTTGGTATAATCTAGTCCCAGTCAACTCCAGCCTTACCACTTCATGGTGTGTGTATTTAAAGCAAGAATTATCATTAATCGACGCTAAGATTTTAATCAATGGATTGTGTATATAAGGCATGTTACGTTGATCTTTGAGCTATTATTGGATCTATCTCCCAGTCTACACATGTAATACCCTAACGGCACCGCAAAATGGCCGGCCGGATGTTCCGACATGAGAGATTTTACTCTCTGCCCAACGAGTTCTCCATTCGCAGAGGTAAATAACTTTTATTTCTTTTACTTGACTTTTTGTGTTTAATGTGTTTAAGACTTGTATAGAGAGAGATATAGGCCATTAACGATATTGTATGTTGTGTCGGTAGACAGCTATCTATCACTCATTCTCCCGGAGTGTACCTGTCACTTCAATACACCCTATAGCCTTGGATTCAGAATTACTTTACTAGTATGAATAGAAATTTACTGTGACAAGACTGAAATATCAAGCATTTTGATCTTAATATTACCATGTTACTGTAAGACATTCAATATTTCATGTAATGCACAAAGGTGACATGCAATTAGGTGTCATACCTGTACAGGTAAATGACATATGTCTATATATAAATGTGGTTCTGCTAGGTTGTACAGGTGAGCAATCTGTACATAGCTTTAAATACCTTTAAAGTGTTAGCTAATCACAGGTGAAACAGGTATAACAGGTAATATTTGTCCCTATTGGGATGTATTTAAGGTTGTAAATTACACATTCCATACCAACTATGCTTAACTGGTATGTTAAGTAATTGAAGTAAAGAGGACTACAGTTTGTTCCTATGTGTACCTGTTACAAGAATTTATCTTTATTTTTCTGGATATTTCAGGAAAAAAATAACAATAACCTGCAGAATGTAGCTATTAAACATGACACTGCATTTATAAGTATTGTTGAAAAAGTTTCTAACGAAGATGCACAATCTTTATTAATTAGCCATCGTTTACCCAAGTTATACAAAATATACAAGGACTTTAATATTGTTAGTCAGCTACTTGCAAAAAAAATTGTTTAATTTTGCCCAGGATATATATCATATACTTTATCAATCACAATTGACAACATTTTGTATGTTAGCTAGTTCATCTTAGATAGCCAAGTGTCATATCTTAAACCGGGTCTTGTCCATTATATAAAGAGTTATAGCCCTTTGTTGACCATTCATCACAGTGCATATCTCATATACTGTGTTATTTGCGATTCATTTTTTTTTTGTATACCTTGGGATGAGGGAGTGTCCATTACTAAACTTGGGTCTTCTGTCCAACTATATGCAGTTTCTGTGGTCCTTTTTTCACTTTGAGTCTCAATGTCTGGGGCATATCTCAATACTCTGTTACTTACATTACTGGTAAATTTTGTAAGCAAGAACTTCTTTGGGGTGGCAGAGTGTACTTAAGGATCCCCGTCCCATTGCCAGAAACTGTATTTATGTATTGGTAACTGTTTTTACCAGCATGTCTATAACCTTGATAAATCATTTCTGACGAGAAAACCATACCTTGCGGGACTTTTGTCAGAAATAATAAAGATGAAATAAACAAAATGAAAGTAAGAATAGTGTTTTGAGTGTAAAAAAGGTCAGTGGAGCTAGACCTGGGCCCGTATTCATGAGACCATTATCATGCTTAAGCATGGATTTTGTGCTCAAACCAACTTTCTTGTAACTCACTTAAATCATGTCAAACAATCAAAACGTCAAATGAAAACATGGAAAACAGTATTCGACTTTAAGTCGCTTCAAATTTTTTTTCAAAATCATTGACAAAAATAAAATTGTATTATCATGTTATAACCAGAACAAGAAATCAGATTTTACCATAAAATCCATGCTTGCAATGTGCATGAGAACGGTTTCATGAATACGGGACCGGGTTTTGAACCCTGGACTTCAGATTGCACAAACTGATGGATTTATCTGGTTATGGGGAGGTTACTGTATATAGGAAAATTCACAGTGCAGTGGGACGGGGATCCTTCAGTTGTGTATTGTTCCCCAGTATATACAGAGTTATGACCCTTTGTTCGTTTCTTAGATACTGTGCCTTGTTAATTACATGAAAAAAGTTCATCTGCTCTATTCTTAAAGCAGATAGATTTGGACCCTGTTCATATGTACAGGGGTCTGATATTGTTTAATAAGTAGGAATGTACGGGGAGAAACTTAATTAAAACTGCTGAGTGACTTACAAAGTAATGTTTCTCAACTTTCCTTCTTTTAAACCATGACATCACAAATACACACAGGAACAGGCGAAGTATTACTTTATCATAGAAAATAACACAAAACGACTCAAATATCAAATCAAATATTGCCGATGTAATGCTGTTATAATTACAGGCCTTTGATCAGCTGCCCCCTACACTCTACTGCCATTATCTGACCATTTAACTGACCATAAATGACCATAACTGACCCCAGACATTACTACATGTAATTGTAGTAGACAAATGACTTGCGACAAAATATGCAGTCAGATTGTAAGATCTATTAATTCATTCACCCCTGAAGACGCATTTGAACTCTTCCGATTAAAATGTTGGAATTGTTCATTATGAAATTTCAGGGGTTAATGAGTTAAAAAACTGGAAGCCTGTGAGCAGGGAAAAGATGTTTCCATTAACTGAGCAGGTAAGTATTTCTACCTGGTGAAGTATGGAGTCAACTTTTACTGACATATAGGTCTGTTGAACAGGTCACAGTGACGTATACCTGGGTTAGACAGGTGTGATTAACGACAGGTCGTTACTACAGGTATTTCTTGTAATCTATTCTAATTCATCACCTCACCTGCACTTACCTGAGATAAAACATTAAACGTGCTGCCCAGGTATATGTAGTAGATCTACAATTATGAAAATGTTGGGTGTTAAAGTGGAATCCTAATTGAAAATATATACACAATAGAACGTCTGCTTTTACAGTAGATAATTTCCTGGTCCAATTTTGTGTCTTGGGTCTCTAAGGAATGCAAAGTAGACACTACTAAGGGTCATATTGGATATCATACTCTTCAGGTAGACACTACTAAGGGTCATATTGGATATCATACTCTTCAGGCGGGCAATTAATACTAAGGGTCATATTGGATATCATACTCTTCAGGCGGGCAATACTAAGGGTCATATTGGATATCATACTCTTCAGGCGGGCAATACTAAGGGTCATATTGGATATCAAACTCTTCAGGTAGACACTACTAAGGGTCATATTGGATATCATACTCTTCAGGTAGACACAACTAAGGGTCATATTGGATATCATACTCTTCAGGTAGACACAACTAAGGGTCTTTCTGGATATCATACTCTTCAGGCAGGCAATGCTTAGGCTAGTGGATACAAATCTTTTGATTATTTCACCAATATCATATTTTGTCCTGCTGAAATTATAGAATGTTTGTTCCTTTCCAAAATAAAAGGGAATTTTTTTTCACAATCACATTTTTCTCCACATGTTTATGGAATACTGTACGGTAGTATAATTTTGATTATTTCAGTACGTTTTGTATTTTAATATAAGTTTTGTACTGTTAAACATACAATTTTTAAACCATAAAAAGTATTTTGATAAACTGTTAAGTGTACTGTACCTCTGCATCACCGAATGAAGGTAATGCAACTCGTGAATTAGGTCACTGTGATCTTGATCTCAACGTCAGCGGTCAAATAAGAGTACAGCAAAACCTTGTTTACTCATTGACCCCTGAAGACACATTTGAACCCTTCCAATTCAAAGGTTGGAAAAGTTTTTTTCCGAGAAATCTTGTTTGAGCTAAAACATTTAAACTGTGAAAGTTATCGGGATACAACTTTGAGTGTACCTGCATTTCCAAATGAATGTGCACAAGGCACTATAGTTAGGTCACTATGACCTTGACCTCAGGAAATTCACAGAAAATTTTAAATATCTATAGTTGATAGAGAACTCCAGACAATTGATAGAAAAACCAACAACGCACTCTTGACTAATGTCTTACAGCCATATATATTGAACACAAACTGGAAATATGTTCGACAGAAAATTGAATAACGACTGACCGCAAACTTAGGAATACCTGGGGGAAGTTGAATGTGTGCCTACTAAGGTTGATCAGAGGGTGTTGAAACACAGGCTAGATATGACCCCACAAACAGCAAAACTCTGATAAGATGAAAGACTTATATATACTGGATGGTGCAGATTAAGGGCGCCTACCCAAATAAGGGTGTCCGCATACTTTTATCGATAATAACAGTTTACCAAAAACGCTTACTTTGTTTTTGAATTGTAAAATCTATGCTGTTGCACATATATTGAATAACGAAACACCATTTTTTAACAAAAGAATATTTCTTCTTTACTTTCAACAAATACTTTACTTTCAGTATGAATGCATGCATAATTACAGTAATTAACTCATTCACCCCTGACCACACATTTGAACTCTTCCAATTCATAGGTTGGAATAGTTCATTATAAAATTTCAGGGGTAAATGAGTTAAAGTTAAGGTGGTTCCATGGTAGTTCAGCCAGGTTTGTAGAATCAGGTCTTCATTTTCCTTATATGAGGAGGAGGGAGGCATCTGTTCTGAAGATTCAATGACTAAACAAGTTCTTTGGTGGGTAGAGGGGCAATCTGTTCTGTAGAATTAGTAGAACTACATTTTCAGTTGACAGTACGAGTAGAGGGCAGTCTGTTCCGCAGAATTACTAGGATTACATTGTCCTTGGATTGGGACTGCTCAAACTCAGATTCTGTGCTCAAGCACGCCCGATTTCTTGTTTCGGTGATAAATAATTTAAAAAACACATTCTGTCCTAAATTTGGGGAAAAATCAGAGAAACTGCAAGCATAAAACTGGTTAAAATGTTTGCACTTGAATATTTTTACTGCGTCACATGATTTAAGTAAGTTACAAGCAAGCTGGTTTGAGCACATAATCCAGGCTTGAGCATGAGAACGGTTTCATGAATAAGGGCATGTGCCTTGATTGTAGATGTCATGATGTGTGTCCAAGATGGAATACAGGCCATCAGTTTCAATGCAAGACTAAGACACTATGACATCTGTCTGTAAGGAACTCCTGACCTTGAAATTACATCATAATATTTGGTCCAGTTTTTAGACATCATGACATCAGCCCAAGATGTATAGTCCAGGCCTTGATTATCACACGATTTAGTCTAGCTGTTAGACACTGTGACATCAGCCTATGTTTAGTCTGTTAAGACACTGACGTCGGCCTGTGTTTAGTCTGTTAGACATAGTGACGTCGGCCTATGATATAGTGGAGGCTCTGATCTTAACCGACGGTTTAGTCTGTTAGACATTGTGATGTCGGCCTATGTTTAGTCTGTTAGGCATTGTGATGTCGGCCTATGTTTAGTCTAACAGACTAAACATAGGCCGACGTCACAATGTCTAACAGACTAAACATAGGCCTATGTTTAGTCTGTTAGACATTGTGATGTCGGCCTATGTTTAGTCTGTTAGACAACGTGACGTCGGCCTATGTTTAGTCTGTTAGACATTGTGACGTCGGCCTGTGTTTAGTCTGTTAGACATTGTGATGTCGGCCTATGTTTAGTCTGTTAGACACTGTGACGTCGGCCTGTGTTTAGTATGTTAGACATAGTGACGTCGGCCTATGATGTAGTCCAGGCCCTGATCTTAACCGAAGGTTTAGTCTGTTAGACACCATGACGTCGGCCTATGAGAAATGCATTGATGTTCAATCTATAGGAAAATGTTGGTTTGCTTGCAGAGGACATCAATATTTCAGTACAAGAAGTAGGCAGACATGCTCAGACATTACTTTGCCAGGGCTAAGTGCCATACAGTGTTGCTGCAGTGCAGCTGAGAATATTGTATGCCCCAAAAAACTGGTTATATTTAGCTTCTATTCTTTTTAATCTCTTAATCAAAGATTACTTGTTCAAATTATCGTAGAAGGGTTGACATTTGTTAAAGATTGGATTACTTCTTAAGGATGATCACCCCTAAGACTGGTGGGCTAGCTATAAATGCACTAGTGCATCAGAAACTCCTTCCATAAAACAAGGTGAAAAATAATTCAAAAGCAGACGTGCAGAATCGTAGGAAACCCTTGTATTTTGTACCAACATTACAAATATATGTCAACAGAAACAAACTTTCAGATCCTTCCATAGTCCCAATACACATGCAATGGGTACTTTTTAGGATCCCTGTTCCACTACACTGACCTTTTGTATGTACATGTGCAGTAACCTCCCCTTAACTTCCGTTTTGAATGTAACTAGCACGACTGGGCAAGGACACTTCCATTGACCAGGAAGCTCAAATCAGTTAGAAGGACGGCATACGAACCTGAAGTTTTGGGTTTAAAAACCTGGTTTAGCCCACCTCAATTTTTAAACTTCTGTTGATTGTGTTTTGTGGTATTTTATTTTTATATTTGTGACAATTGTATATCTCATATCAGTCCCGTAAGGTATTGTTTTCTGTCATAAATGATTTATCAAAGCCTAAGTTTTACTGGAAAAACAGTTGGTGATGCATAGTAAACAGTTTTTAGCAGTGGTACGGGGATCCTTAAATGATAGGATTTCAATTAGGTGAGAAGCTGCCCATAAAAAACCCATATCATAGTATATATGATATACATTGCATACATGTGGGAAATGAGGTCCCTTGTCTTAAAAAAATGTAAAATAAACATAAAAAACATTTACCTACCAACTTACTCTGTCCTTTGTGAGAGCTTAAACAGTTTTGCTCGGCCTTACATTAACAAGCATTGCATGTAGACTGAACACTCAATTTTCTAGTCAATACATTATTTTTCTTAAATTAACTATATATCGACCTTGACCTTTGACCTCAAATTAAATCCCTGGGCATCCATGTCATTTGAAGCAACCACTATACAGACAGTTTAACTGGTACTTCAGAATTGATAAATCTAAGTCCTCAACTCTATTGACTGTGTTGTCGTGGTCACCTTTGACCTATAGTGACCCCAGATTCAATCTTTGTGCATCCCTGTTATTTGAAGCAACCACTATTTTATGACTTGTGAACAATCAGCGAGACTTCAGAATTGTAAAATCCAAGTCCTTTCTTAACTCTATGTGACTGTGTGATTGTGGTCTCCTTTGACCTAGTGACCTCTAATTCAAATCCCTGGGCACCCCAGTTGCATAAGCCACTGGTAGTATGTGAAGATTGAACACAACAGTATGTCGGCATGTCGTCAGATAGCTTCAGTCCTGGTCAGATAGTAGCCTTATACAGCCTGTTAGAGCCCCGTCAGATAGCGTGTCCAGACTGTGTTACACTTGGCGGATTAATTTACCTGAATATAAGTGATTGGATCTGGTGTACCAGCTGAGCCTCAATTCATTATAACTAATGAATACATGTAATGGAAGGATCTTATTATACAGCTCTGAGTTACTTTGCAGATATCACCTTATACATTTGTCAAGGCTTTTTTCAAATATAAACACTGCTTATAAAAGATATCCAACCAGTTGTCAGCAAATTGTCATCAGGCTTTTGTCGTGAGCAGTGAGCCGTCAGCGATTACTTTGATATGTCTCAGGTCTGATTCCTGACCCAATTTGTGTGGTATTCCTTATGAGATCACTGCCCCTGTACTAGCTATACAGATAGACAAAGCCATCAACAGTCTCCACTGCTTCCCTCAGTGTGATTACTGGTAAGGTATCTCACAGACTTTTCCTCCAGGACCTGCATGTCTGTGTTTGGTGGATGTACAGGAATAGCAAGATCACACTCCACTGCCTGTGCTCAATAATCATACATGGAAACTGATTGGCCATTTTTCACAAATTTATTCCAATAATGAGATATCTGATATTGTTGTCCACCACACTGACAGTCTTGTGGACAACTGGGATGTATGCATGCACTACAACTACACAATATACAAATGAATGTCATGTGTGAAATGTCATATTTTCTTCAAATGAATATACTGGAGATATATTAATGCATTATTTCTGAGATAAATTTCACTGAAATATATCATCTTTGTGCACAATATTACAAATATTTGTATGAAGCAAATGACATGATTTTGAGACTGAAAGGTAAGAAGAATTGGTCGCAGACAGTTTCCATGGCAACGAGGTGACATCTACTGGGTTCAACTGGAGGGCCACGAGAGCTATATAACCTTTGACCCCTGACCTCTAGTCTGTATCCCACAGCTGGACTTGTTAGTGATAGACTGCATCAGAAAGGTGGATGGTTCTCGGAACATTGTGAGCTCCGTATACATCGAAACATTAAAATCAATTTTGATGTGGAAACTTCATTGATTACAAACGACTCAAATCTAAAGTGGAAGCATTCAATTTCTGTCAGGGAAACCTGATCGTGTTTCCAAGGTGAGGAGTTGTGATGTAATTAAAAGCTCGAAACTTTAAAGGTTGCAGCCTGACATACAGTTAATTAGTTAATTGGCCGATCGCGCTGGCTCGACTCCGGAGCTTCATTTTTTTGCGAACGTCAGAACATTATTTGTTCCTCTTGCAACAGTGTGTTCTAGGAGGATATTGTGATATATGATCTACAGATTGAATCGGCTATCCACTTGGGATTACAATTTCTGAATTGATAATGAGGTCAAGCAGAATTAAGTCTGAGCCTGACTTTTTTCGACCAGCTTTCTATGCAAATGTAGCAGAGGAACTTTTGGGATTCAAAGGTACTGTAAATGTATTGGTTCAATGCAGATATAGAATTGTTCAGCTTTTTCTGTTTGAGTATTGGTCTCAAACATGAATACTTGATAGAAATAAATTGATTTAAGACCATATTAGAACAAACCTGATGCTGGCATTTACAAAATCTGTTTTATTTGCATTGCTACGCTCAGCCTCCATAATAAGTTATATAATGTATTCTCTTGAAAATTTTGAACTCCCCTTTCAGAGATGAGTTCAAAATTTTTCTCGAAAATTTGAACTGTGTTTTGTACTGTAATCTGTGAGAACTTTTTGGGAAAGAAGGGCCTTGATAGGTTGGCCTGAGAATTAGCCCTGTCAGGTTATGACATGTACTATGGTTGAAATGTGATTTATTGTTCTACAGTGACCGTTTATATATATATTTAGTACCAAACACAAGACGTTTATTTGTACACTAACATGCTATTCTGTCATTGTGATGGTCAGTTAGCGAGCTAATCATCACCGGTAGAAAATGTCACATACACAACATTTGATATACAATGTATGTCAACCTTCAGGCACTTAATTCACAAACATTCTTAAGTTTGAAACAACTTTACTTGTGAACACAACTCTGTGAATTCTTAAATATTTAAATATCTGTTGAATGTTCTTGATTTCTGAACATATACAGTTCATTCGTTACTGCAAATAGTGGCACACAGTTATACATGATCTTTAAGTTTGTGCAGTCAGGGGCAGATTGAAACACATGGTAGATTTCCTTTTGAGAACTCAGGTTTCAAAGCGTTAGATTGTGTAGATATTGCGAGTTTTAAAAAGTTAAGATAAGGGGAGGTAACTCTAACACACACCACAGGTATAGTGTATTAGGTAGCATATACCCTTAAATGGACCTAGATAGGGGAGGTATTAACTAACACACACTACAGGTATAGTGTATTAGGTAGCATATACCCTTAAATGGACCAAGATAGGGGGGAGGTAACTCTTAACACACACCACAGGGATAGTGCATTAGGTAGCATATACCCTTAAATGGACCAAGATAGGGGAGGTAACTCTAACACACATCACAGGTATAGTATATTAGGTAGCATATACCCTTAAATGGACCAAGATAAGGGGAGGTAACTCTAACACACATCACAGGTATAGTATATTAGTAGCATATACCCTTAAATGGACCTTGCTAGGGGAGGTAACTCTAGCACACATCACAGGTATAGTGCATTGGGTAGCATATAGCCTTAAATGGACCAATATAGGGTAGGTAACTCCAACACACATCACAAGTATAGGTTATTAGGTAGCATATACCCTTAAATGGACCAAGATAGGGGGAGTTAACTCTAACACACATTACAGGTATACTATATTAGGTAGCATATACCCTTAAATGGACCTTAGATAGGGGGAGGTAACTCTAACAAACATCACAGGTATAGTGTATTAGGTAGCATATTCCCTTAAATGGACCTAGATAGGGGAGGTAACTCGAACACCCATTGCAGGTATAGTTATATAAGATAGCTTATAACTGCAGTGCTTGTCCTAGATAGGGGAAGTAACACTAACATACAATGTAGTATAGCATGTAAGGTAGCATATATCTTTGGTGCTGGACCCACCTGATAGTTGATGTATATCATTATCACATAGGTGTTCATCTCTGAACCTCCTATTAGGGAGCTAGATCTCCTTTATCACATATTTACAATATGAGAAAGTGTGTTAAATGCTGCTGAAACTACTTTGCTCAGTTTATCTTTCTATGAATCACAATTACTCCAAAAAGCATACATTTGGTTCAGACACACCTGTTATAATGATAACATACAGTAACTTGATCATTTGATCATTTGACCACAGGATGTAGATTTTGAGTTTGTGCGAGTATGGACTGGAATGTGCAGTTTTCGAGGGAGATTGGTAATTTTTCTCAAAATGAGGGAGTCTCCCTCCTATAATGAGGAGGTAAAATTAAAAGTCACCTTCATTGCATGTGGTAAGGTCAGTTTTATCATAGTGACCGTCTCTGGTCAGTGTCTCACAGTAACCACAATTGGTCAGTCACCCGCATATGTGATCCCTTGGTGAAGGAAAACTCTAAAGTTTGTAGAAAAGCGATAACACAGTTGTGTTAGGGACAATGGGACTAGCTTGGTGTTGACCCAAACATTAGTGGGTATTTAGATCGGTATAAGGGTTATTGACTGGGGTATCAGGTACATTGACAAGCTTCTAATCCGGGTTATTACTTAAGATTATTTATATCTTGACAATTTCCTTCAAAATTGATTTCATGCAATCTAATTTGAATGTTGCTTATCTACAACTAGTATTATGAAATGTCCTATGGTTGTGTTTGAAGTGACATCTTGATCCGTATACCTTTAAATTATTCAGTGGTTTCTCAATTTATTTAAAAAGTCCCTGGTGGTAATGTTGAAATTCCTTGAAATTCGGTATAGGAAATGGTAGATTTTTGACTATCACCTTGAACTGTGTAGTAGTTTCCCTTTCTGGTGCTATATATTACGCCCCTGAGTTACCGTCATATAGCATGCAGATTGTCGAAAGAATCAGGGTATAAGGATACTCAACAACAGATTGGATTTTCGTTCAATTACATCCAATTTTCTGCACTATATAACAAATTCATAGTCATAGAGACTCAGCAGTCATTCTCGCCCCAAGATTCGTGTTTGTCGTAAATGTAGTAATTTTGCTGATTTTATCATCAATGTGATATGCCTATGCTGGCGATATGTAGTATTCATTCTAGAGATTTTTTGATAAAATATTGAATTCTTAGCATGTTTTTCTCCAGTTCTGCACAGATCCTATAATTTGAATTCAAAAAAATATTTGTGGAGTGTTTTTCGTTAACTCATTTACCCCTATAAATCTTTACTGGACTTGTCCAGTCTTTGATTTGGTAAGGTTCAAATGTATCTTTAGGGGTGAATGGGTAAATGCAATGCTCATTTTTTGGAAAATAAATCAGTAGCATATCACACATAGGAGAGTTCTAATGTATTCCAGGTTAACAGAAAATGTCGGAACACCGCACATATTCATTGCACGCTTTGTGTGTGTCCTAAGTTGTCTACTTTCTTTTTTCAAATCCATAATGTTGTAGTCGTTAACAAGAAGACAAGATTTTGTTAAAGACGACTTAACGAATATGTTTTATTAAACAAGTCTATGACAATACTTCAGTTGTTTAATTCATTCACCCCTTCATATATAAATTGGACTTGCCCAGTCTTTGATTTGGTTAAGTTCATATGTGACTATCGGGGTGAATGGGTTAAAAACAACAACTAAATGACACACTTGCAATGTAGATTATTGGGTGGTCATAATTAATACAAACTAGTATTTTATAATGAAAGTACCCAATCCTGTCTGGCCAAGTTGCTGTAAATAATGGATAAGGATACCAGTCTCCATGTTTCATAGATTGTGTCAAATTGAAGACATATAACTCCGTGATTACAACTGTATAGAGAGCCTGGTTCAGGAGAAGGACATTGACATGGCGTACCTATTTTGGTTGGCAAGGTGAATACATTGCGTGTCTGATGTTTTTCTCTCGTGACACATAATTTGGCATGTCTCAGAAGAACAACCACTGTTATGCTAAATCAACACTTTCATTGGCTGGCTAAAATTTCCAATAGCGTAAACTCTGCCAATGTAACCCTGAGGTAGTACTGTGTTGTTGTTTTTTTGAACTAGCTCGGGGGTGGGGGTTGGGGGGTGNAAAAACAATACATCAAAGAAAGTTAGAATGAGCCGAATTAACTGAAACTTGTTGAAATGATTTATTGCTGGTCCTGACAAAGTGTTGTTATTTTTACGTTTAATTAAAAATCCGACACGACTGCCACAGCACCAATTTGAAAACCTATTTCAAACTTTAACTAAAATTTCAAAATTCAAAATTTGATTCCTAGTAGAAACATTGAATAAAAAATGGCCTTATAGTGAACTCTGTTACATGCAATTGTTCAATGTAAATGTGTTACACTGTACAACTGTTAAAAGTTGGAGAAACTTGACACAAACTTTTCGTATAACATCCTATCCACAAATGATATACAATATAATTGCTATTGGATAACAATGTTCTGAACAGGTATATTTGTGGAAGGTGGGTCTAATTGAAATTGGCCTTCTTAAGAGTGGGATTTTGATATTAAAGGTACAGTTTGATGTTAACAATAGGACCGGGAAGTGAAATGAATGTAGTCTGAGGTCCTTATCAGACCGTGTTTAACTGTTGACACAGTCCTGTTGACACTGGGCAGAGATAAGTCCTTGAGTGGGGGCAGCCAGGCCACACAGCTGATAGGCCCTAATGTCGGATCACAATGGCTGCCAGGCGCCACACCCGACCTGCTCCCATCTAAATTCGGGTGCATGGTCAGTATTTTTCAGGAGAAATCAGAAGGATTTTCTCGACAGGAGTTAAGTGCATGACAACCCTGTCAGTTAGCTTTGTTCATGAAAATCTGGATCAAAATTGGAAAGAACTGACAACTATTAGACGGGGACATTGAGGATTTTTCAGGTTCAGGTTCGGAAAGAGTTGAATGTCAGTATGTTTATTAGTGATCCAGAGAAATCTGCACCAATAGAAGAACCTTGTCAGTTTTTGCAAGGGATATTTGGATGGTGAACGAGAGGTTTTATGCAACTTTTTTATTATTGATACCGTCTTTGAACTGTTCGATTCATTGATGTGAAAGAAAATAACCCTAAGAATTTGTAGGATCAAGTTCAGAGAAACAGACTGTAAATATAAGTTACAGTAAAGTGCTCTAACAACTAGTTGATCAGTTTTGACTGGACAAATATGGATCATGGACATTAAAAAATTGCCTTTAGGAACCAGTAAACATATGTGTGGTCCTTGTATGGGATATATATAGATATTTTCAGCATTTGGCGAATATTACACAGTGAGTTGGGACTATGAATATGCCAATTTGAAGAGGTGAGATTTTGGATATATAGTTATGTGCCAACTAGATGAATTCTATAGACCAGAAATCTCCTTTGAAAATAAACAACATTTATAAACATGTTCATGTCTGGTCTGAGATGAATAAAGAGTTTTAATTTATAGACTGACCATGATCGTAAAATTTGTCCAAAAGGTCAAACAGCTTCACTGGTCATGTCCACAAACTTAATGAGGTTCTTTTAAACCCCATGGATGCACAGTGTAAAAAAACGCCAGAAGAAAATGAAAAAGATAATACCTGAAGGCTAGAAATCATGCAACGGATGATGTTCAGCAAATTTTGTGACCTCCTACAGTAGAGAGCTCTATCAGATTAGCAACCCAAAACTAAATATTGTGTTACTCTTGGAGTGTAAAAGCCTAGATTGGAATGCCATCTATTATTGACCTTTTCGAGGACTAATGTCTGCCATTGAAGGGTCACTATCATGTGACACATATCAAACTTGTTATGAGGAGATTGAACAACACAGATAAATGAATATTTGTTTTGAAGGAAATCAGGAATTTATACATCCACCATTATGTAATGTGAATAAAGTAGGATTGGGTAATGAAGAATATCAGTGTGTGTTCCAATGGTTAGTTTAAAGACTCACCATGATTCTGTCTCAAGCAAATTACTGACCGGAATATTGCATTCAATATGCTGCTGTCAATTCCTGGTAAGTGTTTAAAACAACATTTTATCGTTTCTTCATCAATTGTTGTTTGGTTGGATACTGGGTCTCTGATTTGAATCAGAAACTGTCAGACTGGAAAATGTTCTCTGGATTTTAATTTTCGCCTTTTTCGCCCTCCGTGATAGGTAATTTACCATTACAGCAAACTTTTGTAAACAGTATATTATATATAGTAATTAAGTGTGAATTAAGGGCCAATTTCATATTGGGCAGAAATGGATTTTACTGTCACAGTGCGAAAATTTGACTGGTCGGAAATCTCCCAGTATTTAGTTCAATTCTATGGGAGACCTAAGGTGGGCTCCCATCTGAATTCCTGATTAGGTGACCCAACATCATATGTGCATCATGATCCAATCAAAATGTGTAATCAAATTTTCAACAATGGTATTCAGGATTTTTCCTAATAAGACACCAGGACAACTGTGGTAAATCTATTATTTGTGGCGGCCCCTTCATATAGCTAGCTATATAAATGAAACAGAAAAGCGAAATGGTGGTAATCTCAGATCACTCTGTAATGTACGTAATGACTATTGGACTAACGCAAGACACAAGATGTCACATATACTTTGATTTGACCATATGTCAGACGTCACAGTGCTTTGGTCAGTTTACCTATAATATCATAATGAGTATGTACTCCACACTCAGGAAAGAGTTAAGACAGATAACTCGTGTGAAATCATGGACTTAAGTCTGTCACAGGTATGAACAATTTCTATATTGTGTTCAAATTACGAGACAAACCAAAGAGCTTTAACTGCAACCCATCGATGCCACTTTGCACTTACACAACCTCTCGTTGTCGTCTGCTGCTAAATTTGTTCATTAGTAATTACATTTGATGTAAGGTACGTGATGGTTGTAAAGATCAGTGCGATCCGACACGCCCACACTGTTACGCCCACAACCTGACACGCCCACACACCCTCAGCTGTCCCAGCGGACATTCAATTTAACATCCCAGAACAACGCGTGATTCCTTCTGACATTTAACATCCAGGTGATTTACATGCTTGAACTTTTACCAATAAATGTGAAATTGAAATCATGACTGCTAGATTTGGTTCACATTACAGATTTAAGTGGGAGAGTATGACGTTTAATTACTATGACTTCGTACTGAACAGTCCAACGCATGTCAACATTAACACACTCAATGTTGTGCTTAAGTTTAAAATAGCTTTTACCAAATTTTTATAGATATTTCATAATACCATACTTAAATCAAAATTATGTGAGTTTAAACTCAAACTGATCATTATATTTAAAGGAAATAAGATTTTAATAAAATGTTGTTGAACATATTGCTCTTTTATCTAGGCCTAACTATCAGTATTTTCATAAACATATTTATAATTACCGTATTTAATTTGATAAGCAACCTAGATGGGTATTTAAGATCTGGAATTTTCGAATATTTTACTGGTCACAGAGTCTTCCCAAATTCTCCAAACAACATAGCAATAGTAGACACAAAATTGGCTATATAGAAATTGCTGCATCAATATATATGTCTGTGTTTCAGATATGTTAACCATTATGAGATGAGATCAAGTTCTACACCTGAATAGATTTCGGTGGTCGTATAGGTCAAGGTACAAGGGTCAAATGTCATGGGGTGGGGGGGCCGGGAACAATGGAGAAAATATCTATTGGAGCTCCGGTCTCCTTTGTTTCTATTGGGAATGGGTTTGTTAAGCAGATGGTAACTAGAGGTCATCCAATCATATTTATGGTGTTGTGTTCTGTCAGATTACATTGTCCTATTTCTGGCCCGACCAGTCAACAGTTGCATTTGACATGCTGCTCACAGCATAGCCTTTGTCAATCTTTCTCCAACAGGAAGTATTGACAAGCATTTCCCTATTATAGTATTCCCTCTGACAAAACCACCTTCCATATATATAAAAAGGTGTTTGTGATAGCACACAGTAGTGTCACAAGATGTCACAGCTGTAACACTTCACAAACACTCTTAGTACAGTCCAGCTTGTGTTGAACAGTCACAATCTCCCCACAAACACTCATAATACAGTCCAACTTATGTCGAACAGTCACAATTTCCCCACAAACACTCTTAATACATTCCAGCTTGTGTTGAACAGTCATGATCTCCCCCCAAACACTCTTTAATACAGTCCAACTTGTGTTGAACAGTCACAATCCCCCCACAACACTCTTAATACAGTCCAGCTTGTGTTGAACAGTCACAATCTCCCCACAAACACTCTTAATACAGTCCAACTTATGTCGAACAGTCACAATCTCCCCACAAACACTCTTAATACAGTCCAACTTGTGTTGAACAGTCACGATCCCCCCACAAACACTCTTAAAACAGTCCAGCTTGTGTTGAACAGTCACAATCTCCCCACAAACACTCTTAATACAGTCCAGCTTGTGTTGAACAGGCACAATCTCCCCACAAACACTCTTAATACAGTCCAGCTTGTGTTGAACAGTCATGATCTCCCCACAAACACTCTTTAATACAGTCCAACTTGTGTTGAACAGTCACAATCTCCCCTCAACACTCTTAAAACAGTCCAACTTGTGTTGAACAGTCACAATCCCCCCACAAACACTCTTAATACAGTCCAGCTTGTGTTGAACAGTCACGATCTCCCCAGAAACACTCTAAATACAGTCCAACTTGTGTTGAACAGTCACAATCTCCCCACAAACACTCTAAATACAGTCCAACTTGTGTTGAACAGTCACGATCCCCCCACAAACACTCTTTAATACAGTCCAACTTGTGTTGAACAGTCACAATCTCCCCACAAACACTCTTAATACAGTCCAACTTGTGTTGAACAGTCACAATCTCCCCACAAACACTCTAAATACAGTCCAACTTGTGTTAAACAGTCACCTTCGGGGGATTGTGATGTTGACTGCTTAAGATAGGTAGCTGCTTAATCAAGGTTTGAGGGGAGAAAAAGTGACCACTAACAACAGGCCTAGTGACCTTTTATAACAGGTGGCCGCTAAGACAGACTCTACCTAATTGTTTTAAACTAATTTATTTGGAGAATCTGAAATCACAGAAAAAATGTGCGTGCATAAATACTAGTAAGATATTTTAAACACGACCAGTGTCTTCATGAATTATGGCAAAGATTGGTCACAAAATGTGACTAAAAGTCAAACAATTGTGCTTTAATACTCCTCTACCATCGTTCTCAGTAAAAGTCCTACAATAAACTCATTCACCCCTACATATTTAAACTGGACTTGCCCCAGTCTTTGATTTGGTTAAGTTCAAATGTGACTTTAGAGATGAAAAGGTTAATGGATTAAACATCTTGAAAAGGCGCAACAGGAAAAAGAAGGAAGAAAGGGGGAAGACTTACAAGAGAATAGTTTTTGCTGCTAATAAGAGGATTTGATTTTATTGTTTAGATACTGCCATATAATGTTGGAAAAATGCAGTTTAACAGATTGATGCTACACTTTGATGTACTTTATAATGACAAGATTTCAGGATGATAAGCTTTCTTTATTTTTCACAACCTCTAGTTATTTCACATACACACACATTACACTAAATCTAACAAGAGCGATTGTTGTTTTTACCGATAACATGTTACAAGGGCTACCCCAAAAATATCCATTTTTTCTCAGCAATTATTTTGAACCCTGAACAGAGGTCAGGGTCAAACTGCCTCAGAAGGTGATATAACTAATGCTTGATAATGTGGCATCATACCTTTGATTTGTTTTTAGGATTCACACCATCTTTCATACTCTCATTGTGTAAATTTAAATTGTGTCAGTTACTAACTAAGTCTCTGTTGCTAATTTATAAAAGATTATTTTACAGATGTTTTAATAGAGTGGAACTCCCCTGGGTGCCACGTAGTATTAGGTAGCATACCTCCTTAACTCTTTAACCCCTGAAATTTCATAATGACCTTTTTTTAATTGGAAGAGTTCAAATGTGTCTTCAGGGGTGAATGAGTCAAGTCATGTCTGTTACAATGTCTGACCTGCACACTATCATTTACTCTTTACAGAAAAGGAAGATGGCCTTCTGGGTAGCAAGTCCATAAACAACCGATCTGGAGGTGGAAACAAAGGTCAAAGTTCAAAGGTCACCAAGAACTCTGGGGTATGTTACTTTTACAGTGTTAGACTTTATATAAACTGTAGAACGTCGGGCGGGGATTTCCACTAATGCATGTTATAGGTATCTGCATGATAAATGGCACTTTTCACTTCTATTTAATCAAGATATCCTCTTATCTTTTGTCCATTTTATTAATCTATGTATGTAAAGGTACGATGGAATTCCCTAGTGTTAAATTGTTTCTAGTGTGACAAGGATCCTTACACTGGTATAGATCATTATCATTAATCACTCATTATATATTCTCTATTTAAAACAAACATTTTAGGTACCAGTATTTTCCAGGCACAGTGGGGTTTTGGAAAATGTTTGATTATGCAGTTTTCCAGGTAAAACAGTGTTAAGTTAAGACAATAGATCAGATTGGGGTTTTTTTCTGTTCGTATATTGTTTTTTCGCCAAAATTATGGAAATGTCTGATTTGTTAGAATCAGGTGTCGAGTTACAGACAGGAATATTTTATTTTAGAATTACCAAACATTCAATACAAGATAAGCTCTATCTATTTTCTACTCATTGAAGAATTTTCCAAATTTCTATTTCATTTTTGCTAATACTTCCACTTGTAGTAATAGAGAATCGTTTTCCTTGTAAAAATGTACTTTCTCTATTTCATCTTTTTTTATATTCTTTAAACTTTAGAACTAAAACAATGTTTATTTTGTGTGATTTTCTTTCAAGATATTTCCTCTTAGAAGATAGAAATTTTATTGTTTAGATATAAACATTAAGGTGATGATTTCTTCTTCTATGAGTTGATCATATTGTTGTAAAAGTAACATATTGCAAATAACAGGTAAAAATTCATATTAATTTGTTTGAAGTGGAAAAAAGTAAATTATGAAGACAGTTTAACTTTTATGATGATTACAAGCAACAAATTAACTCCTTCACCCCTGGATTTTTTATAATGAACCATTCAAGCCTTTGATTTGGAAGAGTTCAAATGTGTCTTCAGGGGTGAGTGAGTTAAGTTAAATGTCATCAGTAGAGGTTGTCTACCTGTCATACTTGACATTCAGTTTTCACAAGGTCAGATTATTGTTTATTGTATTGCATGGTATGTATTGTAATAGTAAAACAGATTTTTGTCACTCTACCTTCGTAATGATTTATAATCCAGACAGGCTAAGGACTGTTTTTTTTTAAAGGTCATAAGAAATTCAACACAAATAAAGAATATTGTACACCAGTCGCTCATAATAAATGTCGGGGAAAATATTCAATAGTTAAATCAAAAATATTTGCATTCAGTACATTTAAAAACAGATTTGATATGTTTAAAACTGTCTTTTTTTAAACAGTACATCGCTGTTTGAGGTTGAACGTAGGGAGTTTTTTTGGCACGCACACATGGTTCGTGCTTATTCTTGTCAGTCAGAGGGAAACGCTGCCATTTTTCTATTATCATCTTTTGTTTTGGAAAAGAATTTGTTTTTAAAAAGCACTGATGAACCATGTTCTCTTGTCTTTCTGACACAAACGGCCATATTCCCAGATTTCTTCCATTTTAATAAATCTCTGTTCAAATTTTTGCCGTTTCATTTTCTATTACCTAGATATCAGACAGTTCCAACCATTCTTAATTCTCTAAATTTTCAACTGGTACAATAGGGGTAGTATATATAATATATATCATCAGATTATACACTTGGCCTACTTGATTTGGAATATTTATAATAATAATAAATGAAGTTGATACCATGCTACACTTACTAAATCACACGCTAATATTGTGTTGTAACAATTAAACAAGCCGTTCCACCATTTTTGCTCTTTTTCCGATGTTGCGCATAATTAACAGAATACTAGGTGAAATATCCCATGCATTGCCAATACTAACTTTGAGATAGCAAATCCTTGTAAAGCGATATTGTTTGTATGAAAAACTTGATTGTGTTAAAAGATTTAACATAGGTTTTACATAAAAAAACCTCTTAAGCAATGTAAGGGGTTCAATTAAAACTGATGGTAACTCTGAAAACCTGCTACATGCCCCAAGCTAAGACTGCAGGCTTTTGATAGTAAACCATAGTTGCCAACCTTTTGAAATTTCCATGGGGGAGGTTTTCAAACTTACAAATATAAATAACATATGTGTTTAAACTTTCTAGAGACACTCTTTAAAATGGCATATTTTGAGTTTTTGTTTCTAATGAAATCATAAGACCTTGGAATATGGCGATATTTTAGCAAATTCACTATTTGGAAATACCAAATTTTAAGGGTAAAAAATTGGTAGTCTCCTGCTAAATATTATCTTTATGCAGATATAGGATTACTGTGAGTTGTCCTCAAATTGTATTCATCCCATTACTGTCATTTCCTGATACATACTGTAATAAATCCAGGCAATATTTTATTGATTCGTTCCTCTGGTTGGCCTGGTATCGGGGAGGTCTAAGACAATCAGTTGCGACCCTGCGGCCATTTGTAGACCTTAATCAGGATTGAGTGCACCAACTATAACCGAGACAAGCTACGTGTTCTACTAACAAATGTGTGTCGCCTAAGTCATTATTAATCAAATGCATTTTCTGTCATGTGACATTGTTTGTTGCCTTGGTTACTATGCAGATGAACCGACGAGAGTCCTTTTTTGGGCGTGCTCCCGCCATAACACTTGAACCGCCCCCGGTTAAACAAAGGAGGAATTCTCTGTCATTTCCATTTTTCGCCCACCCAACTGTCAAGAACTCGGGTGATGGCCCTGGGAAAGTGATGGAAGAAGTAAGTTCGGCCTAACAGTACCAGACTGTGGCCATAGCAACCACTGCATCCTTAACCTTCAACATGACCTTGACATTTTACATTGTGAAAGTTCAAGGTCATGTACTGTAGATAGTTGCCTGAGTGTCGCCAACTTTCGTGGCTAGATCTCTTCTAGTTCATTTTCTGCTGTTCTGCCATATTCTTCCAATCACAAATTTATCATTATGACTTTTCAGAAACTTTCATCCAAGATATCAGGAAATTTTTGAGACATATCAGAAGTCTTATTTTGAGCAACAATCATTTGTTTTGTAAAGTTTTGACATTTTTGACATTTTTCTTTTAAAATTAATTCTGCTGACATTCAATGCACATCATTAAATCACTTTTAGATGACTAAACAATTCACTGTTTATCTACTGTTTATATAAATGACCTTCCAGAATGATGTGCCTGAAAATTTCAGGTCACAATATTTCACAAGTATACGCACAATCTTCATTGGTGACACTGGAATTTAAATTTAATGATTTAAAATGTTCAATTCCATGTAACTCAATTTGTTTGGAACAAAACAAAAATCTTGAAAAAAAACATTTTAGACAGATTTTGACAATTATTATGATGGTACTGTTATTGCCTCGAAATGCATTTGTAGGTTAAATATATACATAGGGCCGTATGGAATTAGGATTTAAATCCAATGATAAGGGCCGTATGGAATTAGGATTTAACTCCAATGATATTTACAGTATATTCACTTTTCACAGAAAACCTCCAAAACATCACCTTTATAATGATGCATTAACTTCACTTGTAAATATATTATCTAATTTTGCTTATCTTCTATAGTGCCATTCTTTTTCTTGTAACTATTTCCCCTTTAAATGTCTGCAACAAAAATTTCATATATTGCATTGTATCATACCCTGTGTTCGCTCCCAATGTAGCTATTACCTCCCTTGCGTGAAGTTATTATCTCCCCTTTGTAGTAATTAACTCCCTTGTATATAGTTGTTATATCTCTTGTATTCTACTCTGCTTATCCCTTTGACATGTTTACCTGATGCAGTGGTTGCCTACATTGTCCCATGCTTGTCAGCATGAGCATACACCAGTCTGCACGAGAGAGAAAAATCAAGTATATCGCCACGCTTATGTTTGCTTACGTTGTATATGTAAATAGGTGTGTACCATCTATATATATATATATGTATCTGCTTTGTTATATAGCCTGTGTATGAACTCACATTGTATATTGTCCTTGTGTTGCAAGCTTTGGTTACATATATCAACATTAATATAAGATATTCTATCAAGAATGTATTGTAATTAATGTTCAACCCCATCTTGACTTTCGTAAAACAATTTACATGAAGATGGCAACCTAATGGGTCTCTTTAACTGAAGTCACAGCCTTTTGATTTTATGCCCAAATAAGGTTTCTTTCAATGCAGGGCTAGAAACTTATTAAAAAAAATCCAGTTATTTGGGTTATTAAGTTTCTGATTTTTCTGACCCAATATAATTCAACATGATAAGTAATATGAATTTTTAGCTAGTCAATTTGGCTAGCAGTTTTAGTACCACTATTCCAGCTGGAGATTTCACTAGTCTCAGACTATCAGGCTACCCTTATTGTCTAGCCCTCAGATATCATATGGGGTTTTTTTCCTTACAAAACCTAAAACAAAAAGAACGAATATCTATTACACAGTATCATTTCATCTGGTTACAATCGAAAGGCTATACTTTTGGGAGGTATACAAGAATTGATAGTAATAAGCTGACTGTAAATCACCTCTTTTTGTGGATATTTATTTTGTGTGATTGTTCCCTCAGTGACCATGATGAAGATTTCAATTTGTAAAAAGGCAAAAACCTCATTGTGTTTTTTGTTTTATTGTGTCAGGGAAAACATTCATTTAAATAACTTTGAATATGGGATTCTATCTTCTTTGAAATAAACGCGAAAGTAGATGCCATCTTGCCAAAAAATAGTGATGTACAAATGTTAATGAAAAAATAGGGGAGATAACTCTTAGCACAGAGGTACTACATTTTCAAATCCTGTCTTCATCAACCTGCCATATTTATGATTCAATGCAAATCAGTTCACAATATAAGGTCTTTTATTAAATTGCTTTATCTCATTCACTTCTGAAATTTCATAATAAACTATTCCAACCTTGGAAATGTGTCTTCAGGGGTGAATGAGTTAACAATCACTTATAAGATCTTGTATAATTGACATGCAAAATTCAGTTTCAAAGGTGAAAGATATCTCTGATTTAGCTTGAAAAAGGAAGTCACAATTCTGCTGACTTGTTGTACCATTGTATTGCTTTGAGTGAAAAAAAATATTGTCTGCTATTTCAAAGAAGTTGTTAAAAAAGGAAAATGAGCCTCAATCTTTAAATGAAACCAAAGAAAAGGATATGACTACGTATGAACTAAAGAAAACATGTAATCTAGACTTGAAATAGTATATGATTTACGTTGGACATTGCATAATATGTACGAAACAATTTGTAGAGCTCATTTGCGGATCACAAAAGACTTGTCTCATGTAAATTGATCTTGCTAGGCCTACAGATTACACGTTACGTAAGGTATAAGTACTAGTAATAGCAAATATGTTTATGGTTGAATCGCCTGACACAGACATGGCTTTGTGTAGGTGTAATAATCCTCTAGGTCACGTACTTGGTAAGATATTTTTTCAGTTCTTTTTTGGCATCAAATGAAAGAAAAGAAAAAAACATGTGTTTTAAGTCTGCCGTATATAAATTAGGTGTATTTGGAACTTGATTGAGCTTCAAGAATTGTTTAGTCTGTACTTTATGAAGAACCACATATTATAGCAAATTAAATTTTATAATTTTACCTGCAGAATATTTTGGCATCAGACCAAATTCGTGTTTTAATCTGTGATTAATTGAGTTTCAAGAAATTTGTGTCTGTATTTTACGGAGACCACAAATTATAGCAAATCAAATTTGCAGTATTTTAGGCAATCTTGATAATGAAACAGATCTGTGAGGGCCACACCAAGTTGTTATCCATCTGTGTACTTTCTCTGCATGATTGCTGCGTTACTATAGCACCGCTTTATGTTAATTCATGTCTGCATGTACTGCTTTATAGATGTACATATTCATGTGTTATTTGTTTTGTGAATTGCAGCTTGTTCATGAAGTCTTTTTCTCCACTTTAATCAGTGTACGGTATAAGAAATATGTTATTCAATAAATGATATCTCAGACAAGTTCTAATTATAGAGTTTATATTATTTTATCATCTTCAAAATAATAAATAATGTTCAAGATCTATAACAGACGGATGTAACATTATTTTTTGAAAGAGATAAGAAAAAAGAACTTCGCCCCTCCATGTCTAAGCTAGCCAGTCTTGGATTTGGTAAGGTGTACATATTTACTCCTTCGCCCCTCCATGTCTAAGCTAGCCAGTCTTGGATTTGGTAAGGTGTACATATTTACTCCTTTGCCCCTTCATGTTTAAGCTAGCCAGACTTGGATTTGGTAAGGTGTACATATTTACTCCTTTGCCCCTTCATGTTTAAGCTAGCCAGACTTGGATTTGGTAAGGTGTACATATTTACTCCTTTGCCCCTTCATGTTTAAGCTAGCCAGACTTGGATTTGGTAAGGTGTACATATTTACTCCTTTGCCCCTTCATGTTTAAGCTAGCCAGACTTGGATTTGGTAAGGTGTACATATTTACTCCTTTGCCCCTTCATGTTTAAGCTAGCCAGACTTGGATTTGGTAAGGTGTACATATTTACTCCTTTGCCCCTTCATGTTTAAGCTAGCCAGACTTGGATTTGGTAAGGTGTACATATTTACTCCTTTGCCCCTTCATGTTTAAGCTAGCCAGACTTGGATTTGGTAAGGTGTACATATTTACTCCTTTGCCCCTTCATGTTTAAGCTAGCCAGACTTGGATTTGGTAAGGTGTACATATTTACTCCTTTGCCCCTTCATGTTTAAGCTAGCCAGACTTGGATTTGGTAAGGTGTACATATTTACTCCTTTGCCCCTTCATGTTTAAGCTAGCCAGACTTGGATTTGGTAAGGTGTACATATTTACTCCTTTGCCCCTTCATGTTTAAGCTAGCCAGACTTGGATTTGGTAAGGTGTACATATTTACTCCTTTGCCCCTTCATGTTTAAGCTAGCCAGACTTGGATTTGGTAAGGTGTACATATTTACTCCTTTGCCCCTTCATGTTTAAGCTAGCCAGACTTGGATTTGGTAAGGTGTACATATTTACTCCTTTGCCCCTTCATGTTTAAGCTAGCCAGACTTGGATTTGGTAAGGTGTACATATTTACTCCTTTGCCCCTTCATGTTTAAGCTAGCCAGACTTGGATTTGGTAAGGTGTACATATTTACTCCTTTGCCCCTTCATGTTTAAGCTAGCCAGACTTGGATTTGGTAAGGTGTACATATTTACTCCTTTGCCCCTTCATGTTTAAGCTAGCCAGACTTGGATTTGGTAAGGTGTACATATTTACTCCTTTGCCCCTTCATGTTTAAGCTAGCCAGACTTGGATTTGGTAAGGTGTACATATTTACTCCTTTGCCCCTTCATGTTTAAGCTAGCCAGACTTGGATTTGGTAAGGTGTACATATTTACTCCTTTGCCCCTTCATGTTTAAGCTAGCCAGACTTGGATTTGGTAAGGTGTACATATTTACTCCTTTGCCCCTTCATGTTTAAGCTAGCCAGACTTGGATTTGGTAAGGTGTACATATTTACTCCTTTGCCCCTTCATGTTTAAGCTAGCCAGACTTGGATTTGGTAAGGTGTACATATTTACTCCTTTGCCCCTTCATGTTTAAGCTAGCCAGACTTGGATTTGGTAAGGTGTACATATTTACTCCTTTGCCCCTTCATGTTTAAGCTAGCCAGACTTGGATTTGGTAAGGTGTACATATTTACTCCTTTGCCCCTTCATGTTTAAGCTAGCCAGACTTGGATTTGGTAAGGTGTACATATTTACTCCTTTGCCCCTTCATGTTTAAGCTAGCCAGACTTGGATTTGGTAAGGTGTACATATTTACTCCTTTGCCCCTTCATGTTTAAGCTAGCCAGACTTGGATTTGGTAAGGTGTACATATTTCCTCCTTCGCCCCTTCATGTTTAAGCTAGCCAGATTTGGATTTGGTAAGGTGTACATATTTACTCCTTTGCCCCTTCATGTTTAAGCTAGCCAGACTTGGATTTGGTAAGGTGTACATATTTACTCCTTCGCCCCTCCATGTCTAAGCTAGCCAGTCTTGGATTTGGTAAGGTGTACATATTTACTCCTTCGCCCCTCCATGTTTAAGCTATAGCCAGTCTTGGATTTGGTAAGGTTCAAATGTGACTTTAGGGGTGAATGAGTTATCTTGCGTATAACAGCTTCCTAACTGTACACATAGTGATAGTCTTGTAATGACACAAGAGTTGTCTCCCTTTAGAGAAAATTGTAATGAATTATTTAATAAGAGCTCTACTTTCAAGGGTAATGTCTTAGTCTTGTAATGACACAAGATTTGTCTCCCTTTAGAGAAAAGTGTAATAGAGCTCTACTTTCAAGGGTAATGTCTTGACCTCAGTTTTGATTCCTAGGGAAAACAAGTACTTTGCAAGATGAAATAAACAAAATATAATCAATCATCGTGTTCTGAGTGTAAAACAGTAAACAGAAAGATCAAAGTTTTAACCATCATGAACATGAGATATTTTGTCATCTAATGATTATTGATCACTAGGTTTTCAAATGAAATTGATGTGTCTTAATTAATTATCAAAGGGAAATATTAAACATGACTAATACTTAAGTTTGCTGCATTGCTTATCAAAGAAAACATTGATGTTTAACTTTCAAAAAAATAAAAAATATTGTTGCAAGAAATTTTAGTAATACTTTTAGTAGCTTTTGTACATCATGAATCAATAATGATTTATTTTGGCATGTTGAGAAAATAATTTTATTTATTATTTTAAATTATTTGGTTGCTGAATTAAAGATTAAGCTTTATACAAAAATTACCTTACTTTGTATTTTGATCGATTAACTACAATCTATCATGTACAACTCTTTTTCTCACAAAGAAGTCAGTGACGTACCTTGTAGTGACTGCTGACAATGATATCAGTGCTGTGTGAGGACTATTTAACCAGCTTGAGGAGTCTCTCATTATACGGTATTTTGTCTGGAGTGAAGAATCATACTAATAAAACAGTATTCTGTACATACAGATGGGGAGCCTGAGGGGACGAACCAGGGTTATGAACCTCTCCATTGATGACACTAGCCTACCTATCCACCCGGGGCTGTCCGCCTCCATCTCCCCCCAGGGCACCATCGGCTACAGTGAGGGCAAGAAGGTCAAGGAGCGATCAAAACTCACCAGCCTCCTCAGCCCCATGTCTAAGGTAATGGATACAACTTCTCAGTATTTCAGCGGAATTCTGAGCATCATGATATATATATATATATATATCTGTATTTCTCCTGTGATAAACCTGTGACAGGGGGAACGCCTAGTTCTCTAACTTAACGGCAACATATATGGATGGGCCTATTACCAGCCATGGGTTTATTGCAGGATGAATACAGTTAAATGTGAATGCAGCTTTCTTAGCACTATTCCAATGATCGGGAAGACAATTTACATATTTTGCACCACACTTGATTACAGGAATGGTAAATATATTCCTACAGATTCTTTTAAGGAGCTTTAGGTTGTGATGTTGTCTCACAAAGTACCATTGCTAGTATAGGAGTTACTCCCCCAGATCTGGAAATGTATTCTGGTAGACTTATATATGTTTTGCCTTTATTTCTATAAACTGATCACACAGGAGGAGAAAATGTAAGTGCATGGGAGTTACTCCCCCTTTATCTGCAAAAGATAGGTGCTTGCAAATATTTCCTCAGATTTTATCACAAGTACGATTGTTAGTTTAAAGGATTACTCCCCTTAGATGCTTAGGTAGACTAAAAAATATTTTTCATTGTTTTCTGAATATTATATACTTGTTCTATCAAATGTTGCCAGAATGGAATGACCTAAAGAAAAAATATCAGTGATACAAAATAAATGGCCAGACTACATTCCGATACAAAGAAGAATTTCATCATATGTCTCTAGACTCTCAGACGGGATTACTGACTCAAGGCTGAGCTTATGCTGGCAAATTTCCACCAGGTTGATAAATTGAGACTGATGTTACCTATGTCAAGAAAAGTGGTTAACATAACCTTCATATGTCTTGTTTTCATTGTGACTTGGAATAAAACTTTCCTTTGGAGCTAGTAATATAAATGCTAAACTCTCATACATTCAACTGCAATAACTTGTGGGTGGAAAGGGGGCAGGGCTTCACTGTTATATCTGTCAGGAAGAAGTCTGGTGAAATATGGAGCACCAACAGAACCATAACAGGTACTAAGGTTGTCAAATTATAAGTGGAAAGATTTCCAATGGGACACATCCGCGATACTCCAGGGGTTATTATCAATTCCTCTATCTGCACCCCTGGAATATGTCTCAGCAAAAATATGAGGCTCAGTGTGTACCATCTTGTGGATGAGCCAGAAAGATTAGTTTGATCATAGCGATTGGTCAGATATTTTTACCTAAGACCAATAAAATTGCTAGCCGTGTGCCTTCCATTTTGCTGTGACATATTCCATGGGTGCAGAGAGCGAAAGTGACCTCTGGAATATTGAGGAGATACCTAGATACCTAGATTCTAGATCAAAAGTTGGTACAAATTTCTGTATTCGTCTAGATCAGATTCTATTTAGGCACTACACTGGTTTAGTGTGGTTGGGTAACTTTTTTAGTTACTATAAGGGAAAATGAGATCTATTGTCCACTAGGGAAGGTTAAGTGAAGTTTGTATTCGTACTCTGTCATGAAGGCAATTTATCATTACAACAAATAGAAGTAAAAAGCACAATAAACTTAGAAATAAAATTTGAAGGGCAAATTAGCACAAAGCAAAAATCGATTTTATGGGTGAAAGGCGAAAGTCTGACTTTGCTTAAATTCCCCGGTATACAGTTTATTATAGTCACAGGCATCCATCATTGAATTTATTAATGAAATACCAAGTATTAACCCTAAAGATTTAACACTCTTGTTGGCCTGGGTCTTAATGTGGGAGAAAACTGGAGTAACCAGAGAAAACCCATGTTGTTGAGCAGGTGACCCCCCTCCCCCCCNCTTTGTCTAAAAGAGTTATCCACTTTGCCACCTGGCCACCTAACACGTTATAGAGGGGATAGGGGAAATAACTCTATCCTGTGATACAGGTCCACATCAAGGTAGCATCGAATACAGCATAGAAGGGTTAGGGGAAGTAACTCTTGCCTTCAGTGCAAGATCACATTGAGAGAACATCTTACACAGTAAAGAGGGGATAGGGGAATAAACTGCAGGTTTTGATTGATTGTATAAGATAATGTTGAGGCAATATCTAACACAGACTAGATGCCACAGGGGAAGTAACTCTGAATTATGGTCCCAGATATGGATTGTAGTTAGGTTACATCTACACAGAAAAGTCGGGGATAGATAACAGGGGAGGTAGCTGTTACTTGTCACAGGTGGTATGGGATCACAATGACAACACCTATACAGAAAAGAGAGGAAAGATTGTCAGGGGAAGTAACTCTAACCTGTAATAGCATCTGTGATATTACTACATCACTTGGGTAGATTACAAGGGCAGTAACTCTGATATGTAATCATAAGTACTTTGGATCAATGTTGAGATAACAATTCAACATTCCCAGTAGAAGGTATTGATCCACGACAGATTGAAAGGGGAGACAACTCTTCTCTGTGATCGCGGCTGGTGTGGGATCACGCTGAAGTAATGCCATACTTTATGTCATTGGATCATTGTTTGCACTGTGAGTTAATGTGATCAACTTAGAGCCATGAAAGCAAAAACACAAATACCTTGTGGTGGGTTGGCATGTGGTATTGACAGAGTATTGTTGAGGGATTAGCCGGCTAATCCTCACTAGCCTGGGACTACACTGTACTGTGGACAGAGCAAGGGCACATCTCTAAACGTCCGGCAAACTGTTTTATCGGCCACTACAATACATTATGGAACTTATTCTGAAATATTTTTAAACTATTCAGGGAAGTTGAAATCCGTTAAAAGTATTGTTCCAGTGTGCCTTTGTGTTTCTGCTGGGATCTGTGACTCTGTTTGTAGTGTTATCGGAATGCAACACTTCTCACCTGCTCACCTAAGGGCGGTACTGAGATGAGCTGGCTATTAGCTGTCTAAGGGAACAGTCGTCATGAAAACATCATCTAGAAATTAGTCTCTAAAAATTTTGTGTGATAGACAATGTCCGACTATTCCTTACGACGGGAGATTAGACGCATGTGGAAGGTGAATATTGTTTCATATATGATGTTTTAAAAACTTTGTTGATGTAACCATATTTTGTTTTCTTCTCTTTTACTCTTGCGATAGTAATCATGTATAAGAGTAAGGTGACTGTTGTTTTAAATATGACTTTTAAAAAAAAAATGACTAAGTATTTTCTTTTCTTTTCTACACTTGCAATGATAATTATGTACTTTTTCATGCAAAGTCAAATGAAAACACATTTTAAAAAGAGTCAAGAAAGTATCATCTTTGAAAAAGTTTCTATTTGCAAGTGATAAAAAAAACCCAGGAAAAACAAATTTAAGGTGTTTTACCCAAATAAAATTTGTTGGAACTTTTTCTAGTCAATGAACTTTTAAAATATTTCTTGGCACTAACATTGAGAAAAAAAGAAATTTCTAAAGTAATGCATTTTTCAACTGACTAAACTAGATGTCCTTAGTATTTAACCGAAAACAACAACAGAATTATAAATATGTTTCAATTGGATTTAAACATTTTTCCGACTTATTTGCTTTTGAAATAACAAAGTTTCTACGTGTAAACCTGATTGGTTTCCTTTGATCGTTAACCCTGCCATTGTAAACATTCAGAAACGTCAATAATTCCGCGGATACTTTCATTATTCTACTGTTATCACAGCTGACATGTTATGGATGTTTCTAAGTTTAGTTTTGATGTTCTTTGACGAGTCCCGTCATTGGTTTGGGCTGTGACAATCGACACCGTTACATTGACATCAGTTTGACGTAAACCCCAGTCAAGTTATCGGAGATGTTTAGTCTGGAGTGACAAACAACAGCTGTTCCCACTAACACACCGGTCGATTTCACGAACACACTGCTAGATTCTTTTAACTCTTTTTTTACATTAATAATTCATAGATTTTTACACTCCTATACACATAATCCTGTCTGTACGATAGATCAGAATTTTCATCACATTGAATCCAAGTCTTGATTTAATGAATAATAAAATGACATTTTCTTGTTCAATTTATTTAATATAGAGCTTCGTAGTACAAGCTGTGGCTGTGCCATTGAGATCAAAATTGAACTACAAAGGTACATAACCCTGTAATTTTGTTCTCTGAGTTTCCGTTAGATGGAAATATTCTCTCAGTGAGTCATATTTATATATCAGATTACATTTCACTGCTTTAATATAGTGGAAACAAACTATCGTGGTTTTGTTCAAAGAGCGTATTCCGGCGGTTTAAATTTATCGGAATGTCATTAATCATTAATAAGTCAATGGTCCATCAGAAAGGGCAACATGTTCATAGGGAATATTTTTTCCTGTATTCATTTAAGCCTGCAAATATAGGGGAAAATACAGTCTTACCTGTGTTGAGAAACCATCCTTGGAAAATCCAGAAAATGATCTCTTAACACAGGTCGTCTCTTAATACAGGTTAAGATCACAATGAAGTCACTACCATGGGGAACATTAAAAGTGGCCTTTCAACACAGGTGGTCTGTTTATAGAGGTGGTCCCTTGAGCAGGTTTGACTGCACAAACTTTATACAAGGCCAGGCATGGTCTCCAAGGAAACCCAAGAGGGCGTTACTTTAGTTCTTTTTAAGAGGTTTTCAAAATTTTCTTCTCAAGTTGAGTAAATGTAAGAAGTATAATTTATCCATATATAGAATTCATAAAAATATAATCTGAGACGATAGTTTGAGATGTTTATAGATGTTTACTTGGCATATGTTGACTTCATTTCTAGGGATCTCATTACTTCAATAATCGTGTGACCTTTTTCGAAGTGTGGCATTGATCTTATTTGACATTTGTCTGACCAGGTGAAAATGTCGATCTGGTTTTTATGTGAAGTTATCAGCCATCTCGAATAACAATACAATATACTTATACTATATGCACGATCTTGGAGATATTTTTATTAATCTAGATATGGAAAATGTCATGAAGGCACTTAAGGTATCTGGAAATTTGATGCTTATGTGAAGTTGGGTAGTTAGGTATACGTGTATATATAGATATTTGTGCTATTGGTATAGCAAACCCAAGCTTTATATGGATTTAATATTAATTCACCCCTACATTTTTAAAATGGACTTGCCCAGCCTTTGATTTGGTTAAGTTCAAATGTGAATTTAGGGGTGATTAGGTTAACTTTGGTAAACACAAATATTCTGCATGATGTACGTAAAAGTAAAAATAGTAAAAATGAGTTTTGTGAACATCTCATAACTTATAAAAATTCTTTTACCTAAATAAAAAAAAATTGTTTCTGAAAGCATTGCTAAAGTTACCAAAAAAATCTTAAGTTTAAGAGAATTTACCTTTAAGTTTTTCTCTTTAGAATTTTTTTGTTTTCCTATTTGCCCCATTTTAAAAGTTTTAATTTGTTCTGAAACATAAAAAAAATCTGAAGGGATTGAGGGGTGTTTCTCCCTTTTTACTTCAATTTCCAGCACTTTCAATTGGAAAAACCAGAGTTAAAGAATTAATCAAGTTAAGGAACATTCGTGAACCTGGAATTAGAGGCCGAATTTGTGATAGTAAAATTTTGACTTGACTTTTTCCGGAAATATCCTGTATACAAACTTAATTTAAGATGCAACATTCATTAGTTTAAGATATTTAAACATGGAAATGCAGGGCTCACAGCTGGTAATATAAACATAAATGCCTACCCACAAGTATGATAACTGAGGGCTGTAACCAAACAATATTGACCAAATCATATTTCTAGTCATTGAATTGTTTTGGAAATTCTGGCTATGTAATGAGGTCTGAAATAATTGACAGCGTTCACTCCCAAAAGTTGTTACAAATACAGAACAGGTTTGATTTCTGTCTGTGTCACGGTCCAGTTGGGTTGGAGGTCGTAACACGTAGGTATATATACATCTACATGTGTTTGTTCTTTGTTGTTTATCTTTATGTGACACTTAGTGAAAAGTTTTACTTAAGGATCCTCGTACCAATGTAAAAAAAAACTGTAACTAGAATTGTTTTTGTTGGAACGACGATAACGTTAATCAATCATTTCTGAAAGAAGAAAAAATATCTAATACCTTGCAGAACTTTAATAGATGAATTAAAAATTAACCAATAACAACAGTTTTTTAAGGGCAAATAATGCACCAGGGCTCAAGACTGGGATTCAAACCCTGGACCTACAAATACAATAACCAGCCTTAACCAGCTGAACTTCCTGATCAGTGGAGGTCCCTTGACCCAGTTCTTTTAAAAGTGTATCAGAAATGAAATTAAGGAGGGGTGGGGTTCTAAAAGTATGCATGAAAAAACTACAGTAGAATTCTGATGTGTTTTGCCTGCAGTGTGACATGGATCCTTAAGGTTTACCATGACAAATAATATTCATTTTAAAAGAGTTTCAGTCTATTAAGAAACCTATAACATATCTTGTTTGGGTTTTATTGATAAATTAATGACATGTTAAGATACACAAGAATGCACGTTTTCATTAAAACTCGAGTAACTATGAATTATTAAAATGCAATATAAATAATCTTCTGTTAATTGTTTGTGACTGAAATTTAAAGACATATTTTAATAGGTGTACAGTTACAGAGATGACCTTTGACCCTGTGAGTCTAAAGATTTTTCCAATACTATTCTCAAAGCAAACATGCAGGCACCCCCATTACAATCTTAGTATATCTCAAATCCATAATAATACCGATTTATTGGCAGTTCCTATGAGAACTGGGTTATACCATATAGATGTCGCTGTAAACAGGACTAACACCTTACGCTATTTGTACACATTCTCAACGAATTGACAGGAAGTTGGCGTAATGTTATTGCAAACTGAAACACTTCAAAGGCACAAACTTGCAACTGTAAGTTTAATTTATAGTCGGTTGATAATAAAACTGCAGACAGCAAGCCAATGAAAGACGACCTTCTACATGTAATGCCGGTCGATTTGTGTCAAGGGCAGATATTATGCTACTAGGACCAGTAGCATATACCCGGGGTGGCTTGCCACTTTCAGAGCGTGCCGGTTGGACAGGCTGTTCTATTTCTTCCTGTTCTATACAAAGCAGTGTGACACAGGAAATAAAGGCTGTGTGCTTATAGTCTGAAGGACGCTGCTCAGGTGAGCTAACGAGTCGGTATAGTGCTGTGTGTATAACAGGTAGTTCTGGAGCGGTGTGGCAGTACGTATAGACTTTAACATATACACAGATTGATACCTTCAGACAGTAGCAGACGGCCCCATACAGACAAAGGTGTGTCGGGAGATCCCGGGATAAAGGTATGCTGGGGAGGATACACAGGAACACCGCTATACCCGAAATACACCAGCGTTACACCTTTCTGTGGTTAACATCTATAAACCGGTCTTGGGATGTGTGCAGTTTTTTTACCTGTACACTACAGCATGGTACACAGGCCATGTCAGTGTAACTGTAAGACTCTTAATGGATGCTGAATAACAGACCAGTTCCAGAAGAATATGGATACCTGCAAGTGATTTTTTTTTTTACGGTGAATAATGTGAACGTGATCATGGTATATATCTTGTGAAAGTTTTAGCCAGATCATCATGATTCCCAGTACTGTTGAGGTTAGGAGACGGGTGTTAAAACCTCTACGAGACCCTGTGTATCGGCGATCCTGGCCCCTCGCGCCCCAAAACCTGCACAAAAGTCTAAAGGTAAAATTCTGAAGGTCAGGTTGACATGTCTGATTTATACTGAACTTTCATATTATTGAATATATTAAACTCTACTCAGTCATGATAATTGATTACCCGCCTCTCACCTGTAGCTATCATGATATATATATCTTAAGTAAAAAGAAGAAAAAAATAGATTTAAGAAAGGTTGCAATTCCTGCAATTTTGTTTAGGTAAGCATTAAAGTTATTACACATTTAGGTTTGGAGTTTTGTCATTGTCATCGAAGCTTGTCATAACGAGGTTGTGTATCCAGGTTTGTTGTTCGTTTCAGTTTCAAATCCTTGGATAAATGTTACATAGTGTCATGTGTGTGTTTTCATCCTTCATCAAGGCTTTAAGCTCACATGTGTGAATTTCTTCTAATATCTTACCTTCTTTCAAGTCAAAGACATTTCTCAGCAATTTTCTTAGGCTAGTAGCTTTATATATATGTAAGTTAAAAAAAAATTGACAAGAGTTTCTTAGCACCTAGCTCCCTAGTATTTTCACCTCTCTATAGGTTCACCAGGGGAACTGTTTATTTAGGTTGACAGGTCAACACCTGAATTTCTTCTAATGCCTTTATCTACTTTCAAGTAAATACAGCTGATTTAAGGAGATATATAGGTACATTTGTGACTCCCAAAACCTCAGCAAATCCTCACAATAAATTATGTGTGTACTGTAAGGGGATAGGTATAAGGTAGGTATATGGGCAAATGCGTTGTATTGTCCCAACTAGATGACCCCACTGATGTACTATCTACTAATGAAAGGGTAAAGGTCTATTTGTACCTAGACTTTGTGGGTTGATGATCTGTAACACTTTGGGCCATTAGGCTAGCAACAACATAAATACTAGGTTATAAGTGTGTACTGTAAATATATACATGGATAACAGAAATTGTTTTCCTGATCTTTCATACATTACTTTTTTACCTTAAACTGTTTAGGGTAAGAAGGGGGAAAAACTCCCAAATATTACAGGATGATATCTGCTAGGCCTGTAACAGTATTGCCAGGCAGTATATATATATGAACTGAGAGTTTATATGTGTGACAGAAATTATGTTCAAGATCAGTTGTATTATTCATTTTTACCTAAAGCCGTTTTGATTTGAGAAGGAAAACAGTTGGTCTTTTAGCAACCATTTTGATTTTAGAAGGTTTTTTTTTTTTTTTTTTTTTTAGTAATATACTTTTAGTTTCCTTTTTTGCTAAAATTGCTGGTTTAAAAAATGATGAATCTAGCTTCCCATAAATCAATTGTAGATAACATTCAAAGTGAATTTTGAGATACAGTTATTTGAGTCCTTAAGACTCATGCTTTCCTATGGGACCTCCTTGAATTCACAGAATCCACTATATCTCTTAGTAATGGAACTTGTCAATAGTTTTAAAAATGATGTTCAGGGCTCCCCTGAAAAAATGTGTACAAAAATCACCGTATTCACCAAACACTGTTCTGCTTAAAAACAAGGTGCCCCATTAACGGCTCTGTTTACCTGTGTTTAACAAGATTTGTGTGTCTGTGTTTATGAATATGGACCCAGGACATTTCCGTCAAAACTGAGACGTGCAATCTAGGATGTGACGGGCTGGTCACTTGTGCTGTTTCTTCGTAGCTATACACTTCCTCTACTAACTTTCTTCAAACAAATTTTATCACCTGTCTACAGGTGTAAAGTTGTTATCACAGGTAGGTTATCAAAGGTAAACATATGTAATGGCCAACAACAGTAGCTCAGGAGTGTAATAGATGATACATGGATTAGACAGGGTGGTTTTTAGTGCAGGGGCCTGATTTACGACGGTGCCTATTGTTGGTCAAAGCTCCCAACAAATCGCATTTAGATTTCATAAAAAAAAATCTGCTAGTTCAACAATATTTCAACAAGCGTTGCGACCCACTTACCATAATATTGGTGTCTGGCAGAGTTATCTTCTCTTGATATTGTACCCCTACAGAGATCACCCACTTTCCATAATGTTGGTGTCTGGCAGAGTTATCTTCCCTTAATTATGTACCCCTACAGAGGTCACCCTGATACGACAGCAGTCTGACTTAGGTATCTGACACAGTTATCTTTCCTTGCCTATATATGCTTAAGGAAGACTCGCCCACTTTCCATAATGTAGGTGTTTGACAGAGTTATCTTTCCCTTGCCTATATATCCCTGTAGAGATCACTTGACACAGGTTCTGTGTGAAGGCGGTATATAACACAGTTATCTTCCCTTGTCTTTACATCCCTATTGAGGTCACCCCAATATCATGTGTGACATAGGAATTTTACAGAGGTATCTTCTCTTGTCTATGTACTCTTTAGAGGTCACTCTGACACAGTGACTGTCTGTAACATAAGGATCTTACAGAGTTATTTTTCCTTGTCTGTTTACCCCTACAAAGGTCATTTTGACACTCGTGTATGATGTAGGTATGTAACACAATTATCTCCTCTTGTCTACATGTGTTTACATCTATTGAGTCACACCTTCACAGTACCTTCCTGACGTAGTTATGTAACACAGTTATCTTCCCTTGTCTACATGTGTTTACCCCTATTGTGTCACACCTACACAGTACCAGTCCGATGTAGATATACAACAGTACCTACCTGACGTAGGTAAATGGTACCTCGGTCCGATTACAGTCCCACCTACGAGATAAAATGTATTGTGAAAGGGTAGGTGAGGAGTGGGTGGACCCGACACATACCTACATAACTGGTGGTAGATCCTGTTCACAATCAGCAGTTCAGGCACCCTTCATCGACTACAGTCTCATTTAGGACCCCTGTTGATATGACTAGTACAGATTAATTTTATTTAAAAAAGTATAGTCACATTTAATTAAAAAATTATTCAGCAGAATTCCGAGGATTGATGATAATTACAAGTATTGAGATGAAGCAGATTAAGAAAACTTTCATCCAGACAATCCTGATACTACGAAACTCACTCAAGTGATTTCTGAATTGTTAACACGGATTACAAGGAAGGGTTATCAGAAATGGCAATTACTAGAAAGGTATGTTGTTATAGTGATATGGCTATGTACAGTGAATACTGTTTCTGAAATGACATATTTTAATCTGTCTGTTTAGGTGTTTTAGAGATTATCGTTCATTATAAGTGGGCGTGGTCCCGTTTATTAGATATGTGACATGCATTGTCAATACATTGTTTGGTTGTTTACATTTTGCTTTCATCGGCCTAAGCCAATTTCACAATCAATATTGCCCGGGAAAGACGTGCAAAAATCGGAATACATTACACGGGTGTCAATATTATAACATGTAGCTATCCACCAATGACGGCCAGCGCACCATGCGGCCAGCTCCACAAATTAATAATATATAATACGATATCTCCCCACATCTGTAGCCTGCCAGAAGCGTCACGTTGTGGTATTGATATAGCATATTCTGTGGTTTACGGGATTAAAAGCTAAATAAGCCAGGTATATTAGATAAAAATAAATAGTGCTACATTGTAGTGCTACATGAAAATCACTAAAAATGTACTGCTGCATTATTTTCACAGTATTTTACCTGTCTGATCTCCGGAAATTGATTTTTTGTTTAGATCGGTCGAGATACATCACAGTAGAAAATTGGATTACTACAAATAATACTTTACCCAAAAAATGTTACAGGTTTGACTACATTGGTGGGGAAAATAACTCATTCACCCCTGGAATTTCATAATGAACTATTCAAGCCTTTGAATTGGAAGAGTTCAAATGTGTCTTCAGGGTTAAATTAGTTCAACTTGTGTTTACCCCTTTAAAAGCAATTTGGTCGTAAATAGTTGTGTTGATAATTCTTTATTTCTTATGAGGAGGAAAAAAGTATTATTCAGGTCTAATCCTCATCAAATTTAATGTTACGTATGTAAAAGTCTAAAAAAAATAAAATGTCTATTTAAAAAATATACAAGTACAACAAGTATTGTTACCTGTGATAGGGGCTAAAGTACATCTAGTGGGAAGTGATAGAGGCTTCATAACTGTAATAACAGGTGATTTATTACAGAAAAAAATCCTTATTGGAATGATAATTCGTAAGTAAAACACATTCACGTCAATAACTAATTAATAGATTCTTTACGATTTACGTTAAAGCCAAACGTGAAATATAATTTGTATGTACAACACTTGGATGTCAATCTCATGTCTGTAAATCTATGTCGAGATGTTACGTAAATACTCCGAGGGTTATATAGTTACGTACGGGGCAGGAGTGCTGTGATGATGGCGAAGTTTTATCTGTTAAATCAATATCATATACATTCGTCATTGTAATGTCATGTGTAATACACTGAAAATAAATACTAACTCTGTCTAAAAACATGGGTATTTATTTAAATACCGTGTATAAAACATTTCTATGGTATGTGTACATAGTAGCAATAAGGAGTTACCGGTCTGTAACGGGTAACCTAGATGTTTGAGTTGATCTTAAATCTTTATTTCAAATACTTTTGGTTAGACTACCCGTAATAGACTATTTCACTCTCATTGGGTAGACATAGCGAATCTAAACTCTTGGGAGGGAGTTATAAAACATGAGATGATCTTCCCCCAAGGGTTGAGATCCCCAATATGGCCCCAAAAGGGGCTGGAAGGTTGATGTTGGAGAGGGTGATAATTCTTTCTCTTACCCTGTTGGCCAGTAGCTGTCTTATATGCAATTTTGACGTTATGTCAAATTAATGCATTATCGACATGACGTCATACAATTATATCAATGCATTGTTGACATGACGTCACACAATTATAATGATGTATTGGTGACATGACGTCATACAATTATATCAATGCGTTGTTGCCATGCCATCACACAATTATATGGACGTATTGGTGACATGACGTCACACAATTATATCAACGAATTGTTGACATGACATCATAAAAATATATCAATGCATTGTCGACATGACGTCATAAAAATATATCAATACATTGTCGACATGACGTCATACAGATATATCAATACATTGTAGACATGCCGTCATACAAATATATCAAAGCATTGTCGACATGACGTCATACAATTCAAATGTCAGATTAAGTGAGAGAAGAATATATCTGGCACTGTGAAAAGTGTGGATATACCTGTCCAGGGTAAAAGATTTGTTTAAGTTGTTCAACAACCATAGTGAGATGTCATCTACAGTTTGAACTTGTGAAGAAATTAACATCTCTAAGGATATTTTTCCAAGGGTGTATTACAAAAAAAAACTCAACAAAACAACAACTTACTAATTGTGAACTTTATATCAATGATTTAGCTCTATAGCTTTCAAAATGTTTAAAAATGGGGGTATACGGGATGGTTTTCAAAGGGGGAGGTCTAAAGTTCTACTAAATTAATATATATCTACGATATCAGTCACGTAACTATAAGTCACCAGTGTCTTGTCAATGTTTAGAATATACCACGAGATAGAAAATCTAAAATAAAAATATGAATAATAAAATAACTACATGGGATGGTCTAGATCATGTGAACTCGTGTCTGTCTGTCAGATATGTTATTTGTACTAGCTAGGGTTGTGGGTGGGTGTTTATGTGTATAGGTATATTAATATTTGACGGGTGTTTTAGTACAGCACTATCTGTCTGCATGCCCTTAACTCTTGTACAATGAACCCGACATCTATAGTAAATTAATACCGCCAGCTTTTAAGGATGGTGACAAATGGAGATAATTTATGATACATACCATTTTGCATATTAAACAGCGAGCTGTATTCATTTGGTATTCATTAATAATTTTTTTGTACCACATTCATTCTGACGTGACATCTGCCTGCATAGATAACGAGAGATGTGTCGCATGCATAACAATCACCAACAAATATGTTTATGACGTGTTACGAATACTTATTTGCGGAATAATTTTAACAACCATAGAATTATAGTATATATACAAATGGATTTAGTTATTATAAATTTTCAGGGTTATATTTTATGACCTGACAGAGGAGTATGAAATATAGGCTGTAATGATTATGTTTGCTAATTCAATCCTTAATAGATGTAATATTTAAATAGCGTGCATTAGAAAACATACATTGGTACAATGCTCACATAATTTTGAATCTATACAATGATAATAATGTAAAATATTTTCGAATGACTGAAGTTAGCATGCTGCGTTTCACCAGGGCAACCAATTGGTGCCACAATTAATGATAGCATAGATATATGTTTTCTATGCCTATTGACCTGTAGCCATGGTGATGCCAAAATTTATGGGGGGAAATGGGGGGAAATTTATGGGGGGAAATGCAACATATAGTATTGCCTAAGTTTCACAAATGTTTCTCACCGTCATGACTGCAAGAAATCCCCCTCTTGCAAATAAGCCCCCTTCCCACTTTGGCAAATGTCCTGGGAACAGGGTGCCCGGGGCCTGCAATGAAGCACCCTCCATAATTGTGTTATAAAGAATGGTACTGTCGACATTTATGAACAAGGCAGATACTCGCAACTAAGCCCCTCTGTTATTTTGGTCATTTTTTTCCCACTAGGGTGGGGCTTATTGGCAGTTAAATATGACAAAGAAATACTTTAACTAAAAAAAATTCATAGGAAAGAATTAATGAAGGTCAGGAGAATTTCCTTAACTTGAGATTCTTCCTGCACTCTTCATAATGCGTTCTTATGGGGAAATGTTAGGCTTTTCCTTATGGTAAGGACATTCATGAAACTTACACCAGACTGTAATTGCAAAGGACTTAAAACTCTTCTAAAGACGATACGGAAATGGTAATGATGTTACGATTGAGGAGGATACCGAAGGGAGAACAGGAGAACGAAGAAAGGATTAATGTACTTATAATTCAACAGAGAGACAGGGTGAGTCATAACGAACCAGACTCAAATACCTACCTGTATTTCTCACCTGCCGTACTATGATACGTGTGTGTGTGTGTTACATAATTAATTCATTTACTACCTCATTAATAACAAAACAAAATTTGCCTGAATATTAGATTTAATTCAGTTTTATTATGCTGTGACATTTATTGTTGTAGACACACAATAAAATACTCACTGGGTGTTTGTTCCTGACAGGTCTTGATATTATTACCATCATCAAATCTGACACCAATGGTTCGCGGCCGACAAATCTTTCAATTTCATACTTTTGGCCGCAATCTATAGAATAAAGCTGGTCTGTCACCAATTTTGTCTTTTATAATACTTGAATGTTCACACAGCTGATGTAACTAAATATATTCATGATTCAAAGTTGTTATACAGGTTTTCAGTTATTTTTAAACTCAAGGTCATTTAAGTTGTACTTATAATGTGGGAATTGACCTTATTTATTTTAAAATGTGGCTATGATGGGTTATTAATTATGTGTTTTAGATGCTCTCTAAGCTAATTTGCTAGCTGTCACCCTGAAAATCCTGTGTCTGCCTTGCATATTTAATTGGGAATATTTAATGTATCTAGAATGCAAAAGTGTACATTCTAAACAGTTAACTCTTCAAGCTACTAGTAATAAGTTATTGACCATGATTGGTCAAGGTAATTAAACTACATTAACTGACCATTTGTCCTAAGTGGTCATTTATAGAAAAGCTTGATGTTGACCTCCAGTTCATTTCCTCTAAAGCAATCCAAAGGATTTCCTGTAAGGGGCCCATTAAGGAGTTCCTGTAGAGGGACTTAAAGGGATATATAGACTTTGGATATTTTATTTATTTTCGATTAGTTAAAGATATAATATGGATTATCATTATATTTTGTTTTCTCTTAAATAAGTAAAACCTGTTTAAGCTTGACATTTAATGTTGTCACTTTATTCATTCTCTCCTGAAATTTCATAATGAACCGTTCCAATATTTGGATTGGAAGAGTTCAAATGTGTCTTCAGGGGTGGATGAGTTGACTTTGTTTCTTCTGGGAAACCTGTTTAAAAAGGACATCTAGGATTTTCACTTTACCTCAGGGAAACCTGTCTAAAAGGGATACTTATGCATTGTCACTCTACTTCATTGAAACCTGTTTAAAAAGGACATCTAGGGTTTTCACTTTGCCTCAAGGAAACCTGTCTAAAAGGGACACTTATACATTGTCACTCTACTTCATTGAAACCTGTCTAAAAAGGACAGCTGTTACGTTTATCACATTGCTTTAATGAAACCTGTCTTATAAAAAAGGACACTTTTGTGATTTAACCTAGCTGTGCCCTGTCTTATTTGGACACCATTACTGAATACTTATTGTTTTCTTTGTAATAGATTTATTTTCTAACTAGAGTTTTTTTTGTTCTTAGAAATGTAGCCGAAGTGGCTTTATGTATTGTTGTTATACAGAAGATATTAGGTTAACTGCATGGTTTGAATGTCACGCCTAACAAATGTTTTCGTAGTTCCTGACCAAAACCCATTTCAGGTCTTATACTCTATTACACACAGAGTTCAAGCTTTTGTTTATTTATTTCTACATTTCATGAACACTGGTAATAATATACTTATGTTTTTTACCTGCGTTATTTTAAACCGGCATGATTTAATCTAGTGTACGTTTGTATTTACTGATCTGCCAACCATTAGCTTGAAATGTTTTTGCATCCAACTCTAAAAATGTATTTTCCACAAACAATTTTTTTCTAAATACCAATACCTGAATAATTCAATGTTCATCCTCAAGGGTGATCGATGAAAAATTTTAATCTATAGAGTTTCATTATAGATTTTGATATTTTTGCTGTCCATAATAGAAGTATAAAGAAAACAATGCCAATACTATTTGTGTACGATTTACAACTCTATGTTAATGTTACGTTGACACATGAAGTCTTTGTTTATCACGCTCTCCATACTGATCCCTATTGTAGTGCTGCCCTAGAAATTGATTAGTGTAGCTACTGTTAAATGGTACACAATAGAATATTTTGTTTACCTGGTATGAGGGGGAGGGAAGGGAGAATTAGTTATACTGTATTTACCCTAGAAATTGATTAGTGTAGCTACTGTTAAATGGTACACACTAGGATATTTTGTTTACCTGGTATGAGGGAGAGGGAAGGGAGAAATAGTTATACTGTTATTATCATAGACATTTATTAGTGTAGCTACTGTTAAATGGTATGTATATCTACACAATAGGATATATTTACCAAGTATGAGGGGGAGGTAAAGAGGGGGAAAATGGTTGTACCATATTTACCAAAAACATTTATCAGTCAGGCTAGTGTTAGACACCATTTTGTTTACCTGTGTGAAGGGGGATGAGGGGGGGGGGGCGTATTAGGGCTAATCACTTAAAGTGTATATACCTGTCTCTGTAAGTACATCAAAATTTATTGTAAACTAAGATTTGAATTATGTCACCGATTCAAATATTGCAGCTGTAATCTTTCTCAAATCTTCTGACCAAAGAAACAAAGGAAAACTAAGAACCCTGTACCACTGCCAAAAACTTTTACTCTAAGTATTGGAAACAGTTTTATCTGACATGACTATAGCTTTGATAAATCATTTCTGAAAAGAAACCAAACCTTGTGGGACTTTCTTGAGAAATAATAAATGTGAAATAAACAAAACATGATAAACAACAGTGTTCTGAGTGTAAGACATCAGTGGGGATTGACCAGGATTCGAACCCTGGACTTCAGATTGTTATACCATTGCTCTAACCGATTGAGCTACCTGGTCGATGGAAGTGTCCAGGTCCAACTTGCTACACTTATATCTAGACAAAGTTAAAGCAACAATGCAGTGGGACAGGGATCTTTAATGTTTTTAAGCCATAGAGAAATGATGAGAGGGACAGGGATCTTTAATGTTTTTAAACCATAGAGAAATGATGAGTGGGACAGGGATCTTTAATGTTTTTAAACCATAGAGAAATGATGTGAGGGACAGGGATCTTTAATGTTTTTAAGCCATAGAGAAATGATGAGTGAGACAGGGATCTTTAATGTTTTTAAGCCATAGAGAAATGATGAAACAAGGTGTCTATCTGTCTTGTCATTGTCTTACGTCCTGTGTCTTGTCATTGTCTTACGTCCTGTGTCCTGTCTTTGCATTGTTTCACCCCCTTTGTCTTTTTGCTTCATTGTTGTACTTCCCGTATCATAATTCTGCTGTTTGGCCTGTTATAAGGTATAGATGTTGAACCAAATTTTATTTTCCTGAGAAAGCATTAGTGTGCTTTCAAAGTCAAATTCAGCACAGAAATTTTTCTGACTCATTTCTCAGGGTGATTAGATAAGCCATATACACTAAACCCTGGACACATTAGCTCATTCACCCCTGAAGACACATTTAAACTCCTCCAACTCAAAAGTTGGAATAGTTTATTATGAAATTTCAGGGGTGAATGAGTTAAAACTTCCAGTGATCAAAGCTTCTGGTTTAAACTTCAAACTAAATTTTCAAAACAATTTCAAATTTGTTTGCTAGTTTGAAGACTTTTTTCACTTTTCATCTGTATAAGTGTCCTGAAAAATACATATGAATGTGGTGTTTTTTCTCAGAAATCATACAACTAGATAATTTTTTAGAAATTGGATATTTATCTTGATGTAAAGAAAATGTAAACATATTTAAACTTTTTGCTGTGAAGCTGTTTGAAAAACTTGATTCAGAAGTGAATAATTAACTGGTTGTGTAGAGTGGAAGAGTCCTTGCTACTTTCACATGAATTTTAAACTTTGGTGTAGAAATTACCGTAGACTATAACTTAACTCAAAGTAACAATTTTGTTTAAAATGCCAAGTCTGGGGTAAATGATATCGACACGCATCATTTAACAATGTATCGAGCTCAGGGTTTGTTTTCGTATCATAAAACACTGAAAAACATTTAGGTTTGAGAGTATGTTTTATAGTTTATGTCATGGTGAAATACTTTTAATGTCCATATAATGCGATGGCTTGCGACCACAGAAAGTCCCAAAGCTTGTGTTTCATATATGTCTGGACTAGTGGGCACAGTTGAGTACTTGTTCATGTACAATATAGACTGTTTGGGTGACTGTTGTGGTCATAAAACGCACCCAAAGTTAATTGTGCAGATACAACATAGAAAAAGTACTTTTAGGATTGGTTCGGGGTAGAAAATACATAAAATATTTGTACTGTCAAACCTGCTCATGTGACTTCCTCCATTAAGAGACCACCTGTGTTAAGAGACCACCTGTGTTAAGAGACCACTTTCAATGTTTCTCAAATTTATAGTAGTTTCATTATGATTTGAACCTGTATTAAAAGACCACCTGTGTTAAGAGACCACTTTCAATGTTTCTCAAATGTGTAGTAGTTTCATTGTGATTTGAGGCTTATTTAGAGACCATCTGTTTCTTATTGTAGTGATTTCATTTTGATTTGAACCTTCATTAAGAGACCATTTTTTTTACTCTCCATGGGTGGTCACTTGATTCAGGCTGGACTGTATGACTCTCCATGGGTGGTCACTTGATTCAGGCTGGACTGTATGACTCTCCATGGGTGGTCACTTGATTCAGGCTGGACTGTATGACTCTCCATGGGTGGTCACTTGATTCAGGCTGGACTGTATGACTCTCCATGGGTGGTCACTTGATTCAGGTTGGACTGTATGACTCTCCATGGGTGGTCACTTGATTCAGGTTGGACTGTATGACTCTCCATGGGTGGTCACTTGATTCAGGTTGGACTGTATGACTCTCCATGGGTGGTCACTTGATTCAGGCTGGACTGTATGACTCTCCATGGGTGGTCACTTGATTCAGGTTGGACTGTATGACTCTCCATGGGTGGTCACTTGATTCAGGTTGGACTGTATGACTCTCCATGGGTGGTCACTTGATTCAGGTTGGACTGTATGACTCTCCATGGGTGGTCACTTGATTCAGGTTGGACTGTATGACTCTCCATGGGTGGTCACTTGATTCAGGTTGGACTGTATGACTCTCCATGGGTGGTCACTTGATTCAGGTTGGACTGTATGACTCTCCATGGGTGGTCACTTGATTCAGGTTGGACTGTATGACTCTCCATGGGTGGTCACTTGATTCAGGTTGGACTGTATGACTCTCCATGGGTGGTCACTTGATTCAGGTTGGACTGTATGACTCTCCATGGGTGGTCACTTGATTCAGGCTGGACTGTATGACTCTCCATGAGTGGTCACTTGATTCAGGCTGGACTGTATGACTCTCCATGAGTGGTCACTTGATTCAGGTTGGACTGTATGACTCTCCATGACCTGCTTTTGTTTGCCGTGGATGGTATCTTAATGAAGATCTGTCTATGTATTACTGGGGAAATCAGGGGAGACAACTTCAAATATAATAACCCCTATAAAGTAAAGACCTTAGTTCACTGCCACTGTCTAGTGAAATGTTGGCATTATAAGGAAGTATGGTGATTTATCACAGAGATGGTATATAAAAGTGCTGCAAAAATTGAAAAATGGACATTGAAATATGTTGGCAGTAAGCGAGTCGACGAATAAAAATGTGGGTCCTCAACATTTTACGTTATGTTTGTAGAGTGACTGTTTACTTCATCTTTTGTATTCATTTCTTACACTGGTTACTCAGTACCACGTGTGCTTGGCACAACGGAACACCATTTTATTTGATAAACAATAAATGCCAAAACATGGCTCTCAAGTTAAGAAATGAAGATTGGGTATGCACAATGGTATTAAAATGTTAAGCAGTTTATTTCACAAACTATTTAATTGTTAAATGCAACACACCAGTGAAGAAGGTTATGTTACAAAAGAATTTAACTGTCTGTGTTGACATAAAATTTTACGGTCAATTTTACAAAAATGTAATAAGCTTTGTATACGTGTACAGTAAAATTATAACACCCAGTGTTACGATCAATTGGACGTCAGCTAAAGGGTTTTAAATGGTCTTGATGGTCAGTGTGCGGTCAATTGCCCAGTATTGATCTCGGAGGTGTTACTTCATGCTCTCGGGACATAACAGAGGTGCGGTGTTACAATCCCCTCACCCCTTCACCCAGTGAAGCCACACAAGGTTAGCCTAATTAAGGATCAAGGTCACAGAGTTCAGCTATTCTATAGGTAAACACTGAGTCCTAAAATTGGGTATTATTGTGTAAGGGGTAGTGTTATGTCTCTATTCCTGACCTTTTTACCTGGCTGAACCTCATTAAAGGTGTGTAATGCCAGATGTTATCAGATGATGTAAGGTGCCCTAAGTTGACCGCACTCTTAGACTGTCATTACAGGTCAGTTGGGAGGATGGGGGGAGCCACACTAAATTACAATAATGAACAACTGTAATTAGCAACCTGGATAAGTTTCATACAGTTTTTGCAATCTTTTAACAATTGTTTCTTTAGGTCACAATGGACCATGATTTCCAAAATGATAACAATAATTTCATTCACTATTGTTTCTAAATTAAGGTTGCAAGGAACCATGATAAAAAAATAAATTAAAAAAATAAATTGTTTACATGTCAAGAAATCAATCTTTCAACTTTTGGGAAGTTTTCCAGCTTTTTCCATTGAGCATTGATTTCTCCTTTATAACAGTTAAAATTTACATAGAAAATTGTGTGAATTTCCTTAGTTCTGTAGGTGTCAACTTGGCTTGTAGATAATTAATTTCAGGTATAATGGCATAAAGTGGGTAATTTTCAAATATATTATATATACAATCCTAAGTGCTGTGTATGTCAGTATCTCAGTCATTGTGCAAGTGGATGATCTCCCCCTCCTGATGGAGCTGTGATAATGAGAGTTTAATCTAAGGGGTCCGATCTTCAGGAGTGATTTTGTAATTGTAGGGACTACATATATACACGTGCACAGGTCGGTATTCAGTATTCGCTAGGGTACATGACACAGCAGATTTCTCCAGCCCACCGAGTGACCCCGCATACATTACAACAGTATCGGGGTACTAAGCCGTGATAATGGCCAGCATTAAATATCATATGCGTCTCTATTCAATTAATGGATCATGAAAATGGAGATCAGAGACTATCGGCCAGAAGTCTACTTTTGTCGCCTGGTGACCTACGACCTCATATACATCACAGCCTAATTAAGCTACCAGTTAGTGAATTAGGTGTAATCATGCTCCTACATTACTTACAGGAGGCACTCTCAAAGTCGGGACAGGGTTACGTGGTGTGTATCATACTAAATATAGTCCCCACAATGTCACTAGGTACTTCAGATTCTGTTTGATGAAACATCATAGGCCTATATGTACTTATATCATCAAGTTTAATTAGTTCGAGGTAAATCTTGCATTATTGTATATAATCATATATTGTTTCCTTTTTGCTTTGTTTTTGTCATCAGTTTTTGTAATATTGTCTCTCTCGATCATTACTTATCATAAAGTTTTGGTGCGAGGTAAATCTTGCAGTATTATTGAATCATATATATATATATATTTTTGCTTTCTTCTGTCTTCAGTCTTTGTACTATCATCTCTCCCATCCCTCTCGACTTGCTTATAACCACCACCACCACCAATCGTATCACACCTAGATCCTCATACTTTAACCAACATGCTTAAATATCTTCACAAATCCTTATCTTATCTTAAGTTATGCATTCCCCATCCCCATATGACTTCAAACCCAAGACCTCTGAACTATCAGACATGAGCTAAAAATAAACCAATTGAGATATGGTAGCCAGTGATCTACCAATGATGTCGTTACATTCCTCCCTCCTTCAACAAGGTCTTTGACCCTGAAGACACATGGGACCCTATACCACCTTTCTGGCCCTGAAGACACATGGGACCCTATACCACCTTTCTGACCCTGAAGATACATGGGACCCTATACCACCTTTCTGACCCTGAGGACACATGGTACCCTATACCACCTTTCTGACCCTGAAGACACATGGGACCCTATACCACCTTTTGGCGGTATATATTTAGTTTGGCACAAAATGTTACAGGAAAGGGAAAATGCACCAGCTAGATTAAAACTTGGGTCCTTTAAGTTATTGACGGTTGTTCTAATCAATTGGGCTACATGGTCGCCAGAGATCAACCCAGCCCTGTTCTAACTCTTATCTATCCCAGTTATCAATCGTAATATTGATTTTTCGTAAATTTTATATAAAGTTCCTTGCTCTGGCGGTATATTTTTGATCAGGTGTTTTATGGGCGTTTTGTTGATGCACAGTTTAGCCGGAGGGATTTGTGCTATAAATAGAAACCTGTTAGCTAGGTGTGTTTGAGATATAGAATTCTGTCATAAAATATGGAGCTTATATCAGTAAATGATCGTCGATTACTTTCAGATCACTCGCGCAATAAGTCATTTACAAATTATACCTGTATGGTTAATTTTTGCGCCGGAAACTATTTAGATTTCCTGGCTTTTGAAGGAAATTTATTAAAGCTTAGTGCAAATTAAAAAGTATTAATTAGATTTCAGTCAATCGTGAATAAACAGGTTTCCATTCTTTGTGGACAGGTTCATCATCCAAACGTAAATTAATTCTTAGAGGTTAATTTTTTTTATTTGAAATTATTTTATTTTTACAAAAAATATGTATCAGGGGGAACTCGTATCATTATGTTGCATGTGAACTAACATCTGGGCCAACTAGAGTGATTGATATAAGTTGTAATAACTTGTTTCATAATTGTTGTAAGATGAATAATGTTTAAATTTAAAGTTATCTGCTTTTCAACCTTTAATTATCAGTGTATGTTCTAAAGAGAAACAAAATCTGTATCTATATTTTGTACAAATTTCAGTAGTACAATTCAAAGAGAATATCAAATTTCCCAATTGAGTAAATAATTATATAATTACAGCTGACCACATTGAATCACTCAAGCCTTGTTTCGGTCACAGCTGGAATAATATGAACCGCCAAGCTATTGCCTAGCTGTGTCAATTTCATTGTTGGAAAATGATAAGCCAATTTTATAAGTCAATATACTAAGCTTTGCATTCCAATCCATGCATTTGTTTTCTGGTTTTAAATGCCAGATAATCTGTAAATGAATTATCGATGGTGTATGAGTTGATAGCTCTCATGAGTTGTGTCCCTTTATCAGAAGTTTGAGGAAGTTTAAAGTACAGAACCTTGTTAAAAATTGTAATCTTGTCTCAACAGTCATGAACAGTAATATTCCAATACTGTTGTACTTATAAAGTGAACTAGGGGAGATAACTGAGAATTGTTCATTGTGTTCTCCTTTTATTTTAGTTGCTGAAAATGTACAGTCATATACTCTACTCTCAATAACTGAAATAACAGCTGTGCTCTACTCTGTGCAGAAACAACTACAGTGTGCTCTGTTCTCTGAAGTAACAGCTGTCTCTAAACCAGCTTTGGGACATATATGTAGTAGATGCAGTTTTCATGCCTATCAGCTGAACAGCTCTTGAAATTTCCCCATGTAGCTCAATCATTGTCGTCAGGCGATTCTGCCTAGACTATTCCCCTGATTAGGAATAAGACCACTACACTTTCACCCCATTTTCCCTTTCAAAGGGGAAGCCTACTTTTTACTCAAATTCAGTTACAACTTAACTTTACTCTAAGACCACCAGAAGGAATTCCAAAACATGGCCACTTATCGCAAGTTCGTTCAATAGTGAACTATAACTGCCTAGAAGAGTTTTGAATATGGTGTGATAACACAGGTGGTCTCTTAATAGAGGTTGTCTCTTGAGCAGGATTGACTTCAATTTAATGCATATAGAACTGGTATAAATGTAGAATTGTATACTAATGTAAAATTGGGTAGTTGTAAGTACTTTTAAGAGATATTTATATGTGACCACACAACCATTGACTGGGTCACATCTTTCAGTTGGTGCGAAAGTATCACAATCTGAAGTCTAGGGTTCGAATCCCGGTCTAGCCCCGATGAATATTTACTCCAGAAAACTGTTGTCGATTCTATTTTGTTTAATTCATCTTTATTATTTCTCATAAAAGTCCCGCAAGGTATGGTTTTCTTTTCAGAAATAATTTACCAAAGCTATAGACATGCGGGGATTACCAATCCTTATTTACCGTGTTTAGCAGTGGTACAAAGATCCTTAAGATTATATCTACTTGTGACAAAGTGTGAGCCAGTATAAATGTTAAATTGTTTATAAGAAAAAGCCTAATAATTATCTTACAACTGTTACGATATATTACAGTCAAATTAAATTGCTAATGGATACATCAGGACAAATATAAGATTTCATAATACTTCGGTGTAGTTTCCTTTTAATAATTCTGTTTACAATCAATTAAAACAAAATCTGGCAGACAGAGTGTTTTTTATTTCGATATCCTGTTAATCAAATCAATATCTATTTAACTATGAAGATTTGCGTTGTCAAACTTCTTTGCTAACTACAATAAGAGTCCTCGATCGATTATAGTGTTTGACAAATATTAAATATCCGGTAGGCCAGGGTAAATATTTATACAAGTACGGTGTCAGTCAGCTGATATATTATTTGTGAATTTGCCAAATTTAAGTTTGAATTCATTGTCTGTGTTTTTCGTTAGAAGTGAATTATTTAACAGAGATGAAGCCAAACTTAAAGGTCTCATAGTTTTAGCATGAGAAGCGTACAATGTTTTTTCTCTCCCAATTATTTTTTATTTGACGAGAGATCTGAAATTCTATCTATGTGTCTGCTGTAGTGTTGATGGTTTTATTATTTAACACTTATCACTTATGCAAATTAAGGTGATAATGAAGATATATATATGCGAAACAAATGTTTTTTGCCATATTTGTTGTTTCTGAAGTTACATGAGACTTGTAATTATCGAATAAGGTATACACTTAGAATAAGATAAAACATGACTCACAGGTAAACAAATTGTGTTAAAAAAAAAATCATCAGATTTTAATACAGATTTTTATGTATATAATTATGTAATTTCTTCTATTTCAAACAATGTTTTCTATCTGATTTGCGTTTTAATTAAAAAAATAAAAAATTGCCATTATATTTTAACAGACATTGTTTCGTGGTAGATGTCATGGCCTGTCATGACGCTTCAGAAAAAAAATCACGACTGACGAGATTGTACTGATACTCAAATCTGAAAACGATTTAAAGATTACAACTGAAGATAAAATGGTATCTGCCAGAAATCTGTGTACAGAGATGGTACAATATAATACAAAAACACAACAGAGTGTCCCCGCGTCCCTTTATTAGAGCGACAAAACAGACATAATACTTCGTACTGTGTATACCTTTATACCTTTATTGCAATAACAAAAATTAAACCGTCTTAAATCACATTGGGTCACAACAGCACACAGTATTCTAGTACTAAATGGGGTCAGAGGTCATGACAAGGTTCATTTGGTCCAAAAATCTTTATCCTGCTCCTACCTTAGATCCTGATCAGGGCATTGTGTGTACGTATTTACCTACGTTATGTACACCTAATACCATATTTTGTATTGTAGTCCTCTCATTATTTGTTTTCCTTCTTAACGCCTTACCTGAGGTCCTGAGGACCTGTTCAGTTGGACATTTGTGAGGTGTCAAAAAATCCAGGACCAGCTTGTTGTACAGGCTTGTAATTCATATTGTGGATGTGTTTTAATTATCATATCGAAGGTCCAGCAGGCCTTCGGATATATTATAATTTTTAATGCCATTTTTGATGTTGTGGACCTGAATATTTGAAGGACATATGTTCTGTCAAATTTATAGCCAGTTTCACTTTGATCCTGCATTGCCAGGTGTTCGGTCAGTTCAAATGACCAGATGTATAGTCCGGAGTGCTTTTTGAGGTGCCTCAAGTTTGTCCAGCATGACATTTCTTTTGCCTTCAACAAGGTTGTGGTGAGGTGGACATAAATGTCCGAAGTTCTTGACCAGTGTAACTTTGGTTCTGACCACTGCTGGTCAACAGCTTGTACAACAGATCTCCCGAGCCAATTACAGTCAGACATACTATTGGAATATACTTTCTTTTAAATTGAATGGAAAAAGTCTTTTTTGGTAATATGTGCAGGCAGTGTGCTTTTCAAGAGTGACATATAACTTGAAATTTGAATTCTTGATTGATCCAAGCACTGTGGATTTTGCCTGGACCAGGATTTAGGTTATGTTTTATACCAATTCAGTGATGATGTGTTTGGTAAGGAGTTTTATCAGACAACATAGCGTTTTACACTGGATATGTTTTGGTATAAAGAGCTACTCTATATCAGTTGGAATTTAGATTGCTCATTTGATATTGAAATCTGAAGAAGTGTTGATTCTGAAATTGAAGTGTTGATTGAAAAAAAAAGGAGAAGCATTTAGTGGTGATTCTAAAATCTGAAGAAGTGTTGACTCTGGAATACAAAGAAATTTTGATTCTGAAATGTGAAGAAGTGTTATTATGAGTTCATAAGTGTTTGTTCATATGTCTTGAAGAACATCATATCTTCTATATGACGTACAATATTATACTACCTCATACATGATGTACGATATTATATATCATATAATATACAATGTTATGTGTCATATGTGATGTATGAGGGATGACGCTTCTATAAGATGCAGTTATGACAAGCTTTCAGCTGATAGTAGAAGGCCTGGAACATTGTGAGTTGAGAATATTGTGAAATTCCAGATGAATATTTGGATAATATTGTGAAATTGCGGATAGTTGGATAAACTTTGAACGAGAATGAGATTTCTGCCTAGATCAGAGCCTTTTCTCATACCTGGCATCAAAGAAAAGGTTGGTTATTATGAATTTATGTTAATTGAGTTTAATCAGTCAATGAAATGTTGAATACATGCACTTAAAGTAAAATCACGAAATTTAACTGTTATGTAATGGTGACAAGAGTGATTAACCTCATCCAAAACTGATGCTATTTTTCTTCCTTAAGTCTTGACAACTTTCTTCCTGAAAAGGTCTCTACAATTTTTGTTCATCGTAATGATGGCTTGATATCATTTTTTTTATATATATATTACATTATTCATTATACCTGTGATTTGTGATAGAGTTACCTCCCCTGATTTTTTTAAAATTTACATTGTGTGATAGTTGTAAATGTAGACAATCTAATGTAATGCTCGGTCCAAGCTAAAATTGTCGATTTATGGTTTTATTCATATGACATGAAGGGAAGAAATCTTTTGAATGTATGAGATCTATGGTTCATGTGGCACGAGACATGTGTCAGTGTGAGTTAGGAGGTCTTGATCGGTATGATATTTTTTTAGGATGTCGTTAAATAACTTGCTAATTATATATATAATTCCATATTATACTTTTCATGAAAGATAATTTACATTGATACTGTTGAACTCTTTAGGAATGGAGGTGGATGATGTGATCAGGTAGCTAGCATACCTCCTTAAATGAAATCAAGGTGTTTTTCTCAGTGCTGTAGTGTGCTGATGATACACAGAAAAACATAATGTATGTGTCGGCCCTGTATGTGAAGTAATTTAATGGGGTCACATATTTTCAATAGAATATATATATATATATATAATGAACCTAAAGTGGCTAAGGAAAATATTTTTATTTGGTAGGTTCACATATTTGCATTAAATTAGCCGGGTGTTAAGACGTGGAAATTGTATGGCATTAGCACACACTGTATGAGTACACAACTTGTACAGGGTCTACAAGTTTCAGGTGTGCGTAAAGTTTATAATGAAGTGGTTTACAGCTGTACTTATCCTACAAACCACTATACTGATACGTATTGTGTTGTTGTAGTGGAGGATTTACAACGAAAATACACCATTTATAAATTCCTATAGCGGCGGGAAATATTAATTGAAATTTTCGACCACTAGATATTACCACTATGTAACTCCACAATTGCTTATTTTACCTTCGTCCATTACTAATTTATTTTTACAATAATTGTTTTCGCGGGAATGAATACTGTCAGAATAAATATCATTACTCTTTACAAATACTTTAATACAATATTACTTTTCAGAGCATGTATTCTGTCTGAAATATGTTAATTCATTTTGGAAAAAAATAATTGATTTGAACGATGAGTGTACCCTTTGGCTTAAAACATGTGACCTTATATTTATCATTGTTAACTCTCATTGGCTTTAAAACTGTTTTATTATGTCTCAATAAAGACCAGTAAAATATTGTGATCCAAAAATTGAAAATTTATCATCTAGAATCAAAATTAGGAATAGTAGAAGTTTGAAAAGCCTTATTTGAAATTGATTTCATTTTAAATTTTCAAAATAGTGTGTTGATGAATTTTCACTTGACTTCTGAGTACAATATTGGTCACTCTTTCCAAATTAGCTACCGTAAAAACCCATGTAATTTGCGCACCTGTGTAATTTGCGCAGGTACTTTTTGAGGCTGAAAATCGGGAAAAAAAGTTCTACTCGAATATTTTGCGCACCCAAAAAATCTGGAAAAAAAACGATGTTCATGCTCCGAAAATCGATCTCTGAATATATTTTTTTTAAATATATTTCTATGATTTTTTTTCATTGATGTAAAATGATATTTAAAACCAAGAAGAAACTACGTAAAATGTGTATTTTGTTGCTTGTTTTCTTTGAATTATCTGATCACACATTGTACATGACACACACGTACGTGTGCGCATATCGGCATACGTACATCAATTCATTTTAGCAATATTTTGCATAAAACATTTACTTGCTTACAAAAACATATCAATTAATAAGTAATTTGATGTTTAGTAACCGCTGGTGCATATCTCCTGGTGAAAGACATAGTTAGATACCTTTTATTGATCATAATTACGATCAGTGAGAAGGGCTCATCATGGCGGCTTGGGTTACGTCACTTCAAACCAGGTCAGGTCACAGTTCAGTTTGGCCACGGAATTAGATTATCTAAGTCCATGGTTTGGCGATATTTTTTTTACAAATTACAATGCAGTAATGAGCTAACACTATCTCTGTGATTACCCGTTAACAATAGCTCTACTAATTGAAATGATTTGCAGTCGCGATCGACGGACCGTGTTGTTGTTTTTTCACTCACCAACACGTGGTGTGAATTACGAAGCCCTACTGCATTGTCATAACTACAGACTGATTTGACTGATAAGGGATTATAAAAAATATGTTTATACTAGAAGCATGGACAATCAATACATCCTCTTCAAATCTACTCCAAGGAAAAAATAGTTAACGCAGACTATTTTTACGATGCTTCATTTAATAAATATTGAAATAATTCACGAGGTTATTATCAATCACGTGTTTACGTAATGTTAGATGCAAGATCAACATGAAAGTGAGCCGGAAAAAAAAATGCTATACATACGTATACGCATAGGCGATTTGAAAAAACTTACAGAACTTACATAGAACAGAGCTTAAATTGAACAACTACATTTTCGTAATAGTATGGGGAAACGCACCGAGATGTCGAAACGTAATGTAGTAAGTTGATCGGCGATTCTCTGGCATAGGAATTTGGCTAAACTTTTTTTGTTAACGGTTACCTATTTATTAATACTTTTCACATAAACTCACATAACAACACATTATGTATCTTTTATTAATGTTTGACATAAATAAATTTGTTGATCGTCATTTGTCTTAGAGTTCCGTGTACCAAGGGACATAATCCAAGATGGCGATCTGTCAGAATCGTCGATCTTTTCCTGAAAAAAACTTGAATTTTTCTATACCTGTGTATTTTACGCACCCCCCACTTTGGGTATTAAATTTCTGAAAAAAAAGTGCGCAAATTACATGGATTTTTACGGTACTACCTGGTCACCAGTATTTATATATATATAGCCAGTAGCCTTAAGTTCCACTTAACTTGTATACCAAACAATTTAAGGGGAAATAACTGTATATATGAAACAAACTACAGTGGAATTCTCTACTGTTTTGTCTGCTGTGGGACAGAGATTCGTACAGTACAATTATAACTGTGTAACCAACATGAAATTATGATTAAAACCTTCAACAATATTGACATTCTTACATAGGTCCTGTCTTAATGATACCCCAAGTTCCATTTTATTCCCCGGCAAATTTGACATTTGAAATGTATTTTTAAGTTCAGCTTATTTAGCAATGTGTGTGTATTCACTGTTACTTTTTTTCCATATCTTTACCAGGACTAAGAGAAGCGAGGAACACCTAAGTTATTTGGAATGTCCATGTGCTCATAGCTTTGTTGTTTTGTGTTGTTTATGGAAACAAAAGGAAAGGAACACCTAAGTTATTTGGAATGTCCATGTGCTCATAGCTTTGTTGTTTTGTGTTGTTTATGGAAACAAAAGGAAAGGAACACCTAAGTTATTTGGAATGTCCATGTGCTCATAGCTTTGTTGTTTTGTGTTGTTTATGGAAACAAAAGGAAAGGAACACCTAAGTTATTTGGAAAATCCATGTGCTCATTGCTTTGTTATTTTTTGTCGTTTCTAGGACCGGGAGAAGCAAGAACAACTGAGCGACCTCCTTAACAACTACAGTGTTAACATCCCTCCAATGCCAGACCTTCTCACTCTGGGAAGACCATCTTTCAGCGAGGAAATCTTTGAAATCGAACCACATTGGAGTTCACTGGTGGACAATGCCTCAGTAAGTGTATACTTGTGTCAACATTAGTATCCAAACAAGGTCCTGCACCTAAAATCTTGTATTCTTTACCCTTTATGCCTCACACTTAAAAAACAAATGATTCATTCCTCATACTTAACACACATAATGCCTCACACTCAAGAGTATAGTCGAAGAAGAGTAGACCTGATGCTTCATACTCAAAGTTTATGATGCCCCATACTCATGACACCAATTGTCTTAAACTAAAGGTGTCAAATGCATCATACTTAACTCATTCACCCCTGCAGACACATTTAGACTTTTCCAAGTTAAAGGTTGGAATAGTTCATTATGAAATTCAGGGGTGAATGAGTTAATTGGGACAGTTTAATGCCTCATCCTCAAAACTGTCTAGAGTATCATACAAAAGCCTCATCTTCAGGACTTTACTTCGAATAAATTACATTTTCTGAAATCTATCCTTCAAAGAGTGACCTCAGTGTCCAGAATCTAGGAATGGTTACAAACTAGCTCATATTGTTTGGTTGGGATATTATTTTATATACAAATAGTACAGAAAATTTCAGTTGGTTGCCAAATAAACTCTTGTTAGGGTTTACCCCTGGTCTGCTGCGGTCATTATTATATTAAAGCTTCTGACACAAACTTAACCCTTTCACCCCTAAGTAACTTTAGTATACTCTTCCATACATTTATCTGGATGAGTCCATTGTGGTTCACAGTGGTGAAAGGGTTAAGAGCCATTTTTCAGCGCAATTGCCAAACACTGCTGACAACAATGAACAGTCGATCTCTGATCGGTCATTCCTGAGATTATGGCCACAAAGTAAATGACCCCAACACTTAATCCCCAAAGGCCCCAAACCTGTTTAATAGGTATACACCTACACAAAAGTGTGGTGTGACCAAAATAATAATGACTTGCAAATCAAACAGTTTGATCTCCTGCAGAGTAAGCGAATATAAAAACATAACTTTTAATGACGTTACAAAATATTTATATACAGAAAGTGATATATATAAATTGTTTTACCTGCTTTGGCAGTACATATATTAAAATTGGAACGATACAGACAAGATTAGCATGGCCCCTTCGCAAGGATGACACGCAACTTCGTGAAGCGTTCCATATTTATTTGTTTTATATATATATTTATTTCATACTTACTAAAGCCGTATCAGCCCCTGCCGTATCACACCCCAAAACCTGTATCAGCCCCCGCCGTATTACACCCCAAAACCTGTATCAGCCCCCGCCATATCACACCCCAAAACCCATATCAGCCCGCAAAACCCATATCACACCCCTTTCAATATTTCAAAAATAAAAATAAATCATAAGATAGTGGTTTTTATTAGTAAGTATGTAATAAACAGAATAAAACACGCCTTTTTCCATAACACACCCAGTATCAACCCTCGACCAATATCAGCCCTCGGGCCTTCGGCCCTTGGGCTGATATTGCAGTCTCAGGTTGATACTGGGTGTGATATATGGAAAAAGGCATGTATTATTCTCTATCTATGACAGTTTTAGATATTCTGTGTTCATGTCAAGCCAGAGGTGTATAACGTTAAGTGCTAAAAATATATATGGACCTGTCTAAATNTGGTATCAACGCTCGACCAATATCGGGTTGATACTGGGTGTGATACGGAAAAAGGCATACATGTATTATTCTCTATGCATGTATAAGTTGTCTTTATATTTAAAGCGACCATTGATTTTCAGGCATGATCTGAACGCTATGTGTGGCAAAATCTATAACGTCTTAAAATTACAGTTAGCGATTCGTAGAAACAGTAGCAACACATGTTGTAGTGTTCGATTTTCTAAACCCAAGCTCGACTTGAGCAAAAAGCAAAATTTAGGGGTCAAAAGTAGAAAAGGACAGTAAAATAATCAGGAGACTCTGTCTCGAAAATAACAAGGCTTTAGTAGCAAACATATCCGTGATGCAATTTCATTTTGGCCTTTCAGAAAATAGAAAGTGTCTTATTTCATTCAAGAAATAACAACTTTTGTTATAAGGTACTAGGTAATCTTGAAAACTTTCACAAAAATAGGAACAGTATTGTCTCATTTCATCCAACAAGCTTCCATTGGGTGGGAAACAATTGCAGGAGCATCTGATCATTTTAACGAAATTTTCTTCATTTTTCACATATTTTTTTTAAACAATGTAGGAAGTCCTGTTTTTATATAAAGGCTGAAGAATAAAAAAAACAAAAAATTGTTCAAATTATTCGCCCTGTTGGAAGAAAAAAATCTCAGTTTAATTTTATGCTGTTGTTTAATAATAAAAGAGGTCTGAGTGGGGACAGGTTTGGAGGTATCCTAGAATCTCATTAAGGATCTCTGCACTACTACAAAAACTGTCACTATGCATCAGAACCTGGTTTTACCGGCTTGACTATAGCCTTGAAAAATCATTTCTGAAAAGGCAATTATACTGTGCAGGACTTTTATGTTAAAATATTACAGATGAAATAAACAAAATTTAATCTACAACAGTGTTTGGAATGTAAAAAAATCAGCAGGGCTAGGCCAGGTTTGAATCCTGGACTTAAGATTGTTATACTATCACTCCAACTTGTCCTGGCACATTTGTCCTACAGTTTCATCCAAAACAAAATTAAAGGGAGGTTACTCAGTATATACAAAAAAACACAGTACTGTGGGAAAGAGATCCAAATTTCTGTGTAATTGATATAAAGAGGGAAGTCATAATGAGCTTACGGTCATCTGTTGGTCACCAAGGCAGGTAGATGATGACTAAATAACAACAACCCATTCACCTCTGGACTCCTAATCATTGCCCCTATGTAGGGTCCGACCAGTCTTTATGTTTACACTAACACTGTAGCAGTGACAGTTACACTGACTGATATAAGATTAAACCCCTTTTATATACAACCTTTCCTGTCCGACACTTAGTATAAAGACATGTAAAGACGTCTTTGTTCGGTACAAATTGGGAGTTTTATTCAGAATTAATTATCATCTACTTTCCTGTCAAGTGACCTGTCGGCTATAAAATTGGAAATTGTTCGTTTTTCACGAGGTGTTTTTCTTACACTTGTCAACAATTCTATTGGTTGGGTGACTTTAAATGGTCAGCCAAATGTACTTGCTGTCCACATGTTTGTCCAAATTTTGGTGGTCATTTAGATTTAGATTGTAGCTTTATTGCTGGTCAATCCGTAAGGAATGTGCTCCGTCAGGACTTTACTGCAGTCAAACCATTAACTTTATAGGTACATAAAAACATGACTGTCAAAACTTTCTTGGTATGTAAAGCCAGCTTAAGGTCAACGTAGCCTGGTGATTCGTTGTGTACATCATAGTAAGCGTTTCTAAGCCCAGACAATTTTTCTGGGGGAAATGTGCTGAGAACTTCGGAAAAGCATTTTCATAAGAATGTAAAGAGAGTTCTGTGTTTTATATCCAATAGATCATAAACCGGGTATTACAAGTAAAGTACTGTTACGTAATGGCTGAACAAAGAATGTGAACTATGCAGACGTCAATGTTATAAATGGTAGATGTCAATAAATGATGATATATATCTAAATACAGTCAAACCTGCTCATTTTGACCACCTCTATTAGAGAACACCTGTGTTAAGAGATCAGACCACTTTTAAAAGTTCTTGATTGTAGTTATTTCGTTCTGAACCTAAATCTTTATCAGGAAACCACCTGTGTTAACAGACAACCTGTGTAAATAGACCACAAATCACACTTTTGACAGTTTCCCATTATAGTAATTTCATTGTGAACTTTAACTCTTGACCACCTGTGTTAAGAGACCACCTGAGTATTAGAGACCACAGACCACTTTTAAAAGTTCCCCATTGTAGTGATTTCGTTGTGAACTAAACTTGCACCTGTGTTAACAGACCATTTGTGTAAACAGACCACTTGTGTTAACAGACCACTTGTGTTAACAGACCACCTGTGTTAACAGACCACTTGTGTTAACAGACCACTTGTGTTAACAGACCACTTGTGTTAACAGACCACTTGTGTTAACAGACCACTTGTGTTAACAGACCACTTGTGTTAACAGACCACTTGTGTTAACAGACCACTTGTGTTAACAGACCACTTGTGTTAACAGACCACTTGTGTTAACAGACCACTTGTGTTAACAGACCACTTGTGTTAACAGACCACTTGTGTTAACAGACCACTTGTGTTAACAGACCACTTGTGTTAACAGACCACTTGTGTTAACAGACCACTTGTGTTAACAGACCACTTGTGTTAACAGACCACTTGTGTTAACAGACCACTTGTGTTAACAGACCACTTGTGTTAACAGACCACTTGTGTTAACAGACCACTTGTGTAAACAGACCACTTGTGTTAATAGACCACCTGTGTTAACAGACCATTTGTGTAAATAGACCACCTGTGTTAACAGACCACTTGTGTTAACAGACCACCTGTGTTAACAGACCACCTGTGTTAACAGACCACTTGTGTTAACAGACCACTTGTGTTAACAGACCAGACCACCTGTGTTAACAGACCACTTGTGTTAACAGACCACTTGTGTTAACAGACCAGACCACTTGTGTTAACAGACCAGACCACTTGTGTAAACAGACCACCTGTGTTAACAGACCACTTGTGTAAACAGACCACCTGTGTTAACAGACCATTTGTGTAAACAGACCACTTTTGGGATTGGGACTTCCTCAGTTGGTCTCTTAATACAGGGCCCATATTCATAAAACTGTTCTCAATTCTGTGCTCAAACCAACTTTCTTATAACTCACTTAAATCATGTCAAATGATCAAAAAGTCAAATGTAAGCACTGATAACAGTATTTGTCTTTAAGTCTCCTGAAAGTTTTCCAAATCATTGACAAAATTACATTTTATTTATTAATTCATAACGGAAAAAGTAATTAAGCCTAAGCACAAAATCCATGCTTGAGAACGGTTTCATGAATACGGGTCCTGGTCAGTTTGTTTTCTCCCTACATTGTAAGTAAATTCTCACCTGATCTGACTATCAGTGTGATAACCCAAGTGTTCAGTATTTAGCACGAGTAATAACGGCTATTCAACGTGACCTCTGTAAGATACATCAAGTGACATAGCAATTATTGGTAATATTTTTCTCAGAATTTCAACTTGATTTAGTAAAAAGTAAAAAAAATGCTGAATTAAAAACTAAATAAAAAATATTACTCATTATCATATATCAAATGTTATAAGTTAAAATTAACTGAATTTAAATTTCAAATTTCAAAAAAATTGTACAGGTGATGAGAACTTGTTTGAAATAATTTATCTGCGACATTTTAAGCTCATGATTCTCTCTAAACAGTGTCGTTACTTGTACAAATTTCCTCCTGAATTTAGACTTCCGGAAGTTCCTTTTAGATGACTAGCTAGCTTAGTATTAACCAAGTCACCTGTCTGTAATGTAAGCGATACAGAGTCTCAGGGCAATACAACCCAGGAACATCACAGCAGTGTTAACAAGCTGAGGTGCTGGATTTAGGTAGGAATTCTCTGTAACTGTCAAAGTGCATCATCATTATTTGTGTTTATATGTAACATTCCTGAGCTACTGGCCTGTTTCTTTGAGGTGCTTCTTCAGCTGAGTATAAAGATTCGAAAAATATTTGTCATGGAAAGTTTGTAAGAGTAAAGTATAGCATGAAAAATTAAAAGCATCTACTCTAGAAGTTTTGATTAAATTTAAACAAAATATGGGAAAAAAAATCTTCCCTAGAAGATCGGTTCAAAATTAAACAAAATATGAAGATAAAATACATCTTCCCTAGAAGATCAGCTCAAAATTAAGTAAAATATAAAATAAAAACACATACACTGGAAATTTCATTGCAGGTTTTTGTGTGTTCGATCGGCCAGAAATCTGGCTGACTGTTGTATATTTATAAGTGGATACATGTTAGCTACGTGGAGTTGTTGACAGTAGTGTGCAGACAGAAACACACAGGTAGATATTAGGGTCTGTGGCAGGTATTCTCCAGGTTGAGGTAGAAACATCAATAAAGGCCTAGTAGAGAGTGTATAAGGTAGTCTAACATGCACATATGATAACTTAACAAACACATATTCATGGTCACTTACATATGTATCTATTTTCATACTTTTAAAACAGGTATTTGAATTGGGAATTCACTCTTTAAAAATGTTAAATTTGACAATATTTTAAACATTGTCTGAGGTACACGAAGTCCTAGAAAAAAACCACCTAAATACAATTGAGGGTCAAATCTAATGAATTTATTTTGTGCTGTATCCTGTTTTATCCTGAAGTGCATCATTTATCCAAAAAGAGGTCTAAATCATTGACTTATTGAACTTTGGGGAGTTAAGTAAACTCTTTGCAGAAAACAGTACAAATAATTTTTCATACATGGTTATTGAGAGAACAATTTAAAGATAGATTGGTTTGGAAACTTTTTCATGAAAAAAAATTGTCGAACTGTTCATTTTGATAATATAAAAACCGATTAGGCCTTAACACAATGATTTCTCTTCTGAAGTGCTGGAAAGTTATATTGAAGATTTGGCCATATAGATTGAGATTGATAGAGACAGACATACAAATTGAGATACAAAGTCATACAAATTGAGATACAAAGTCATACAAATTGAGGTACAAAGTCTTACAAATTGAGATACAAACTCATACAAATTGAGATACAAACTCATACAAATTGAGATACAAAGTCAAACAAGTTGAGATACAAACTCATACAAATTGAGATACAAACTCATACAAATTGAGATACAAACTCATACAAATTGAGTTATACAACAAGATCATACAAATTAGGAAACAAAATCATACAAATTGGGATTCAAAATCATACAAGTAATTATAAGGTAGCATATATCATTGAATGATCTTACAGTCAATGCTATGACAAGAAACGTGCATCAAGTCACATAAAGATTTACATTGACAGTTCGCCTATACATTGTATTGGGGAATTAATATCTAGAATTTGGAAAATTGATATTTTTTTGTGTATGTCCCATACACACAAAAAAATATCAAATTTCCAAATTCTAGATATTATTCCCCAATACAATACTTTAGCTGTGTAATATTTATAATTGTTAACTGTCAAAGTGCATCATCCTTATTTGTGTTTATGTAACATTCCTGAGCTACTGGCCTGTTTCATAAAGATTCGAAAAATATTTGTCATGGAAAGTTTGTTAGAGTAAAGTAAAGCATGAAAAATTAAAAGCATCTACTCTAAAAGTTTTGTTTCAAATTAAACAAAATACGAAAATAAAAAACATCTTCCCTAGAAGATCGGTTCAAAATTAAGTAAAATGTAAAAATAAAAACATATACACTTGAATTTTCATTATAATTAAGCTAGGTACAAATGTATGAAGATTTTAAAATATCTAGTATAGACATTTACCGTTACTACTTTGCAGAATTGTGTGTTCGATCGGCCAGAAATCTTGCTGACTGTTGTATATTTATAAGTGGGTACACGTTAGCTACTTGAAGTTGTTGACTGTGTGCAGACAGAAACACACAGGTAGATATTAGGATCTGTGCCAGGTATTCTCCAGGTTGAGGTAGATGTATTTTTTTGTGTATGGTACCTTGAGCTGTGTAATATTTATAATTGCAGTCCCTGACGAAAAGACAACATGACCAACAGGAAGCAGTGTGGGAGCTTCTACAGACAGAGGTCTTCTATATACGGTCACTACGGGTCATTACTGATGTAAGTTAATTGTCTACTATATACAGTCACTACGATGCAAGTTACTTTTTGAAAAAATGGAATAAATGATAGCGGAGGGGCATGTATGCCTTTTCCGTAAGCATGTCTATATGATATCTAGTTAGACTTTGCATTTTAACTCATTCACCTGTACATAATTAAACTGGACTTGCCCAGTCCTTGATTTGGTTAAATTCAAATGTGACTAAATTAGGGGTGAATGGGTCAAGCTCCATTACTCTAAACTAGAAGTCCAACAGACGTCAATCTTTGTTTGTAAGTATGTCTCAAGAGTACTACACCATTAATATCAAATATAGGTCATTGTGACCTGTATTTTCTGCTTCACTGACTTTGAATAAATTTTACATTTGGCTCTCTTAAAGCTATGACATACTGTAGAATTATTCATTTTCGTAGGGTCAAAATTTCGTGGTTTTCATACACAAGCCTGTTTCAAGGACATTACATTTCTCTGATTTCTGATTTCCCCCTATCTATATCATACCAAATTTAGGTTTTCGTGGGGATTTAATTTCATGGATTTTTGTTATCCACAAAATAAACGAAATTTAATGTCCCACGGAAATTTATGATTTTACAGTACATCTATGTTTTAGAAACATTTTCTTGTATTTTATTTGGCTATTCAAAAATTGTATAATATCAATGTGGAAATATGCACATTAAGAAATGTTTTTGTATTGGTTTCCCAAATTCATGTTATGGAAAGTTTTTGGTTGGCTATGTATTTTGTATAGTGTGTCAATAGGTGGGTGTAAGCTCTGGTTTAGTCAATGCATTTAATAGGGAAAGTTTTGCAATTCAGCAGTATGTCAAATGTCGAATTATTGTATACCTGGAAATATATTCACCGCAATTTAATTCTCGCCTTTTTTGCCTCTGTAATGAAGGAGAAGTTATCTTAACAGTGACCTTTTGTAAACAACTGTAATAGTTAAATGTGAAGGGCAAATTTAATAATGGGCAAAAATGGATTTTACTGTCTAAGAGCAAAATTTGACTGGGCAAAAAAAAAAACTAGTTATAATGCAGTATTTCAGTGTAGAGTCAAACTTGCTCATGTGACCACCTCCATCCATTAAGAGACCACTTAAATTAAGAGGCCACTTTTAATGTTCCCCGTAGTGATTCAATGTGAATTGAACCTGTATTAAGAGACCACCTTCTTAAAGAGACCACGTTTTGGACTTATGGAGGGTGTTCTCTTCATAAAGTTTGACTGTATTCATTCCTATGCAGTAATCAGTATGAAGGTCTTCTTTTGAAATTTCTTAGTGACATAATTGTTATGTATGTAAAGTTTAAAAGCTTAATGGTTTGATAAACACAAGAAAATGAACTGTCTATCAGCAGCTGACGATTTACATAACATGGTTGTTTTTGTCATTCCAGCTGTTCATGTGCTGTCTCATCAATCTTCAAAGTGAACAATTATTGAACGAGGTAGGTTAAATGCTGCATAAACATATAATCTCCGCCTGTCTACACGCTGTAATAACATGTCTTTGTGTGCATATAGACTTCAGCCATCTGTGACGCCCCGCATCACGATCATTTCTGAGGTATAACAAAGATACAAAGGCAGCGTGACCGAATCGTCTGTACTTTTGTGGAAATCAATGTAAATGTTCTGCTTTTATCTGGTTTAAAATTTGAATTTTGTATAGCTGCTATCATTTCTGTGTAATAATGTGTTTTTGATAATTTTTAACTAAAAGTAAACATCCATGCAATTTAACATTGCAATATTGCAGATTTTCTACTACAAATATCAAAAAGGGGACAAGATTTTCCTGAAGTTTATAAATTGTTTCTATTTCCTGTCATTTTCAATATTAAAATGTCCAAGAAATAATAGTTATGTCTTTCAAGGAAGTTGTCTTTGATATTTAAAACAAAACAGTCACACTTCCTTGTGGTTGGATTGCTTTTTCGATTGATTATTAACTCATTCGCCCCTAAAGACACATTTGAACTCTTCCAATTCAAAGTTGGAATAGTTCGTTATGAAATTTTAGGGGTGAATGCATGTGTTGATATTAAAATGTGTATCATTTCTTATTGTTGTACATATTTAACAGTAGAATGTATTTGAATTATTACAAGGAAGCATGATCAGGTACAGTAATTGTATATTTAATTCTATAACTTTGTAATTTAATTGTTTCTCTTTCCCCTTCAGATTGACACGGAGCGACTGTTCTCCAATATCGGGGATATAGCCTACACAAATAGCTCTTTCTGGGAGAATTCACTGTCCAAAGTATTACAGAGTTCAAGGCAGTCTCGTCTCCCCCTCAATCCCTCAGACATGAAAGAGGGCTTCAAGCAGGTATGGACTGACCGCTGGTCAATTAGTACTCATTTCAACTTATTTGAGTTTTATCCTGCACATCATTTGATGATAATGATACTGAATCTGCAGAGGTGTATGTGTTTGAGTTTTGATTTGAAAATTATGAAAAAAATTCCAAGATTTTGATATTACCTGAACATGCCGTGATTAAGTTTAAATATTTATCATATTTTGCTTGATTAAAATAAAGTTTCTAGATATTTAAATTTATTTAAGGATCCCCGTACCGCCAAAAACTGAAATTTATCGTTGAAAACTTTATTTTCCAGCATGACTATATCTTGCTGGACTTTTATGAGAAATAATAAAGATGAAATAAATAAAATATAATCAACAACAGTGTTCTGAATGAAATAATTCAGTGGGGCTAGACTTGTGTACAGACACTGGACTTAGGATTGTTATATTATCGCTCTAACCAATCGAGCTGCCAGTTCAATGGAAGTGTCCTGGCCCAACTGTGCTACAGTTATATCCAAACAGAAGTTAAGGGGAGGTAACTCTATATAGGAAAAACCACAGTGCAGGGGGACAGGGATCCTAAGGAAGTTAAGGGAAGGTAACTGTATATAGGAAAAAAACACAGTGCATGGGGACAGGGATCCTAAGGAAGTTAAGGGGAGGTTACTGTAAATAGGGAAAACCACAGTGTAGGGAGACAGGGATCCTAAGGAAGTTAAGAGGAGGTAACTGTATATAGGGAAAACCACAGTGTAGGGGGACAGGGATCCTAAGCAAGTTAAGGGGAGGTTACTGTATATAGGAAAAACCACAGTGTAGGGGGACAGGGATCCTAAGGAAGTTAAGGGTAGGTAACTGTATATAGGAAAAAAACACAGTGCATGGGGACAGGGATCCTAAGGAAGTTAAGGGGATGTAACTGTATATAGGAAAAAAACACAGTGTAGGGGGGCAGGGATCCTTAGGAAGTTAAGGGGAGGTTACTCTAAATAGGGAAAACCACAGTGTAGGGGGACAGGGATCCTAAGGAAGTTAAGGGTAGGTAACTGTATATAGGAAAAAACCACAGTGCATGGGGACAGGGATCCTAAGGAAGTTAAGGGGATGTAACTGTATATAGGAAAAAAACACAGTGTAGGGGGGCAGGGATCCTTAGGAAGTTAAGGGGAGGTTACTCTAAATAGGGAAAACCACAGTGTAGGGGGACAGGGATACTTAGGAAGTTAAGGGGAGGTTACTGTATATAGGAAAAAACACAGTGCATGGGGACAGGGATCCTAAGGAAGTTAAGGGGAGGATACTGTATTTAGGGAAAACCACAGTGTAGGGGGACAGGGATCCTAAGGAAGTTAAGGGGAGGTAACTGTATATAGGAAAAAAACACAGTGTAGGGGGACAGGGATCCTTAGGAAGTTAAGGGGAGGTTACTGTAAATAGGGAAAACCACAGTGTAGGGGGACAGGGATACTTAGGAAGTTAAGGGGAGGTTACTGTATATAGGGAAAAACAGAGTGCAGGGGGACAGGGATCCTAAGGAAGTTAAGGGGAGGTTACTGTATATAGGAAAAAACACAGTGCAGGGGGACAGGGATCCTAAGGAAGTTAAGGGGAGGTAACTGTATATAGGAAAAACCACAGTGTAGGGGGACAGGGATCCTAAGGAAGTTAAGGGGAGGTTACTGTATATAGGGAAAACCACAGTGTAGGGGGACAGGGATCCTAAGGAGGTTAAGGGGATGTTACTGTATATAGGGAAAACCACAGTGCAGGGGGACAGGGATCCTAAGGAAGTTAAGGGGAGGTCGCTGTATATAGGGAAAACCACAGTGTAGGGGGACAGGGAACCTAAGGAAGTTAAGGAGAGGTAACTGTATATAGGAAAAACCACAGTGTAGGGAGACAGGGATCCTAAGGAAGTTAAGGGGAGGTAGCTGTATATAGGGAAAACCACAGTGTAGGGGGACAGGGATCCTAAGGAGGTTAAGGGGATGTTACTGTATATAGGGAAAACCACAGTGCAGGGGGACAGGGATCCTAAGGAAGTTAAGGGGAGGGTACTGTATATAGGAAAAACCACAGTGTAGGGGGACAGGGATCCTAAGGAAGTTAAGGGGAGGTTACTGTATATAGGAAAAACCAAAGTGCATGGGGACAGGGATCCTAAGAAAGTTACGGGGAGGTAACTGTATATAGGAAAAAACACAGTGCAGGGGGACAGGGATCCTAAGGAAGTTAAGAGGAGGTAACTGTATATAGGAAAAAACACAGTGCAGGGGGACAGGGATCCTAAGGAAGTTAAGGGGGGGTTACTGTATATAGGAAAAAACACAGTGCATGGGGACAGGGATCCTAAGGAAGTTAAGAGGAGGTAACTGTATATAGGAAAAAACACAGTGAAGGGGGACAGGGATCCTAAGGAAGTTACCGGGAGGTAACTGTATATAGGAAAAAACACAGTGCAGGGGGACAGGGATCCTAAGGAAGTTAAGAGGAGGTAACTGTATATAGGGAAAACCACAGTGTAGGGGGACAGGGATCCTAAGGAAGTTAAGGGGATGTTACTGTATATAGGGAAAACCACAGTGCAGGGGGACAGGGATCCTAAGGGAGTTAAGGGGAGGTTACTGTATATAGGAAAAAACACAGTGCATGGGGACAGGGATCCTAAGGAAGTTAAGGGGAGGTTACTGTATATAGGAAAAAAACACAGTGCAGGGGGACAGGGATCGTAAGGAAGTTAAGGGGAGGTAACTGTATATAGGAAAAAATACAGTGCAGGGGGACAGGGATCCTAAGGAAGTTAAGAGGAGGTAACTGTATATAGGAAAAAACACAGTGAAGGGGGACAGGGATCCTAAGGAAGTTAACGGGAGGTAACTGTATATAGGAAAAAACACAGTGCAGGGGGACAGGGATCCTAAGGAAGATAAGGGGAGGTTACTGTATATGGGAAAAAACACAGTGCAGGGGGACAGGGATCCTAAGGAAGTTAAGGGGGGGTAACTGTATATAGGAAAAAAACACAGTGTAGGGGGACAGGGATCCTAAGGAAGTTAAGGGGATGTTACTGTATATAGGGAAAACCACAGTGCAGTGGGACAGGGATGGAAGATAAGGGGAGGTTACTGTATATAGGAAAAACCATAGTGTAGGGGGACAGGGATCCTAAGGAAGTTAAGGTGAGGTTACTGTATATGGGAAAAAACACAGTGCAGGGGGACAGGGATCCTAAGGAAGTTAAAGGGAGGTTACTGTATATAGGAAAAAACACAGAGCAGGTGGACAGGGATCCTAAGGAAGTTAAGGGGAGGTAACTGTATATAGGAAAAAACACAGAGCAGGGGGTCAGGGATCCTAAGGAAGTTAAGGGGAGGTTACGGTATATAGGAAAAACCACAGTGCATGGGGACAGGGATCCTAAGGAAGTTAAGGGGATGTTACTGTATATAGGGAAAACCACAGTGCAGGGGGACAGGGATCCTAAGGAAGATAAGGGGAGGTTACTGTATATAGGAAAAACCACAGTGTAGGGGGACAGGGATCCTAAGGAAGTTAAGGGGAGGTTACTGTATATAGGAAAAAATACAGTGCAGGGGGACAGGGATACTAAGGAAGTTAAAGGGAGGTTACTGTATATAGGAAAAAACACAGAGCAGGGGGACAGGGATCCTAAGGAAGTTAAGGGGAGGTTACTGTATATAGGAAAAAAACACAGTGTAGGGGGACAGGGATCCTAAGGAAGTTGAGGGGGGTTACTGTATATAGGAAAAAACACAGAGCAGGGGGACAGCGATCCTAAGGAAGTTAAGGGGGGTTACTGTATATAGGAAAATACACCGTGTAGGGGACAGGGATCCTAAGAAACCACCTGTGTATATTTACCACCTGTACTTTATAACTACAATTATGCTTATAAACATTACAGTACGCTCAAAACTCATGCCCAAAAAATTATTTTTTAAGGATGGATAACTATCAGTACTGTGTAGTCATTAAAAGAAATATTTAAAATTCTTAGAGAATAGTGAAAATTATTTATGCTTAGTAATTTAAATGAGTAATTTCACAAATTCTCGCTGAAAAGCAACTGATTTTTGTGTGAACTGTTAGAAATCTGTTTCTAAATTAAATTATTCACCCCGGAAGACACATTTGAACTCCTCTAATTCAAAGGTTGGAATAGTTCATTATGAAATTTCTGGGATGAATGAGTTAAAGAATTAGTCTTTTTACAAAGTAGTAAATTTACATTTTTCCATTTCAGTTCCCTGATCTGTTGAGTCCCTACACGAAATATTTCTCCGAGCAGAAGGCTTGTGCCGACTACATGAAGAATCGATATAGTGAAAACGAGTTATTTAAAACTTTTGTGGTGGTACGTATTGAAAGTAATGCATAAGAAATAACAACAAAAGTTTGATGTTCAACACATCTTTTCATAAATGTTTTTTTGGAGATCTTCATCCTCGATACTCCAGGGGTTACACTCACTTTCGCTCTCTGCACCCCTGTAAGATGTCATAGCGAAATTTAAGGCTCAGTGTGCACCACCTTGTGGCTGAGATGAGAAGACTAGTTTGATCCTTTGATGTTCATCAAAAGAATCTGTTGGTCAGGTAACAGTGAAATTGACTGGCTTTGAAGTTTGGCGTTGCTCCTCTGTAATCTTCAAAGGACAGGTATTAGCCTAGAGATTGTTTTTTAACCTCAGTGACCAATTAAACAGCTAGCCACATGCTTTCGATTTCGCTAAGTCATATTCCAGGAGTGCAGAGAGTGAAAGTGAGCATAACCCCTGGAGTATCGAGAATGGTAGATATTCAGCCGACCTTGTAATCATTGTTTATAAAACTTGAATGGAATAAAATTATCTAGAATGTTTCTGTGAAATATAACACGAGTTATCATGCATTCTTGAACTAGGAAAGAAGGGAAGATTGTTTGATATAGTGATTGTGGGAAATAGTGTCATACAAATGTACAAGATTTCAGATGTTCAGATATGGCCCAGGTATTTGAAACAATCTCATGTCTAAATTTGCATTAAGTTTTGACCTAGCCAATCACAAATAATGTCATGAAATGTGACGTCATACATGATTGGCTATGCAAAAACTTCAGTCTAAGATTGTTTCATGATCCAGGGGCCAGCTCTTCAATATTGTACGAATAAGGGAAATATATCCAGAGAAACTTTAATATACGAGGGAAACAGGATGTTTTATTTCCCTGTCATGTGATCATGCAATATAGCCCAATCGGACACACTGTTATATAGATAAAGTATAATGATAATGTTGGATTTCTTCCACAGTGGGCCGAGACACAGAAACAGTGCAATCGTCTGAAGTTGACCGACTTGCTGGTCAAGCCAATGCAGAGACTGACCAAATACTCCCTGCTGCTTCAGGCTATATTACGTAAAACGGATGATGAGAAACAGCGAAAGGATGTCCTGGAAATGGTGGGTCAAAATCTGTACTGTCAATACCTGACAGTCGATGCCAATCTTTCAGATCCAAACGGAACTTATTTCACCTCAGACGAAAAAAAGTCCAGAAAATATTTGTTTGGAGCTGTTGTATAGTGACCCTTCAGTTTTCATTATCACGTTAGAGGTCGAAAGTTTGACTGGGTGAAAATGTTCCCCGTATACCGTATATCAATTAATTGTGATATGAAAAAATGGTAACGTTTTTGTCGTAATGAATCTGGAATAGTTTCTGACGGAGTTGCTTCCCTTTATTTCAGATTGCCAGTGTGGATCGATTTGTCTTCCAAGTTAACGCATCACTAAGACAACGACACGAACAGGAACGCCTCGCCACCATAATGACGAAAATAGAATCATACGAGGCTGTGGAGGCACCTAACGATGAAAGCTTAAAGGTATGGAAAATCAATTATTTTTGATACGCCCAGAGGGTACATTATAAATTTAAAAAAGAGGTAAAATAGGTCCTATATAGTACAAATACATGTATTCCCCATCCCCAATTCAACCATTTTGAACAGCATACCAGGAAAATTTTTGTGGCATTTTAATTTTTGCCTTTTTTTGCCCTCTGCAATGAGGGCGAATTTATCATGACAGCAAATATTGGAACACAGCATACCCTCTACAGTAATTACATGAAAAGGGCAAACATGGATTTTACCGGTGACAGGCAAATATTGAAATGGGCGAAAGTTTCCTGGAAAGTCCTCAGGGCCTGTCTCTGGGTAGAATTCTCATTCGTCAAGTCTTTTTCACAAAAGGGGTGTGATTGACATCACACATAGACTTATTAACTTTTTAGAGGGGAAAAGGGGACTTTTAAAGTGATGGTACTATTCTTGACGTGTTAAATGAAGCAATGAAGTTGCTTTATATTGTTTACAGTAATTTGACATTGTACACTGCAGTTATTCATCAAAAAAGAAATGACTATAGATCACGTATTAAATTGATATTTCCTTCTGTTGATATATCGTTTGAGAATTTGTTGTATAATTCGTTAATGTTTGTTTTACAGTATCTACAGGAATATAACAACAACTTTGACCTGCGGGCCCCCATGCCGGGTTGTGCCGGAGGTCAGACTCGCTCACTCATTATGCAGTCAGTGCTCCGCCTCAAAGACTCTCAGTCACGGGTGAGTGACCATTCATTACACAGTGAAAATATGCTGATAGACATAACCAGTACATTTCCTGATTCATACATGTTGCTACCATTCGTTTATCGTGATCCAAACGGGTAGAACCGGTTGGACCAGAGTTGTTCGTTTAGGAAATAAGGTTGGATCTTAGTAATCTGTTGCTGCTTTCAGGCATGCCTGGACGCAAAGCCTTGCAAGGCCTGCATAAACATTTGCAGGTCAGCCAGGATTTATACCTGAAATATATTACATTAAAAAACGGACAAACCGGTTGAACCAGATAGGCAAAATAGGCCTTTGTCCTCTGTTGGTGAATCTGCATACACTTTCTTTTCTGTTTGTGCTATTTATTTTGAAGACTTTTGAGCAGAGAAAAGTCTGTGAGTCGTACTACCATGTCAAATTGTCACTATCTTGACCATTCCTTTGTTACTCATATTGTAAAATCTACAATACAGCTTGTATGTAACTCGTCATGTTGTTAATTTATTTAAATATATTTTTTTATATTTTAAGCAAACTTGACCATTTCAATTTAATGATGACCGTTCTATTTTAGTTGGACGTTGAGTGTCTCTTGTTCACTGACCTCTTCCTTATATGCAAACCCAGTAAAAGGATGGAGAAGTACAAAATTATCAAGGCCCCTATGAGAGTCGACCGGATAATCACACAGGAACTTAAGGACAAGGGTAGGTAACTCCTCTCACCACACGGGCCATTTTCACAATACAGGTGTTGTTTTTTATAATTCTTATTCACAACTAGGAAAGTTCACAGAATATCTTGATCAAAACCAGTCTTTGTTTTGTTTTTGGTATTAATTAAAAAATAAATTGATGATGTGATTAATTAATTTATACATTCATGGGCAAGACCTCATTTTATGTTCTTTTACAAATGTTTGTCAGACTATTTCATTTAAGTTTATCAACTCACAACCTGACATCTGGAACACTCACTTAGTGTTCTCCAAAAATTCTCAAATGAAGTGTGTTCTTACCCCCCAAACGGTTAATTGTACTCCTATTTTTCAAGAACTGTCTTATATAACTAAGTAATTTGTGGTACAGAGTTTTGTATATCCAGTGTGCTAGTACTTGTTCTTGCAACAAATATATCTGTACTAGGATTCTATGGGTATAACCATCAGATACTGTTCCCACAAAAATAACTTTGAATTTCTGCGGACAGGAATTAAAAAAAAAGCATTGTTTAAATATTTTAACATGATTTTAACCCTTTCACCTCTATGTAACTTTAGTAGACTCTACCATGCATTAATATGGATGAGTCCATTATGGTCTACAGTGGTGAAAGTGTTAAGCTGTTTAGAATGATAATCAAACAATTTAGTGCATAATTTTATTCAGTGGCTGTGTAATCAATTTATGTTACCGTCCTGACTTACAGAAACTTGTTGAAATGTGTCATTGGCAACCGTTCTGTTAACCAGCATTCACTTGAATCGTTATTGTTTTGTAACAGGTTTATATGTCTGTCTGTTTAATGCCAAGGTGAATATGTTCGGTATTGAGTTCAGGGCTCATATTCATGAAACCGTTCCCATACTCAAACTCAGATTCTGTGCCCAAGCTCAATTTCTTGTACCGATGAGAAACATATTTAAATATAATATTTAGTCTATGATTTGGACGAATTCTGGAGAGACTTCAAACTGAATACTGTTTAAAATGTTACACATAACATTTTTAGGTCACCTGAGCTTTGCTCAAGTGACCTATTCCAATCGCTTTTCGTCCGTCGTCGTCTGTCGTGCGTCGTGCGTCGTGCGTAAACTTTTACATTTTCAACTTCTTCTCAAGAACCAGTGAATGGATTTTTTTCAAACTTGGTCAGAATCATCCTTGGTAGATGAGGCTTCAAAATTGTAAAATTGGGATTCCTACCCCAACCCCTGGGGCCAGGGCGGGGCCCCAAAGGGAAAATTATCCAATATTTCAAAAATCTTCTTCTCCAGACTCAGAGGTACTACAGTGATTTTCTCTACGTGGAAAGAAAGATCATCAGGGGCTTTACTTAAATTGTAAATTTCAGGACCCCCGAGCTATCCGTTCTCCCTTGGGGAGGGGGTAAAGTTTACTATAGTTTATATAGGGAAATAACACTTTTGGGTATATTTTGACAACTTTCTGTAGGAAATTATTTTTACTTGGTGAGAATTATCCTTGGAGGTAGATGGTTTCAAATTGTAAAATTGAGATTCCTACCCCGACCCCTGGGGCCAGGGCGGGGCCCCAAAGGGAAAATTAATCAATATTTCAAAAATCTTCTTCTCCAGACTCAGAGGTACTACAGTGATTTTCTCTACGTGGAAAGAAAGATCATCAGGGGCTTTACTTAAATTGTAAATTTCAGGACCCCCGAGCTATCCGTTCTCCCTTGGGGAGGGGGTAAAGTTTACTATAGTTTATATAGGGAAATAACACTTTTGGGTATATTTTGACAACTTTCTGTAGGAAATTATTTTTACTTGGTGAGAATTATCCTTGGAGGTAGATGGTTTCAAATTGTAAAATTGAGATTCCTACCCCGACCCCTGGGGCCAGGGCGGGGCCCCAAAGGGAAAATTAATCAATATTTCAAAAATCTTCTTCTCCAGACTCAGAGGTACTACAGTGATTTTCTTTACGTGGAAAGAAAGATCATCAGGGGCTTTATTTAAATTGAAAATATCAGGACCCCGAGCTATCCGTTCTCCCTTGGGGAGGGGTTAACGTTTAATATAGTTTATATAGGGAAATAACACTTTTCGGTATATATTTTATCCATTTTCAGCAGAAAATTGCTCAAACTTAGTCAGAATCATCTTGGGTAAATGAGAGTTTTACTTTGTAAAATTAGGATTCCTGCCCCATCCCCAGGGGCTAGGGCGGGGCCCCAAAGGGAACATTTACCAATATTTTCAAATTCTTATCCATTGATGACATGACAAGTATTGTATTTCACTTAGTTTACATGCTGATTTCCACATCACATCTTAACAATAAAATAAAGCTACCAGTATCTATGATATAACTCAGGTGACCGCTAAGGCCCTTGGGCCTCTTGTTATTATTTTACATGATTTATGTGAGTTACAAGAAAGTCAAGTTGAGCAGAAAATCTGTGTTTGAGCATGAGAACGGTTTCATGAATACAGGCCCTGAATCTGTACATGTCGTGAGTTTCCCCAATGTTTAACTTAATGTGTTGTATTTTACACATTCAGAGTTTTCTCATGGTTTTAACTTTATCTGTTGTTTTTTGTACACAAAAGGGAGTTTTCTGATGATTTACCTGAACGAGTACCACGTACCTGTGTCAGCATTTACATTCCACGGCGATCAAGCTGCTGTCAGAGTGTGGCTGGAACATATACGAAAAGCCCAGGTCAGGGGAGACAACCCTACTTTTTCTTAATCTTAACCTCCATTGATATGTGTTGTGAACTGTACTATCAACTGAAATAAATCTGTTAATGTGAAAAATAGTTTTTGATTTGTATAAATGTACCGGTACTTATAATTTTATCAGTAAAATTATTTTTGAAGTAGAAATTTTAAGGGATTTTGACGAATTTCCCTCGGCTCATTTCAAAACATATATTTATAAACTTATCACATCTAGATTATGTGACATCATTTCAAACTTTCAAATTGATTACTTGAATAAGAAATAATTACCTGTATTTTGTGTTCACAGGCACTATATCGTGAAATTCGTAACCCGACACAGGGTTCCAATAGTTACTCTTACCTGTCTGGGGAACTGGTGGAGGAGCAAGTGATCAATGTAACGCCCATCTCACCCCTCCCCTTGGACCAACCTGATGTCGTCATGTCGCGCTCGGCTGGCAATGATCCTGCAGGTCAACACTTCCTGTTTCCTAACAATGCCGCTGGTCAATCTAGCCCTGGGCGCATATCACCTATGAGCAACGAACCGCAATCTCCCACACCTTATGTCAGTCATCCACGCCCCGCAAAGTCTCACAGTTACCATGGTGATGAACAGCATCACAAACATGTGCAATCCTCAAACTCTGTGCCAAGTTTCGTTGACAGTATACCTGACGATGACCGATTACATATTCCGCACTCGACAGGGTCATCTGCCAATAGCGATTCTTCCCTACCAGATATTGTCGACGAGAATCAAAAGGTGAAACTTAGTCAACGAAGGTCATCACGCAATGGAAGTCGCTACATCACTGCAGATCATATACAGGACTTGAATAAAGACGATAAAGATACCAGCATTCATAAACGTCTCTCATGGAACTACGGTACTTCAGACAATGATGAGAGACAAGGTGTTCTGAAAACCAAAACTCAAAGTTCGGACTCTCTCAGGAGTATACATAGCTCTAGTGGTGTAAGTTCGACAGGATCTCTACACCTCAGTCCGGAGGAGATGGAGTATAGTTCCAATAACCACGGTGATATTTGTACAATTCATGAGTGTAGGCATGACGATTGTGATGTTAATGAATTGCACCGGAATTCTGAGCAAAACGACATATCCACGTTGTTTCAGGCCATGTCGACGAGCGAAATCAATCAGGGTATTGTGTCTGTAGACCTGCCTTCTTTCGAGAAAAAACTCACGCATGCGCAACTGATGAAAATGAAGAAACAACTCCTTCTTTCTTCCAATGTAGAGGCCAGGTAAGTTGTACAAAAACAGTATGTCGTCAAACTAACACAGGTCTTTGTCTTCTACAGTTTTGTGGTGGCAAACACCTGCAGTCTTTTGTCTATAACAGTTGATTAAGGTCAAACTTCCACACTTTTGTATCCCAAACAGTGTCATGTAGTCAGACTTTCTGCGCTCTCGTGTCTCAAACAATATTTTTGGGTCAAACTTTGGCACTTTTGTCTTAAACAATTTCATAGGATCAAACTTCCACACTTTGTGTATCTAGTAGTTTATTCAGGTTTGATTAGTAGCGGTATCAAATAAAGTAAAACACTAATGGTCAGATGATGCAGCGGGTTACACACATGTCTTTTACTAAGGGGGCCTGGCGTTGATTCCCTGATTGGATGTGAAAAAGTATGGGGTCACCTGCCCGGCCTCGTGTTTATTTTTAAGTCCTTACACTTAAATCTTCATCTCTTGTCAAGAGCCTGTGATCTCTGTTAGAGTCAAGGGTATATGTGCTACCTTACACAAAATACCTGTGATTTGTGTTAGAGTTAAGGTTATGTACTACCTCACACATTCCATTGATTTTTGTTAGAGTCAAGGGTAAATGCTAGCTACCTTACACATTATACCTGTGATTTTTGTCAGAGTTAAGGGTAATTGCTAGCTACCTTACACATTATACCTGTGATTTTGCTGCACTTGTCATCTCAATGGACTTGTATTCACTAGGATATTATCAATAAATTATCAAATTCTCATTTTGAAACTCTTATGGAAATACAATAGGTCGCACTAATTAAGTCAGCTGTTTATCTCTAAACGATGTCTAATACTTTGTACCGTTTTCTATTTCAGTGAAGTATGATTGCAATATGGAGAACCTGTCAACGCCGTCTGTGATTAATTCCTCAATTCCTGTGCTTTCCTTTTTGGTTTGGTGAACGAGTGCTTTACACATTGTGATGTACCAAAGGTTGTGAATGGCTGCATTATTATTCTTGGTAATGAAACAAAGGGTGTGATTGGTCAAAATGTTTGAGAACACAATCACATGTCAAACTGACATAAGGAAGAGTATGATCGGCTGAAGAGTTGAGCCGTATTAATTCAGCCCGTGTCGTTCACAGCTTAAAGTGGCTGGATTACACTTTGTGATACGAAAAACGGAAATCCGTCCCCAAATATCTGGCAGGATCCTGGGACAACCGGACAGGAAGTGTATGGATTAGGGAGGTCCGAATTACTGGCATGTGATTATATAATGTACCAAAGGATCTGATTGGCTGTATGCTTTACCCTAAGGAGATAGGGTGTTGAATGTGATTTCCTATACATGACAATTATGTAAACCCAAATGTGATTGGATGTCTTGTGTACAGCAAGATGTTATGTGACTTGTGATTGGTTGATGAGATGTTAGTGATGTTTGGAAGGTTCTGAAGACTGTGTGGAAGTAAAAAAAGTCGACATTCCATTTGTGGGGATCAGGTGTCCAGAGTATATGTTGATATCAGGCCCGTGGATAAAAGGCTGTAAAGATCTGAAAGTGAACTATAAAGTCAAATTCCATATGGTGAACACCTGGCTATCATGTTGTTTACCTGTGTCACACCCGAGTTAACCTGTATCACATGCAATTTGCAATATGACACCTGTGTTTGTACCTATTGTGGCTTAACTATCATAAAGTCACATCCTCTGTTGGCCTATATCAAGTGCTGAATCAAGGGTCTATACTCAATTTTTTGTACCAATATATGTTAATAAAGGTACAATTTCCCACATTTCTGTTAAATCCGGCAATGTATGGAGGCTATGCTGATATTATGAATCTTCTGGTGGCTACCCGGATCGTTCCATAAATTAAGGGGACATAACTCAAATAGTTTCTGATGGTTCTTCTGATCTGGATGCTACTTTGACGTTTCCATTAATCAAGGAAGATTTTTATCAGAGGACATAACTCTGATATTTCCCTGTTATTCAGAGGGGAAATAACTCTGTGATGTTTATAAAACCAGATGGTTTACCTTTGTTATTCTCATATCAATATACGCGAGTCTTTCACGCACGCCCCCAGATGGTACGTAATGTCCATGACTCGATCACATGGTGACGTAGATTGTTCACTCTTGTTGGGCTGAAAATACCTCCGTACCTCATATGTCTCACCACTGTTATCTACTCTGTGATTGGTTGGTTATATTTATCCATTATCTTATAGGTGTAAATTTTGTACTTTCTCTAAACAAATTAATAACTTACCCGAGTACCCGGATGTAACATTGTTAGTTATGTAAAATGTATATGCAGATCTACTTATTATAACGTAAGCACTTTGTAGATCTGTAATTATATACACTGGTACCACGATGTGGATCTATACGTCTCAGTAGTTAAACAATACATAATAATTAAGGATGTGTGCTATACTTAAGATTAAGGGTGTATGCTACCTAATACATATTTTACCTGTGATGAGTTCATCTTATCTCCCTTTGAAAAACCAATAGATCCTCAGAATTATTTCCCTGTTATCAGTGAACAGTTACATGCATTTATGTGTACATTTAAGAAACAGTAAAACGTAAAACTCTTTATTTCATCTGGTCGGACTTTCATGATATTTTCAGTGGAACTAATTCAGGGAAGTTCAATTTATTTATTTTCCAATTACCGGTACACTGTCAATAGTCATAAATAACTGTCATAAGTATGTGAAACAAATTTGTTAATCTCTTTTTCAAACTCTTAATCAATGAATGTAACAAAAATTAAACCACAGTTTTTCATAAGAAAATATATTACCACTTTCTAAATGGAGAGCTCTTTTGTAAAGAAGTTACATATTGTCATCACTGTCAGGTGGTATACATCCTTAAACTTGCCAATACAATGTGTAACATATTAGGTCTAACCTGACTGCAGATTTTTGAAAAAAATGAATTCAGATTGTCATTTAAGGATTCTTACATATGAACTGGTCACACACAGCATTTGCATTCATTTCACTCCAGAATAAAATGTTTACGATCGATTCAAATTATTTCAATCTGAAGTTATTGGAAAAAAAAAATTATGACAAGGATTCACTGAATTTAATGAACTTTTTACATGTCTCCCAGAATGTATGAGTACTGGTAACTGAATTATATCACTCCAGTATAAGATATTGAAGTTTCTGTTTGAACTTAATGGCAAAATCACAACCAAGAGATGCTTAACATATTAAACTGTTTACATGTCTCTGAATTTCTCGGTAACGGAATCTCTTGGAAGTGACCTGGTGTGCGTAATCTGTCTCAGTGTTGGAGTTGACCACCATTCTTACCACCACGATGTTGTCTGGGAGCCCATTATAACATACGGTACATTGCATGGTAATTGTCTCCGATATCGTAGATTTAAACTCATAATTAAAAGATTTCACAATGCTTTTTCTCTGAATTGTGTATGACAGGAAATGAACGGTGAATTTATATTAACCAGTAGTGTATTTGGGTTAGAAGCATGGAATTCTGAGTCGCTGGTACCGTGAGTGATTATAAATATTCAACTAAGTCGAATTTTGCATAAAATCACTAATCCAAAATCTGATTGTATCAACGAAATGGTCTGTATCAGACGGATAGTGATGTCAGATTGTCATAGAAAGTGTAGATCAACTCATGCAGTACCATAAAACCTTGTTATACTGCCACTATTTGCCTAGAGAAATATGGCATTATTTTTGGCAATGAATTAAGGCAAAGTTATAAAGGCATTCTTAGAGAGGAAAAAAAGAGAAAAAATGGCATTATAAAGAGTTTGATGATAACCTTATAAAGGCATTCTTAGGGGAAAAGAAAAATGGCACTATGAAGGTGTTTCGCAATATTTTGAAACTTAGAAAGGCATTCTGAAGAAAAACGAGACAGAAAAATGGCACTTTAAAGGGGTTTGGCGATAATTGAGGGAAATGAATAAAGAAAATCTTCAGAAATAAAAGAGTGGAAAAATGGATCCTGAAATATCTTGGCAGTAACAAGCAAGGTCACAAATGGAACAACGGGCATTATAACAAGGTTTTACTGTATTTTCTGAAATGGAATATCTGTTAGACACCTGAAAGTAGAATTTTGTAAACCGAGGATACAGATTTTAACTGAATATCAGTAAGGTATTAAAACCTTGCGCAAAGTATATGTTACATTACAGTAGTGTTAATATAAAACACAAGTGCTTTCAGGATTTGTATAGATCTGACGAATTTGTAGCGTATCGTCTTCCTCGTCGTACATAACGCAGGAACAAAGATCTGATTTATATAAGATGGTGTATGATCTGATGTTTTATTCCAATCAAACAGATTTGGTGAAGTTAGGAGGCGGACAACAAAGAGCCGATTGCAGACCAGAAATTGTATCTGTGATATCAACTCATGTTATATCGATATTAACTTCAGGGCAATGAATATATCAATTGATATAGATACAGGCCACAGTTCTGTTTTTAGATTGATTAACCAACCCTGCCAGGGGTTTTAACAAAAACGAATGGAAGTTTGTATTTTCAAGATCTGCATGTTTTTTTCTCTCACAAAATGTTTTGTTTGCAGAACTCCCTCATTTGTCTTCATTAAAATTGTTGTTTTTACCTCCTGTTAATTGTCTTAAAAATTCTTTAATAACTGAACCAGAAAATTCAAATAGAAAGGTATTTTTCCTCCCTCCAACTTTTTTCCACCTTTTCTTCCTATACATCTAGTATCCCTCTATTAGAAAAAATATTTAAAAGTGGGCCTTATTTTCTAATTACACATATCAACTTGTTGTATGCAAATTATAATTTTAAAATTTGTTAAACTGTCAAATGTGAACATTTGTTATTTCTGCATGTGGATCAGATCAAGCCATGCAACAACTACCTATTTATGAAGAAACTAAATGCAATTTTAAATTTCCATCAAGATCTGGATTGCTCTTTTGCGTATGTCTACCTTTTTCACTTAGCAAAATGCTGGGACTATGCAAATGGTCAAAATAATATCTTGATTTGGTTTAAATATTTTTCAATTTATTTTTGGATAAAAATATAATTTCAAAAGATTTATCATCACAATTATTTATATATATATTACCACAGAATTAGATTATCGAAGTCCCTGATATTACCAATACTTCTAATTATTTGTTTCAATATTACCAAATGAAAATGCCTCTTCACCTCAATAACTTGCTAAAAAGATTGTTTTTTTCAAATGCCTCTTTGTTCACTAAATGCGAATCTCGCATTCTAATCTGGTAAGGTAATTGCATTCCTGGGTTCGGTCACACATGCAGACAGAATTTAGACTTTTCCTGGGTATATCTTGGAACCTTGTTAATCTGGACACTGTTAATCTTGAAAATTCACCTTCCGGTCTTCAAGGATTCAACAATGTTTGTTTCATTATTCGGAATTTTTATATTCTGATAAAAAAAGTGTTCAGACTAGCAGTTTCCACTGTATACAGGGAGGACTTCACCCTTTCACCCCTATGTAACTTTAGTAGACTTGACCATGCATTGATATGGATGAGTCCATTATTGCGTACAGTGGTGAAAGACGGCGAATCTTTACACCACATTTATAGTCTCACACCTTAACCCTACTCGCGTGTTTCATACGTTTATATGATACCTTTATTTTTCTATAAGTCATTTGTATATATATAATATATATTGTGATTATAAATATTATGATAACTTACTGCATTAATTATGATATTATATATTGTCAGATTGTTCATTGAAAATATTGCAAAATTAAACACCAGGTGTATTATGATATCCTGAATATGACGTCTCTGTGTTTTCTCTTAATATCAACCACATATTACACCGAATCCTAGACGTCCAAGTTTCCATACAAAAAACTTGCATGTTTTTTTTCACATTTTTTTAAAGACGTTTTTTTTTTATAGAATTCTCAAAGACAAAACTAGCAACACATATAACACAGAAAGCAAAATGCTTACCTGGTTGAAACATAAGTCCAATGGCGAAAGTCTTTTTTAAAATATTCAAATGACTTTTGAAAAGTATAAACGAAACATCTTGTACTGGAAGTCTGGGTACAGAAATTACCAAATACTGAAACCGAAGTACCCCTATTACACCTGACAGGCCATACCTAATTACCGCACGGGAGTTGAGAAAGATGTTGGCTGGTTGCAAAGGCCTTATAACCACAGATAATAAATTGTGAACCGCTTTGAGACGACTTACGAAATAGGTTGTGATAAAGCGGTATATAAGAACCTCGAATTATTATTGTTATTATTGAATTAAATAAACAAAACTTATTATAAGTAACTGGCCAAAGCTAAGGTAGCGTGAAGCGATGTAGGTATACGTACGAACTACATGTAGGTTGAGATAAAGCTGTATATAAGAACCTTGAATTATTTAAGCACACATACAAGCTGAACTACATGTAGGTTGTGATAAAGCTGTATATAAGAACCTTGAATTATTTAAGCACTGTGTGCACATACAAGCTGAATGTTTCAAGCACACAGCAGCATTTTTTGAAATCACAATGAGAATACTTTAAACAAGGAAAATTTGCCTTTCTCTCCCTCCCCGATAGGGGCGAATTTAAAATGACAGGTAATATAAGTACGAAATATACAATATATAGCTATTAAATATATGGGCAAAATTTACACAGGGAGAATATGGATTTTAACGATAAAGGGCAAATATTTGAGCAAGAGTTTCCTGGTATACCCCACCATTGGGTGTTCTGGTAGCACAGTGGATAGCACACTTGTCTTTCACCAAGGCGGCCTGGGTTCAATTCCCCTATCGCATGTGAAAAGGTATGATCTCACCTGCCCAACCACGTAGGTTTTCTCCGGGTACTCCGATTTCCTTTCACATAAGACCCCCAGCGCACTAACCTCCGGGCCAACAAGAGTGATTAATATAAGTTGAAATTACTTGTTTCATAGTGTAAAATGAATTTTATTTTCATAGTTGGAGGGTCATTTGTCTGACTTCAAAAACACTGACATAGTAGAGTATGGCTTCGAAAAATTCTGAAATTCTGAAAAAATACCAAAGTGAGGAATGCTAAATCCATTACATATTTCACATTTGAATTTTCGCAGAAAATTAGACACACTGGAGTAAAACTGGACCCATTACATATTTCACAGATGAATTTATGTTGAAAATTATAAAGACAGAAATGAGAAATGCTTAATCCACCCAGAGACGTATAATGTATTATACGTCTCTAATCCACCACCTACCCAGTATTTCCGAGATTAATGCCTCCAAAAAGTTAGAGACTGCAATGACAAAATACTGGATTCAACACATATCCCATGAAAACCAAAGACTGCAATGAGGAATGCCCGATACGCCACATACTTCAGCGATTCCTGGATGTTCAAAGTTTCAGAAGTCATGCCAGGATTAAAGTTTATGTATCAATCCCAAGGGAAAGTCATGACTTATGCATCACTTTGACACAACTAAATCATTCGTCAAATGTTTCTGTGATTCAAATTTGAGAGCCCTATGGATAGTTTTCCGCAAAAAGGCAACAGAAACATAAAGGAAGGGAGATAACTCACTTTCGTTATATGAATTGTAAGCCATATTTTACATATATATATATATATATAATTCAACCATTGCCAATAGGTTGTAGTGATTTGGTTTGTTTGTGAATTACGTCGTATTAACAGCTATGGTCATTTAAGAACAGTGCCAGGTTTTGGTGGTGGAGGAAATCTGGAGTTCCCAGAGAAAAACCATCCACCTATAATGGCCAGTACCTGGCGACTGCCCCACGTAGGTCTCAAACCCGCGGCCCAGTGATGGAGGGCTAGTGGTAGCAGAACGACAGATGTCTAAACCACTTGGCCACCGCGGCCCCTATTTTGTAGTGAATATTTTATAGATTTACATGGAACATGTTTCCATTCATAAAAGAAATTATACATCTTTCATTTGGATAACATTTGTTTTTGGTGCATTTCAGATATTAATTGGGATATATTATGTTGCAAACTGAAACTAAACTAGCTGTTCCAAGACACCAGCCAGAGCCAATTCTGGAAGCATACATAAATCTCTAGTATTAAAATTATGCTCGACAATCAAATATGTTGTTGAAGGGTGGGTATCACCATTGTTTCTATCCTGGGATCCAGGAACTAAAGATCCTATAGAAACAGATTGACGACGGACAAAACATTATGACATAAGCTCACCTTGGTCCTTGGGATCAAGAGAGCTTAAACATAAAACACAATTCCACTTTACAAAGATAAATTTATTCATCAACTCTTGGAATGTACATGTATAGCATCTTGGAATGTTAAGTTACACAACAATAAAAATTATTTATCACAGTTTTACAGATCAACCAACTTTATGTACAGTTTTTGATATTTATTTTAAAGGGGTTATTTAATGTTTTCCCATTGAATACCATATATATATTTAACTTGAATGGCAGAATATACCGATATTTTCACTCGTGCAAAATATCAATGTTCTGCCATACTTGTGAAATATATTTGGTATTCAATGAGAAAACATTAAATAACTCCTTTAAAATAAATATCAAAAACTGTCACAAGTCCTTACACAATATCTTCGAGCCCAAGGCTTGTGGAGTAGTTCAACCTGTCCTTTTATGAGCATATTACAAATATTACTGTGCATGCAAGTCAACAAAGTACAAACTTACCAAATAACATCATGTTTTCCCATTGAATACCATATATATTTAACTTGAATGGCAGAATATACTGATATTTTCACTCGTGCAAAATATCAATGTTCTGCCATACTTGTGAAATATTTGGTATTCAATGGGAAAACATTAAATAACCTCTTTATAATGAATATCAAAAACTGTCACAAGTCCTTACACAATATCTTCTAGCCCTATGCATGCTTGTTACAAATATAACTGTGCATGCAAGTCAACAAAGTACAAACTTACAAAATAACATCATTAATATCATATACAATATGATATAGCACCTTGTGAAGCGAGAATAAGGCACGCTTTGGTGCTTTGATACAACATTAACATATAAAGTTTATTTATTTCTGATCACAACCAATGAATTTACTTGAGGATTTCACATGAGCCGTCCTGTTAAGCTTCGTTGTATTTTTTTGCCACCTGATTAACACTTCCACCTATTATGTGCATACCTTCATGTGTGTTTGTGGTGTCCCACTAAAATAATACACTACAAAAAAATAAAAATTGAATCTTATTTTTTCCCGTAAATAATACTACTAATATTCTTTTCATAAATCACATATTTTTAAGTGGAATTTTTCGCTATTTCTAAGTCTAATCTGTTCCTTAAGAAAATATTGAAAGTTACAACCAAAAAACTAAAGTGAACATAAAGCACCTGTACATAAACACAAGCACAGGATTCAACACCTGTACATAAACACAGACACAGGATTCAACACCTGTACATAAACACAAGCACAGGATGCAACACCTGTACATAAACAATAAACACAAGTACAGGATTCAACACCTGTACATAAACACAAGCACAGGATTCAACACCTGTACATAAACACAAGCACAGGATTCAACACACATAAACACAAGCACAGGATTCAACACCTGTACATAAACACAAGCACAGGATTCGGAAAAAGATGATATCACCATGCAAACAATAGATAGAGAATAATTTATTCTGTTTATTACATACTTGCTAATAAAAACTAATATTTTAGGATTTATTTTCATTTTTGAAATATTGAAAAATGATTTTTTTTCCAAATGGGGTGTGATATGGGTTTTGCGGGCTGATATGGGTTTTGGGGTGTGATACGGCGGGGGCTGATACGGGTTTTGGGGTGTGATACGGCGAGGGCCAATATGGGTTAGAGCAATTGTGTCGTATCGCATATACAAAAAACCCGTATTTATTAGTAAGTATGTAATAAAGTGTAATAAATAAGTATGCTATTCTTATTACTTCAAATCCAATATTTATAGATTTTAAATGATTTGTTTTAATATTTCATCATTTAAGAATCACGTTGGGTCTAATGTACAGGATTTCAATGGTGTTCGACGTTTAACATTCGTGAGTCAAAGTCCCATTGTTTCGAATATTTCCTGATGGAGCTATCTGCACACTATATAATAGTATAACTTACTAAAATTTGTTGTGCATTTATATAAATAACAATTTGATAAATGAGTAAAACACCTATCACAGTTTTACAGTTCAACAAACATTAACATCACATTGTTAAAATTTTCACTTTAAACATTAAATCTCATAAATATATATTTACATCAGCTCTATATCCTTCAGTTGCAATGCAAGGCATTGTTATGAGACTATAACAACATTTGCTATTGTAACGTCATCAATCTCTATTGTGATGTCATCAATTTCATTGTTGTCGAGACTTAAATTTGCTGTTCAAGAACTGTTCAAAATAACTAGATAAAGCATAATTACCCTAAAATGTAAATATGAATAATAAATGTGTTAGCAAATATTGTTATGGTCCTATAACACACATTTCTATTGGTGACAAAGTTCCATAAAGCCCTGCAAGGCTTTATTATGTTTGTCATCAATAGCAATGTGTGTTATAGGACCATAGCGACATTTGCTTAAACGTTCATTGCTTAAATGAGCAAAAACTCTTGTGACGTAACACATGGTTTACTTATGACGTCATAGATTAACCTTGTTTAATGAGTCTTGTCACTTCACTTCAAATAACATGGAGAATGCCCCTGTGTCAAACGCTCAAATGACTATGGTTTATTATTGGCGTCAATTTAATTAAAATAGGGCTGTTCCTCCAATGTTGTTTAAAGGACTAGCATATACAAAACGCAGTAAATAAATAAATAGTCTAAGAACAAATAAATAACATCAAACAATAGTTCTATGAAAAATGTAAATATAAGGATTGAACGGCATATTCTTGAGGAAAAAAAACAAATATCAAACATACAATGCTCATACCCTAATTAACATTTAAAACCCAGCCCCAATGCTTTGATTAATAGAAAATAATGGCACATTATTGTAAAAATTTGTTTTCTTTGGTGGAGAGGGGAGGGAGCCTGTTTTTTTATTTTTTGGGGGGGGGGGGGGGGGGCCTTTTTTTTTTTTTTTTGGGGGGGGGGGGGGTCCCATTGAGATATGAAAAAACACCAACATCACCAATGGGATTTAAGTAAAATGAGAAATGAGAAAAATCAATTATATGTACATCACTAATTTGTTCATATACATGCAGTAGCTTTAAATCCATATTGTTAATTAAGGTATTTCAAGTCAATTACAATTACATTCAAAACATATGCAATTTACACAAAATAATGCTTGTTGCTTATAACTCCTAGGTGAGCGTGGTCCAGGGTTATACCGCACCATTGGAAAAGCTACTTTGCTAAGGGCTCATTATCTCACTGGTTGGGGTCGCTGTGTACTCTCCGCATGGACATTTTCCTAAGATCTTGCCTGGAAAATAGCAAACGCTTTAAATTATTTAGACTAAATATTTGTTAAAACTGCATATGGTAGCCATATAATTTATATAGATCTCAGACAGATTTTGGCACCCACCATTGTACCATCACCATAGCAACATGTACATGTATAGCTTCTATGTAAGATTGGTCTTTTTTCTTTTCTCTTACATTCTCTGTTGGTCGAGTCATGTAAACAGTAAATGCACCTTGGGGTATTACTTAGCCAGAGTTTCCTCTGGCCCTGACACCAGACTTAGATAGTTTGACAGATAGATGTTTCCAACACCAGACATCTATCTGTCAAAATGTCTAAGTCTGGTGTCGGGGCCAGAAGAAACTTGGGCTAGGTATTACTTTGATCAAAGCTTCATACTGCTGTGTTTGACATTGTTTTCTCAAAGTGAGGAAGACGTGAGGACCTATTCACTAGCACAATACTCAATGTGAAAGATCTGTCTAGTATTGTCAAAATGCAATATGGCTGCCTATAGTGACCATTTTGTTTTCTGATCAACCTCAAAATAAAATATACACAATTACGGACTAATGAAAATCAATATATGGAATAGTTAATTAATGGCTGTCTGGTGGCCATCCTGTCTTCCAATCAGTCGCAAAATGAAACATAGAAAATGAGGTACCAATGGGAACCTACACATGTGCAATTTGAGAATAACTCTCTATTACTTTCTGAAAAATAGCACTAACAGATCTTAAATCTCAAAATTCAAGTTGACTACCTGTTGGTTTTCTGATCAGGTCAAAACTTGAAACGTATTCCCCCCCCACCCACCTCCGCCCAAACTTTGTTTGCAGAGGGTTTAATTAAATGCATAACTAATGACCATGGGAAACCTTTGTGTGAAATTCAACAACCAACACTCCAGTAATATCTGAGAAATAGTGCTAATTAGTACAAACTTAAACTCAAAATTAAAGATGGCCACCTGTCGGCCATCTTGTTTTTTTATCAGTCACAAAATCTACAATGCGTAACTAGACACCATGGAGAATCTTAGTATGAAATTTGAGAAAGATCCCTTCCAAGAAAGCACTTGTTAAGGACGGACATAGGATAGATAGACAGACCATTGATGTGTAGTTGGTTAAGTATCATTATCACATTTACTTACCTATAAATTCTTTTATTTCTTTTTTGTAAATAAATCCTACAACTGCAGAACCTGCTACTAGGAAAAGTGCAAAAACCACTCCTATGGTTTTCCTGAAATTACAAACAAATAGATGATACTTAAGTTTTTTTGTACTGCAAGTATGGAATAAACATTAACATGGATTAATTTCTTTTTAAATTGTTTAACTAAAATGAATATGATACAGAAAATGTTCATGTAAAAAAAATCTTATTTTACCTGTTAAATGAATTTATTTATTTTCTTATCATGTATATATCCACGGAGCAAACTTGTTCCCCAATATCTTATCACTACAAGAATTTTTACATACAGCAAAATTAAATCTCCCGCGAATATTACCAACTATATGGTAATGCTCTCTCTAACTTTGTTGCAGGGAACTTAACAAATACATGTCGGTACTGTAACCGTGTGTAATAATCTGTAAACGTATTTACCAGTACAGTTTAACTTCAATAAATCGAACTTCGAAGATTTGAATATCTCAATGTGTTCAAATTACACGGTCCAAAAACTACTGATGTTCCATTTATGAATCAAACTTTCTTAGTCAAATTTCTCGCTGTTTTGAACCATAATCAAGGCCAGATCGTTAGGAAAACAATGAACATTATAACTAATAAATCAAAGTAAAACGATAACTGTATGAAAACATTGGAAAGTTAACTACTGAACATGCAAAATTCAGTGCAATAATTAATCAAACATATTTTGTGAATTTCATAAAATCCAATATTGATAGATTTCAAACTTAATTCTTTGTAACTATCACATTCCATTTTATATAGATTTCAAAGATGTTCGAAGTTCACCATTTCTTAAACAAAGTCTCAATGTTTTGAATTTTCTCGGTGGTCTTGGGGAAGTTTGAAACATCGAAGTTTAACTGTATATGCATTTTTCTGTGACAAGATATTAAGAGAAAAATACTCACCAACTAACTCTATCTTCAGATTCTGGTGAAGCATTGTTTCCCCGTACAGGGTCAGGTTGAGCTGTTGGTGAACTGTGAGGCTTTCCGTCAGTGGTAATGGTCTTGGAATTCTGGGATGTCGATGGCTGAATAGTTGGTGGATCTGAGGTCCGACTACTTGTCTGATCTGTAGGTGATGGATCTTTGGTAGAAATGCTTGGAGTTGAACTGATCGTTGTGTGTTTGGTTGGTTGAATTTGGCTAGACTCCCTGAAACAATATACAATCTCTATAAGTAAACATTCTGTGTCTCAGCTAAACTGTTACCTCTGATCTCTAGCAATGAACTAACAGCAGTCCTAGTGAACAAGTTTATAACTTCATATTCATTGATGATAGTTATACATCAATTCTGTTACATTTGAACCTGATTATGATGACTAAGTGACTTACGGGACACAAGAACAGTCGTGCTGAAGCTTTTGTCCTGGCTCACAGCTAACTGGAGGTGGTTTACAGTTGCAGGGTTCTCCACACCAGTTATTTTTTGCATCACATTCACAGGGCATTCGAACTGTACCATGATTACAGAAGTTTTCCTTAGTGGAACTTATGGCATCTGCAAAATACAAATAAGATATAAGGTTAAATTTGTTTTTCAAATTGATTTTCTCAACAGTTATGTAGAATGTAAATTTAGGAGGCACGGTAGTCTAGTGGTAGGACGCCGGGCTCGTGACCGAAGGGTTGCGTGTTAGAGTCACGGCACGGCACTGTGTTGTATCTTTGAGCAAGATACTTTACTTCCCTTGTTCCAGTCTACTTAGCTGTAAATGAGTATGTGGTTGGGCAGTACTAGAATTGTTGAATGCTAGCTGTTAGCGCCGGAATGGCAGCTCCAGCTGTATACTCCCCAGGGAGTTGAGAAAGGTATTGACTGGTTGCAAAGGCCCTATAACCACGGATAATAATTTGTGAACCGCTTTGAAACAACCTACGAACTAGGTTGTGATAAAGCGGTATGTAAGAACCTCAAATTATTATTATTATTATTATTAATGTCTATTTGTCAAATTTGATATTAAGCATAAGGTTTATTTGAAATCTTATCAAACAATACTTAAAAGATAGTCATTGCTAGGTGTGCAAAATGTGCATGACTGTTTTTCAAAACATGCTTTGTTCCCTAGATATTTTGTTTTTTACGTAATGCTGTGATGCTGCAATCTTTAAAAGATTTGACCCCTGTGACCTTACATACTCACAATAAAAATCAAGGTAATCTATTTAAATATATTTATAGCCTTTCATCTTAACCATCTATAGGTCAAATATCATAAGTTGTATGTTATGAAAACCTTTGATAGCCCTCCATCAACTCACAGATAGCTACTGGTCAAATATCATGACCCTAGGTCTTCTTTAACTAAGTCAATTAAAATACTTTTAAATACTTGACCCCATGGGACTATGAATATAGGTCATCCATTTAAGTAAGTTTGACAGCCCTCTACCCCAGTCGCATGCTAGTTACATACAGCATTATGACTCAAGGCCTTCTAGAATTTTAGATGTCGGTTGAAGCTTTTGATATATCTAACCCCTGCGACCTTGAATGAGGGTCAGGATCATATATTTATACATCCTTCATATCTCTTTAACCCAGCTATATACTATATACATATCATGACCCTAGGCCTTCAACAACTTGAAAAGAAGCTGTTTAAATCTTTTTGAAACGTGAGAAGACATTTAAAATTGTCAATATAATTGTTAAAATTGTTAATTCATTTGAACCTTTTAATGAAGGTCAAGGTTATTATTTGACAAACGTTGACAGCGCTCAATCCTAGCAACATGTACATACTAGTGAAATACCATGATATTAGATCGTCTCAAGACAGACACAAGTAGAGGAGGAGGAGGAGGAGGATACAGTTTGACTTTCATTTCACCATTTACCCCTGAAATTTTATAATGAACTATTCCAACCTTTGAATTGGAAGAGTTCAAATGTGTCCTCGGGGTTGAATGAGTTAACTTACATGCATAGTCGGAGCAATTCTTCTCCTTAAAACATGACAGTACATCCCGGCCAGAGGTTGTATTATCCAGCATTTCGAAGCCTTTCGGACAATCTTCACAGGTGTCCATAGTGTAGTTTTCCACACATGGCTTGACCTGTGTCCCTGAAAAAATGTAAATTACGTAATTATATTGTGTACATTTATGGTACAAGTCCCAAGGCGCTTTATCAAAATTGTGAATTTAATTATGAGAGTCACTTATTCACCCTTGTCGTGATAAATATGCCCTCATTAATATTATGCAAGGTGAAAAAAGCGAAAAAAATAAACTGCGACGATAATTTTCAAGTAGACAGCATATTACATTTATATATTTTTTTAACTGTTTTTGTTTTAGCAGCTATATATGGTTTGCCCTTTGTCTGAACCGGACTCGGCTGTCAAATCAAATTTTAGATTAGCTTACCAAAGATTTCAGTCCAATAACAAGAAAGGCTGCAACGATACACATACCTCGACAATGATACGTATCTCTGTGCGATGCTTAATGTACGATGCTCAATACAATATGATACGTATCTCCGTAGGATGTCTAATACAATATGATACGTATCTCCGTAGGATGCCTAATACAATATGATACGTATCTCCGTACGATGCCTAATACAATATGATACGTATCTCTGTACGATGCTTAATACAATATGATACGTATCTCCGTGCGATGCTTAGTGTACGATGCTTAATACAATATGATACGTATCTCTGAGCGATGCTTAATGTACGATGCTTAATACAATATGATACGTATCTCCGTGCGATGCTTAGTTTACGATGCTTAATACAATATGATACGTATCTCCGTACGATGCTAATACAATATGATACGTATCTCTGTACGATGCTTAATACAATATGATACGTATCTCTGTACGAAGCTTAATACAATATGATACGTATCTCTGTACGATGCTTAATACAATATGATACGTATCTCTGTACGAGGCTTAATACAATATGATACGTATCTCTGTACGATGCTTAATACAATATGATACGTATCTCCGTGCGATGCTTAATGTACGATGCTTAATACAATATGATACATATCTCCGTACGATGCTTAATACAATATGATACGTATCTCTGTACGATGCTTAATGTAGGATGCTGAATACAATATGATACGTATATCTGTACGATGCTTAGTACAAGATGATACGTATCTCTGTACTATGCTTAGTACAATATGATACGTATCTCCGTGCGAAGCTTAATACAATATGATATGTATCTCTATACGATGCTTAATACAATATGATACATATCTCCGTACGATGCTTAGTACAATATGATACGTATCTATGTACGATGCTTAATACATTATTATTCATATCTCCGTACGATGCTTAGTACAATATGATACGCATCTCTGTACGATGCTTAATACAACATGATACATATCTCCGTACGATGCTTAGTACAATATGATACGCATCTCTGTACGATGCTTAATACAATATGATTCGTATCTCTGTACGATGCTTGGTACAATATGATACGTATCTCTGTACGAGGCTTAATACAATATGATACATACCTCCGTACGATGCTTAATACAATATGATGCGTATCTCTGTACGATGCTTAGTACAAGATGATACGTATCTCTGTACCATGCTTAGTGTACGATGCTTAATACAATATGATACGTATCTCTGTACGATGCTTAATACAATATGATATGTATCTCCCTACGATGCTTAATACAATATGATACGTATCTCCGTACGATGCTTAGTACAATATGATACGTATCTCTGTACGATGCTTAATACAATATGATACGTATCTCTGTACGATGCTTAATACAATATGATACGTATCTCTGTACGATGCTTAATACAATATGATACGTATCTCTGTACGAAGCTTAATACAATATGATACGTATCACAATACAAATATAGGCTTAAAAGGTCAATTTCATACAAAACAATTTTATATGATAAGAATGACAAGAAAGTATCGTGATACGATGTATCGTTGCAGCCCTAGTAGCAAGTGCAATCTACAATCTAAATCTCTCTGTTAACCAAACAAATATTATGGTGTATGTGACACGGTTTTGACAGAATACACTGTATATATGTTGTATGTGACATGGTTTTGACAGAATACACTGTATATATGTTGTATGTGACACGGTTTTGACAGAAAACACTGTATATATGTTGTATGTGACACGGTATTGACAGAATACACTGTATTGACAGAATACACTGTATATATGTTGATCACTCTAAAAGGGTTCAAGGGTCAAAAAACCATATTTGCATTATATGTACCAATTTCATTTTGTCAAATCACAACAACAAATTATAATTGTATTACATCTGGTGTAACTGTAAAGTTCAGGGGCCTCCTCAAGTTCCATTAAATCCTTACCTGCCAAACAAGTCGTAATTCCACACACTGTTACAACCCCAGTAAAGTAGTTGAGGCGGTTGATGTAACCTTTATCCGCATGCTTGGCCGTGGTGTCTCCTGGACGACCTAATACTACTCCATCCGTTGTAGCTATGGCCAGCAATAACAATGAAATGGTTAGCTTTGTCGCCATTAAAATTTCCATCTGAAATTAAAAGTAACATTAAGTATATATATCAGTTTTAAATTTGAAGTGGATCAAATTGCTATAATGACTATATTCCTTATTGAAAGAAATGCATATTTATTCAGCAGTATCTTTATCTATTTTATATACCGGTGTAGCATGGTATTGTGAAGCATGGTGAAAGGAACCGCGGTTCATATTACCATTAAGGTAATATAATTACATTTGCATGGCATTGTCACTATATAGCCTCTTTGAGGGCTGTGTCGTTGATGGGACTTTAATTACCATGCCGCACGAGACACAATTCTTAGCGTATTAATTACAACACTGACTGACCGGAACTACAATATCCAATGTAAATAAACATGACGGCTGCTGAAATATCGCTGGGCATTGTGAGATTTGATAATGTCCTTGTAAATTGATCTCCAAAATTGTCTCCCATGTCATACAACACCTAACATTATACTGGTGGGACCAAATCAAATATTCACCTCACTACATATCTCATATCCTAATATTTAACCATCCCATATAATGGAATGACCTATGAAATATACTGTTAGTGTACGTATTTAATCGTGATTCTAATTTAAGCGCTTTCCGCGTTTTAAATCTTTCGCTAAATAATGAGTGTGCTAGCGCTAATTGAAATTCCTAAATATAATTTACAATCCTTCCACAGACAGCTCTGATTATTTGCATTCATATGAATGTGCAGAAAATTTGTTGTGGGCTCATCATAAATTTCCTCAAAATATCAAATGGTGGAAGTAGATTTATTATCCAGTTTAGAGAATATTAATAAAAAAAAATGACCATGGAAAACGTGATACAGTTTGATAGAAATGTTGTTTTTGGCTGAAAATTAAAGGTGACATTTGATTTTTTTTTATCACAGGAATTTTTATTAACATGCACAGGCTTATTTATATTACAAACAAAATCAGATTACCTGTATGCATGTATCTCCTAAGGTATCCCTTTTAACGAGAACAATTGTAAGAAAAAGCTTCAAAAATACAAAAGTATCAAGAATGTCGGAAAAAAAGGTTGAGCTCATTACACATTTTACACAACGTAAATGATTCTGACACCAGACTGGACAGATAGTTGTTTTCCCCACACCAGGCTTCTACTATCTGTTAAAATGTCGAAGTTTGGTGTCAGGATCAGAGGAAACTCAGGTTATTAAAAGAGTGAAATCTTATGTTCACTGAAATGTATGTGATCATGGGTGTAATAGAATGAATAAATAAATAAATTTGTAGTTGTTATTTATTCATTTATATGACTGCATGTATTAAATTGAGATACATGTTATATAAACAATAAGGGTATTACTATGGTAAAACATTTAATTTTATGACATGCATCTCAAATTACAGTCAGAATTTCAAACACCTGTGATTACAGCACGAAATTAGATTAGAGGTCCAGCGAGTACGGGTGCAGTATTGTTGTTTAAAATATAATGCGAATTTCTCAATTATCAGTCAGAATTTCAAACACCTGTAACTATGTATACACTGTATGTAGTACCTACCTTCCTGGTGACCTGCAGTATGCTAAATTAAATGAAGAACTGTCTGAAATAATTCAAGTTCACTTGCCTGCGTTAAAGTAGGAAACCACCTTCTCTAAAAATATCAACAGCACTCCTTAGCTATTTTTAGCACCAACTGTTCATGTAGCTAGGTGCACCCACAGGGACCTGAGAATTTGTTACAGCTAAATTTGGACCTTAACTAAGGTGTTTAGAGTAATTTTAGACGTTTGGGGGGTTCAGATAAACTTTCAGTAAAATTGCCAACCCCCAATGATCAAATATAGCTCCTATATATATATATATATATATATATATATGATCATTTGCATTCATGATTGTGTAGAAAATTTGTTGGGGGTTCATTATAAATTTCCTCAAAATATCAAATGGTGGAAGTAGATTTATTATCGAGTTTAGAGAATATTAATAAAAAAAATGACCATGGAAAATGTGATACAGTTTGATAGAAATGTTGTTTTTGGCTGAAAATTAAAGGTGACATTTGATTTTTTTTTATCACAGGAATTTTTATTAACATGCACAGGCTTATTTATATTACAAACAAAATCAGATTACCTGTATGCATGTATCTCCTAAGGTATCCCTTTTAACGAGAACAATTGTAAGAAAAAGCTTCAAAAATACAAAAGTATCAAGAATGTCGGAAAAAAAGGTTGAGCTCATAACACATTTTACACAACGTAAATGATCCTGACACCAGACTGGACAGATAGTTGTTTTCCCCACACCAGGCTTCTACTATCTGTTAAAATGTCGAAGTTTGGTGTCAGGATCAGAGGAAACTCAGGTTATTAAAAGAGTGAAATCTTATGTTCACTGAAATGTATGTGATCACGGGTGAAATAGAATAAATAAATAAATAAATTTGTAGTTGTTATTTATTCATTTATATGACTGCATGTATATATAAATAAATTGAGATACATGTTATATAAACAATATGGTATAAAACACTTAATTTTATGACATGCATCTCAAATTACAGTCAGAATTTCAAACATCTGTGATTACAGCACGAAATTAGATTAGAGGTCCAGCGAGTACGGGTGCAGTATTGTTGTTTAAAATATAATGCGAATTTCTCAATTATCAGTCAGAATTTCAAACACCTGTAACTATGTATACACTGTATGCAGTACCTACCTTCCTGGTGACCTGCAGTATGCTAAATTAAATGAAGAACTGTCTGAAATAATTCAAGTTCACTTGCCTGCGTTAAAGTAGGAAACCACCTTCTCTAAAAATATCAACAGCACTCCTTAGCTATTTTTAGCACCAACTGTACATGTAGCTAGGTGCACCCACAGGGACCTGAGAATTTGTTACAGCTAAATTTGGACCTTAACTAAGGTGTTTAGAGTAATTTTAGACGTTTGGGGGGTTCAGATAAACTTTCAGTAAAATTGCCAACCCCCAATGATCAAATATAGCTCCTATATATATATATATATATATATATATATGATCATTTGCATTCATGATTGTGTAGAAAATTTGTTGGAGGTTCATTATAAATTTCCTCAAAATATCAAATGGTGGAAGTAGATTTGTTATCAAGTTTTAAGAATATTGATTTGAAAATGACCATGAAAAACGTGATACAGTCTTGATAGAAATGTTGTTTTTGGCTGAAAATTAAAGGTGACATTTGATTTTTTTTTTATCACAGGAATTTTTATTAACATGCACAGGCTTATTTATATTACAAACAAAATCAGATTACCTGTATGCATGTATCTCCTAAGGTATCCCTTTTAACGAGAACAATTGTAAGAAAAAGCTTCAAAAATACAAAAGTATCAAGAATGTCGGAAAAAAAGGTTGAGCTCATAACACATTTTACACAACGTAAATGATCCTGACACCAGACTGGACAGATAGTTGTTTTCCCCACACCAGGCTTCTACTATCTGTTAAAATGTCGAAGTTTGGTGTCAGGATCAGAGGAAACTCAGGTTATTAAAAGAGTGAAATCTTATGTTCACTGAAATGTATGTGATCACGGGTGAAATAGAATAAATAAAAAAAAAAAATTGTAGTTGTTATTTATTCATTTATATGACTGCATGTATATATAAATAAATTGAGATACATGTTATATAAACAATATGGTAAAACACTTAATTTTATGACATACATCTCAAATTACAGTCAGAATTTCAAACACCTGTGATTACAGCACGAAATTAGATTAGAGGTCCAGCGAGTACGGGTGCAGTATTGTTGTTTAAAATATAATGCTAATTTCTCAATTATCAGTCAGAATTTCAAACACCTGTAACTATGTATACACTGTATGTAGAACCTACCTTCCTGGTGACCTGCAGTATGCTAAATTAAATGAAGAACTGTCTGAAATAATTCAAGTTCACTTGCCTGCGTTAAAGTAGGAAACCACCTTCTCTAAAAATATCAACAGCACTCCTTAGCTATTTTTAGCACCAACTGTACATGTAGCTAGGTGCACCCACAGGGACCTGAGAATTTGTTACAGCTAAATTTGGACCTAAACTAAGGTGTTTAGAGTAATTTTAGACGTCTGGGGGGTTCAGATCAACTTTTAGTAAAAATGCCAACCCCCAATGATCAAATATAGCTCCTATATATATATATATATGATCATTTGCATTCATATGATTGTGTAGAAAATTTGTTGGGGGCTCATTATAAATTTCCTCAAAATATAAACTGGTGGAAGTAGATTTGTTATCGAGTTTTAAGAATATTGATTTGAAAATGACCATGAAAAACGTGATACAGTTTGACAGAAATATTGTTTTTGGCTGAAAGTTAAGTGACATTTGAAATGTTTAACACAGGAATGTTTGTACACATACAGGCTTATAAATATCACAAACAATAAAAAGTCAGATTACCTGTATGCATGTTAATCTCCTGAGGTATCCCTTTTAACGAGAACAATTGTAAGAAAAAGCTTCAAAAATCCAAAAGGATCCAGAAGGTCGGAAAAAAAGGTTGAGCTCATAACACATTTTACACAACGTAAATGATCGAGTCTGGATGACATTTAAAATAGTAGCCCGAGTTTCCTCAGGCCCTGACACCAGACTTCGACATTTGGACAGATAGATGTCTGCCCACACCAGACATCTATCTGTTAAAATGTCTTAGTCTGGTGTCAGGGCCAGAGGAAACTCGGTTTATTAGTAAAAGAGTGAAATCTTACGTTCACTGAAATGTATGTGTTCATGGGTGTTATAAAATAAATAAATAAATAAATAGATAAATTTTTAGTTGTTATTTAATTATTTATTTATTTACATGACTGTAAATAAATTGAGATACATGTTATATAAAAAAAGGGTATTACTATGGTAAAACACTTATTTTTATCAGAGACGTATAATACATGTATTATACGTCTCTGTTTTTATGACATGCATCTCAATTTACAGTCAGGATGTCAAACACCTGTGATTAGTTACAGCACGGACTGAGATTAGAAGACCGTGGTTAATTACAGCGAGTATGGGTGCAGTCTTGTTGTTTAAAATATAATGTTAATTTCTCGATTAACTGCCAGAACTTCTAACATTTATACATTGTTTTTAGAACCTACCTTCTTTGGTACTTCAGTATGCTAAATTAAATGAAAAACTCACTAAATAGGCCTGGGCGAAAGGAAACTAGGAACCACAGTAGTGCAGCTTGCTAGTTAGCTACGTACTACGTAAATCTATTTTTAGTAAAGGGTATTTCCTTTCACCACGAGATATATTTTTAGCACCAACTGCAGGTGCGCCTATATCTATTAATTTAAATCATTTAAAGCATTACTCTCAAAAGAATATAATTATCCGACTTATTGTAAGTAAAATACTACTCTTTATCAGCAAGGATCTGGTATCACGAACTTTTGATCTAATAATTAGGCCTAACCAGAGACGTATCCTTTGAGGTCCTAGTATACATAGTGCAATTGGGAATCATGCATGTTTCATTTGCCTCAGAAATTAAGTCTGAATAGCCGGAGACGAAACTGTATTTAACACGTCCAAACACTGTGTTATATACGTCTCTGGCCTAACATTCCGTGGTTAAAACTGCGCGTAACAGTAGGCAAAATCATAGCAAAATAGAAAAATGGCCGACCAGCGGCCTCTTATGTTATAACGTGCACCTGTAATCATAGTTGTACAAATAGGACTTACCATCAGTGTTTCTTGTCTCTGTATCTAAGTTGATAATAAGTTGTTTTCAATTCTGAAGATAGCACTCGGGGAGCTTGTACCGTATTCGGAAATAAAAAGTAAATTTATTTACTTAAACCGCTAATCAATGACACACTGGTCGCCGAGAAACCGAACTGTTCACTGATAAATCTAGGTAGGTATATAAAGGACAGCCCGTCCTTTATATACCTAGCTGTGTTGGATGACGCAATATATATAGGCCGCCTAGATCTCGATTTTTCTAGAAGGTACCCGAATGAGCTGAATTACAGACGTTTCGACCCAAACCCGTTACGCCCCAGACCATTTCGACCTACTTATTTTCACATCGCCCCAATTTTCAGCTCATTTCGCCCCAAATATGACAACCATATCGCCCCAAAATTTATTTTTTGAATAACCAGATACCATTTTGAATAACAATTTTATTACTGAAATGGGGAATAAAGTGAAATTAAAACACATAAAATTGTTACTAAAAAAACGGTAAACGGAACAGTACATATAACAAACATTATAAGCACCGGCAAATTTTAGACCAAAAGTACAATTTACTAACAACACATGACTTGACTATTAAATAGATGTACATTTAAATATAATTATAATAAAATTTAACAGTAAAATATAATCCATTGAAACACCTGCTCGGATAGTTATATTTGAACGGTAGATAATCATGCTGACCATATCACTTTTGATTTTTATCATAGAATTAGATAGCAATCTAATTCCGTGATTTCATTGAGGAAAAAAAGTCTTTAAGAACAAATTAATTCAACAGAATGCCGTACAACTTACTTGATGAGGGAATGCGATAATCCATAATTTTCTTAAATATGAATATTGATGGAATGGAAATCAAATATGCAGTTGATTCAGGAATAATTCAATAGATCATAATTAACACACAATGGTCATGAGTTACTTGCAGGTAAAATTAATCCAATAGACATTAATTTCCTGATGTTTCACGAATATGTAGTTGTTATTTCCTGGAAGCAAGATATAGCTGTAACAAATTACCAGGTCCCTGTGCTAGAGGCCTAAGCAGCCCCCAGACCATCGCCTGAAAGTTTGAGTCAATACATCAATACTCAACACATCAAATTAAAGGTGACCAGCTACGCCCCTCCTGTGCACTGAATGAAGGTTAATCAGTAACAAGAGGCCCAGAGGGCCTGTGTTGCTCACCTTGATATTTAAGCAGTCATAGCAAAATATTAAATAAATGTTATACTGTACTACAAATATTGGCTCTGTCTCTTGGCAACACCCTTACCTTCTCCTGGTCCCATTGGGATGGGGGCATGGTTTCTACAACATTGAATCATGTTGGGCCAAGGATACTCTATTCCAAATAAGATTAGGATAAAGCTATATAGCATAAAGAAGGTAAAGGTCATTTTCATTCGCAAACTATGTTGGGCTCCATCTAATGAAGCTACTTGTTAAATATCACGACTCCAAGCCTTTCATTTCTGCTATATTTGACCCCTGTGACCTTGAACGTAGGTTGAGTTAATTTTCATTAGCAAACTTTGTCATGCTCCATCTGTGTCAGTTACCAGCCAAATATTATAATTCTATACCTTTAAGGCTCACACAAATAAATAATTTACTATATGTTATAACTAAGCTTTTGAGCTAATAGCTTTAATATTTGAAGTTCAACACTAGTGACAGCTGTCTAGATTCAAAGATACATACCTGACAAAGGCTTCAAAAGGCATTGTTGGTGATTTTAGTGGCATATAAGAGCACTATAGGTGTCTGATTTTGTCAACCGGAAATTTACAAGCCAAACCGACGAAGTGGGACGGGAACACCACCTGACATTTGACCCCATATCAATCCGCCATCACATTTTAAAATCTACTAAAACTATATTCCCCCACATAGGTTGTAGCAAGGATCCTCCGTCAATCCCCACTGATGCAGGTTAACAGGAGATGGTAGCGTGCACGTGTCATACATGGATCGTAGCAGGAATGATATCCAGAAGGTCTCCATCCTCCATATTTCTGCCGTCCATCTGGTCCACGTTTCCTGTTTGCCGAGTTCCACAGATTTCCCTCTCCTCTTTTCCTCCTCAATCTTTCTGATTTCTTTCTGCACCATTTGCCATCTTTCATGAGTGTTTGCTTTCTCCCACTGCTGGAAATGAGAGAAACCAACCCCTTGTCTTCTGACGCAGGTGTTCCCGATGATATCTTTCCACTCTAGCATATTCTCTGCTTCACCATGAAGTCCTGGCTGATTACTTTCTCCCTATTCTTGTCTGTATCCCTGCCTTGCTGATTCTATACCTTTCAGTCCTTTGTCCCAGTATTTGAGACTTTTGACCCCTGTAACCTTGAAAGAAGTTCAAGGTCATTTTCGTTCCCAAACTTCGTTAGGTTCTTACCAATAAAGCTATCACCCAAATATCATGACTCTAGGCCTGTCCATTCTTCAGAAGTTGTTCAAAGGAAAAATTGACAGACGACGACTGATGGATGACAGTCGCCGCACCATGGCATAGCTCACTAGCCCTTCGGGCAGATGAGCTAACAAATCAACATTGTTACAGTGTAAGATTGGTAAAATTGGATGGAAATGGCTGAACATTTCATATTCTTCAGGAAAGGGATATTAACTAACTAGTTCTTGCTTACCAAACGTTGCATTCAAAGAGGGGACACCAGTGTGTTTGCATATTTTGTATTAGCTGTCCAATCATCTGTGTTTACCAGAAGTTTACCTGCCCTTCCCCCATTTCCTCATGATGTAACATGCACAACTAAACCTGGTGAAATCTGGAGAGACCCTCTCATATCTCATCTGATTAAAAGATTTTGAAGATGTATGAAGTTCAGTGTCTTGTCTTTAAAAGTCTGTGTTTTTAACAATCCGTATCAAATCCATATATTAAATATATATACATACATGTTTAGTCAATGACTTTCAATCCATTAGTACTAATATTAACTCATTCACCCCTGAAATTTCATAATGGACTATTCCAGCCTTTGAATTGGAAGAGTTCAAATGTGTCATCAGGGGTGAATGAGTTAAAACCCGGTCTCCTCTGATGATGCAATATATATCAAAAATGTCTCGTCGTCAGAAGCTATGTTATCACAGCTATCCTTCCATGTGCCTGATATTTGGTCACTAACACTTCAGCATTGACCTTTTATTGACATATATATCAATTATCCTCTTTCAGACTGGAGGCAAACATTTGTAAGAATGTGTGCGTTTCAACTTTGCAACGCTAACACCAGGATATTTCTATGTCAGAAGATAGACATCCAAAGGGAGATAACTCTATACACAGCTGCATGCTAGTATGACAATTCAATAAGAGGATGCATTAATTGATAATTGTAGGACAAGTTAGCTAAATAATTTTGGCGAATGTGTTAGCTGCTTGATAGAAATGTGGAAACTTTGCCAAAACGCAAACCTAACTTGATTAAATTTCGTTTTAGCCCGCAATCAGAAGGGCCTTCTCTGGGGAAAGGTACCTTAATTATAGGATGGACTTGCTGGCAGCACCACTGGGAATGTAATGATGGACATCCAAGGTTCCAAGGTACAATTTGCCTTGGGCAAAGATGAAATAGCACATGTGTCACATGATTTTGTCTTGTGATAATTAGTAGTTATCATATACTGCTCTATGACATCAAAAGTGTTAAACTTACAGAAAATTGTTATTTCATGAGAATAGAACACCATGAACAGAACAGCATATAAAGACAGATATACAGTGTGTAGACTACCAGTTTGAGGTGAGATTTAAAAAAAAAAAAGGTTCAACGAGAAATTAAACAGAGAAGTCCAAGGCGTGTGCCTTGAGGATAATCAGGATATGGATTAATCCGGGATATGGCCTATGTACGACTAGCAGTATCACACATGCCAAACAGCCAAAATCACATACAAGTATATGATAATATATGGATATGTTATATCCCACATGGTCTTTCATACAAAGGTGGAGAAAAAAAATGAACTTTCTAGAAGAATGTATCGCGTCAATGTGTTGCAGTAGGGGACATATATAATTTGTCTCTATTGCTGCAGTGTGTTTGTTTTACTTGTTTTTCAAGCTCAAAATAAAACTATAAAAACAAAGTACAAATATAATTTTAATAATATCATTTAAACACAATCACAAGTATGGATGCATTTTAAATATTTTCTTCCTCTGTCTACTCATAACTTAAGTTGTTAGCCTACTTTAAATACATACAGTTATAAAATGGATACATATAAATTTAACTATTTAGAGAAGACCTGATCTTCAAATTCTGACAAGCTGAATTAAAGTTAATGAAAATATCAAAGGACATTACCGGTATAAACATTACAGTGTGGCTTGAGAAATAGATGAAGAAGGTCTGGGCAAGACGACTTTCAATGATCAGTTAGCACAATTGGTTATAACAACCGTACAGCGATTGAAGGGCCCGGATTCATTCCTTTCTGGTGCCATTAAATCTCTTACTCTAAGAACAATATTAGTTAACTGGTACACAGTTCATACAGGCCTTGGAAAAGCCTAATAACAAAGGTTTGGCCTTGAAAAGCCCCAAAATTGATGGGAGACCCTAAAAGCCCCAAAAATTGATGGGAGACTCTAAAAGCCCAAAATTGATGGGAGACCCTAAAAGCTCCAAAATTTAACAAAAGATGTCTAGAATGGGTTGAAATGAGGCACATGTGACAAAATGGTCATTAAAGTATGATTGTATCATTGTCATAAAAATGAATTCAAAATATACAACAAATATTATTTTTGTTATGACTCAATTTATAGTATATATGTAGTACTACTGACCTGTGTTAAATTATAGGGTTGTCTGGTATTTATATGGTGAGTTTAGAAAGATTCAGGTTACACATCTAGATCTCTGTATTTTGAGAATTTGCAAATCGCTGGAGATTTTAGTCTTTGATTTTGCTGGAAAAGGTCTGTAAAAGACCCAATATAACATTGATTTTCAAAGTAAAATTCCGGTAGAAGCCTGTTGTAATGCTGTTTATTTTTTTATAAGTCTAACAAGGTATTAATTACCTTTTAGAAATTATCAATTGTCGAGCTGGGAAAACAATTTTCAGTTCCTAGTTGTAGTTTTTGGTAGTGGCACAGGGATCCGTAACATACTAGTAAGCAGATTTGTTATGTCAATATACATGTTAACGTCATTCAAATCGCTGTAAGGTGTTCAAAACTATTTTAACAGGTTGCCAAAAATGAACTGATTTGGACAAAATACAGACCAATCACCAACCACAAAAACACTGAAACGATATCAGTGGCCCCATAAACGAAGACAAAAGTTAAAACTAACAATTTGTTTAGATTACATATATCCATGCACCTAAATGACATTTGTGTGATTCAGTGTTTCACGATCTGGAAACCTAGTTTTCTAAACAGATGAAGCACTATCAGATATGCCCAAGAGTGATGTAAGTCATTAACTCATTCACCCCTCAAATTTCATAGTGAACTATTCCAACCTTTGAATTGGAAGATTTCAAATGTGTTTTCAGGGGTGAATGAGTCAACAGTTTCTTATAGGTCGTTGACATCTGAGCTAGCCTGGAAACAAACAACAGATCTACAATACATTTTATAATAACTATTTGCTGCTTCCTCTGAAGTTACTTGTTCCTTCCCAAACCCTATTGTGTCTATACAAGTCAAAAGCACTGCGCTGTGATGCTGTGGATAGAGATTCAGTCGGCGTGGACAATCCAGGGACAGACAACTCTGGATATTCCTTTTGGAGGTCGGGTGTGAAGAGTTCCATCAAATCTGGTTCCTTCCTGTCCTTGTATACCTAGAACAAATAGATATTTATTTATTTTTTTAATAAAAGGGAATTTTATTTATATTCTTCGTTTATCTAAACTTTTGCCAAAGAAACATTTCGATAGAAACTGAAAACTAGTGTAAGTATAATTGAAACTGCAATTGATATATCTTCTTTTCTAACATAATAACGTGGTCTTCAACAAAACATTTCTACATCTGCTTAATTATAATTACCCATCATATTAATATATATGAACTTGTGCATGAATAAACCACAATTTTTATGAGTTATCGCCCTTGATCGTATTATCTTACATGTTCGAATGCATATCCTCCTTCATATCAGAACATAAATCATAATTTCATGCAGTTCAAATTGACATTTTTTATATTTATCTATTTCTTATAAATATCACTTGCTGAGACTTTTTCTTCTTGGACCTAGCTGGGTACCATTCCAAAAATATCCTGATAAATGTCGCCCATGTTTACCTGTGACTTGACAACTTGACTTGATTTCACCCTGCTGGTTTTTTCCTTCTCCACCTGGGAGCGTAAGTTGTCTACGGGAATATGTAGTGATACAAGGCCTGCAAACTCCTCATCAGCTTGGTTTACGCGGGATGCAGCCTATGAAATAAATAATTACATTTAAATATTTCATGTACAGATTTAATTTGGATATTAAATTCAGACAGCATTGAAAAATGCATCCCCATTTGGTATTTATATGTATTTCAAAAATGCTATTATCTTATAATTATCAAGACATGTTTAGAAATTTCATCTGATAATAAAATAATAAAATATAATACTAAAGAATCATTTTGAAAGTATATAACATAATGTGTCATATGCAAAATAAGTGTGAATGAAAGACCTGTACAATGAACCTGTATATCTTTTGGATATGATTCTCACCTTTTCCCTGATTTCTGTCTGTTTTTTGTTTGATGTCTGGAGTTTACGTTCGAGTGCCTTTTCCACATCGACTTCACAACCTCTGATATGTTCCAGTTCTGTTTTCATCCTAAGAGTACTGTTATACTCTGGCCTCGTAAAAACATGTTCATATTCTAAAGCTGTCTCACCTTCTTCAGAAAACGGAAACTTGTAGTCATTCGAGAACTGATCCTTCGACTCTCGTGTGACCCTCACTTTCCTCTTCGGCACTGTTGCGATATGTTTAACTTCTGGAGCTATGACAGTCTGCTTTAAATTTTGGCCAGTGTTGGCTGCTGTTCGTTTTGAAGTTTCACTTAAAACATTTTTTGAATTCTTTTTTGACGGTTTGGTTGTTTTTACAACAATTTCTTTCCCGATATCATTTTCTGATTTTGGCAACACTGTTGGTAAGACCGAATAGTATGTTTCAGCACTTTTATCGATTTGCACTTTGTCCGTGTTCGTTTGATATGGTAAAGGTACGTAAACAGTCTGTTGATCCTCCTGTCGGATGGCGTATTGTCTAGGTTTGTTGGAAGATACTGTAGATGTTTTTTCAGGAACTTCTGAAATTCCATCAACATACTCTTCACTTCCCCCATAAGCAGATGGTTTGTATGTTTTGCCAGATCCACTAGATTTTCCTACACTATCATTCAAATTTTCTTTATCTGAATCATTAAGACTGTTTTCTAATTCAAATCGGACCCTGTGCTGATTTTTGGCTTTCAAATAATCTTCGTTGTCTTGTTTTAAATTACTCTTCTGAACACCACCTGAAGGTTTTTCTGGAGTTATACACAAGTCTGGGTCTGGGCCAATCAATTGTTCTGGCATATGTTGCTTTGGAATGGGGTACATGGGCTTGTTGTGTCTTTGTTTTTGATTGGACAAACTTTTGTCTGGTGAGATACAGAGAGCAGGATCTGGACCAATCAAATTCCTAATTTCATTCCATGGTGCAGGTGCTTGACAGAGAGGGATGGACTCTTCAGAGCTCTGTGATGTGTCCCAACCTGGGGGAGGAAACCTTGTGTGCATTTTGTCTTCCAAATATAAGACTTCATATCTCGATACTGCTCCATGTGATTTTTCCACCTTCTGTACAAGAGGGTATTTGTGAGCAAGTGGCTCAGTAGGCTGACAAGCAAAATGAGTGGCCATGATTGGTTGATAGATTTTCCTATTTGTCCAGTGTATTATCTGTGCAAATATGTAAGAAATATTTGTTAAGTTGCAATAGAATGCAATATCTTTTTATCAATTTAAAGCATCAATTCAAATACACGTAACTAGGATGTTCAAAATAACTTCGCATCATACCAACAGTGGAATTTTGTTTAATCAACTCTGCATGAATTGATGAGGTACGTACTATATTGTCCCATACCACACGGACAACAGAATTAATGAGATTTTTGTTGCGAGAAAATTAAATGATTTTTCTCAATATTCTCAAACGTCTGTGTCTAAGATAATAAATTCTGTTTTGTATTTTTGACCAGATCGTTCACATCTTTTTATTAATCATTTATTCAGTCGTGCACAGGGTTTTGTTACAAATGTCTAAAATAGTCATATGCTACATGTATACTGAAAACATACACATATATATATATGTGTATGTGTGCTGTGACCCATATCAGTATAGCATATGCCTATTTCAGACATTTGTAAAGTACCCCTGTGAGTCGTGTTCAGGAAGGTACACATTTTCAGTTCATTTAAAATTAAAATAACTATAACTTCATAAGGTCTGTAACTGCCTAAGGGAGGCAATCCAATTCAAAACTAGCTTTTCATCAAAAAAAAAGATATAGTAAGGCTAGCCCTGAGTTCAAACAGCATACTGCATCATTCATCAATAAGAAAAAGATGCATACAAATACGAAAGAACTGCCAACTTTATATACGTAAGTTAATATTAAATATCTTTCAAAACTGACCGAAAGCTATTTTCAGTTTTGCAAGTTCCAACATGAAACTATTCGGACACTTATAAATTTGCAAACTACATGGTATCAGTTCTTTTCAAAAAATCGAATGGAAAATGTTTTGCTACAGTCAGATAAGTAGTTACCTTTTCACATAATTACGATGTAAACCTGCGTAGCTTAGCTGCATAAATATCTCAATCTCTTCAGATCACGGTTCCACCGCCATTGCGAAGTAAACACAGGAAGTTGGCTGTCGTGACAGGAAATATACCTGACGCATGTGCAAAACTTACATAAATACTGAAAATGGCCACTGCAGCCGTAACGAAACTAGCTCCGGCTAGAAGAGCCTTGGTTCAACTATGTCAGGTAAATTCACAGCAATATTTTAGTGGTCGGTCGGTTGAAAAAACATCATTATCTGTTGGTTATTTTGTCAAAAGCAAATAACAAGTCGATAGATAGATCAAGAACATTTTATTTTGACCTTGGTCAGCAAACTTTCCTAGGCAGTACTGTACAGTAATGCCAGTACTCTACTGTATAGGCCTATGCATCACTCGAGTTCACAGAATCTTGTTGTAAGATAGATGTCTTCGATAATTTTTATGACGATGTTATATGTTATAAAATGATTTGAAACGCATTTAACCTATAAACCAGTGAGAAATAGTACATAAAAATTACTGAAATCATTATCATATCTTTAGTTATGAAAGCCTTTCACGAAGTTACGAAACGCTTTTTGGCAGCATCTGCTGTTTCGTAACAATTTTTTATTAGGTCTTAACTTTGTGACAGAGGTAATTTAAGCATTATCACTAAGGGTCGAGCCTAACTATATATAAATGCTAGAAAGACAAACAGGTTGTGCAAATTAAACCCCATTTAAGGTATTTCATAACAGCGTCATGTAAGTGTATATATATGTTGTAATGGGCTTAAACTTTCCTCAAAATGACTAAAGTATGGAAGTCGCTTCATATACACATGTCAAGAATAATGTCAATAATTACCTTTGCAGAAATGATTTGTCGAAAATATTGTTGTTTTTGTCTTAAAAGTAACTTTTGTAGCGGAATTTGAATGGAATTTTAATCAAGCAAAGTTTTCCACACTGAATGACACCATTTTGTTGGTTATGCAAATTACATGGGAATGATGTCTAATCAACAAAATGTTGCAGTCCTGAAGTACACCAACATATATATCCCGTCTCCTGCATGCATATACACAGTCACAAGCATACACTAGTAACACACATGGAGGCATATCCTTAAATGACCTTATATTATACAGTAATAGAATGGGTATGACGGAAATAGCACATTTATGGTCCCCCGAGGTGAAAAACTATTTCCCGAGGAGGCAAAGCCGTCGAGGGGAATAGTTTTTCACCAAGGGTGACTATAAATGTGCTATTTCCCGAATTACCCATTCTATAACTGTTTTATTATAACGAAACAAATTAGTAAAGGCAATTTAACAAATGAATTCATTTATCCATTTTCTTTTACAATTTCAAAGAGAAAAAAAATAGAATTGGGAGTACTGTATGCATCGTTGTTGATGTTATCTTCATTTCTAGCATTCAAGAAGTGTTTTTGTACAGCTTTTGTACTTAAGCTATGTTAATGTCCAAAATCTGCTGTAACTCCTCTTTACAACAACAAAACAGCCTTCATCGATGGCAATTTCCGCTGTTGTCATTTGGTTCTGAAAATGTGACAACATGAGCGACACAGAGAAGACCCGCCTACCAATGTTTTCATTGGTTGAAATCTTATAAGCTCCGCCTACAAATATTCATGAGGGAGTAGTCCTCTTTCTGGCAAGGAGTAGTCCTTTATTGCAGGGAGTAGTCCTAATTTGGGGAGGGAGTAGCTCTCGGATAGAGAGATTTAAGTGATTTAAGGAAAATATGATATTATATCGTATTGTTTTTATATAGGGAAAACTCAGTAGAGGTATAATAATAGCTGTTAATAGGATGTTAAACAAAACTAGACTAAACTAAACCAAATCCTGAAATCTGCTAAATAAGAATAACATATTCTGTTTTTGGTCTGGATCAGTAGAGTTTGTCTTCTAACTAGGTTGAAGGCACCCAGCACAGTATTCCACCTGGTCACATTATACTGACATTGGGTAATTATATCAACCAATTATTGCCATCACTCTATTAGCGCTGAACAGCAGGGAATAAGAATATCAACTACACAAATCATCTTTAAGGTCTTTGGTATGTCATGGCCTGTGGACAGAACCTATTGTCTACCCCACTGGCACTTGGAAAAAACACTCCAAACTAAGGCCAAAAGTGATGTATTTGTGTTAAAGAAGAAACTTCTCATGTTTGAGTTTGTGACCACGTAATTGCTTTAAACTTTGACAAGCACTTCATTGTTTTTACTTTTACAGACTAGATGTGCACAAACAGCAGCTGCTACAGCTACTCAAGAGCAACCTAGGTACAAGAAATTCAAAATATACAGATGGGTATGTATACAAACACTTTCACAATTCTCAAAAGTAAAGGTATCACCATGGCCAGTATCAAATGAAAAAAACCTAAACTAGTTTGAAATTTCATTTTGTAAGATTTTCTAAAGAAAATTGTCCTTCATGTCAGAATATTCAGTAATTTTTTACATATTTTTGTAGTCTCTTTCTCAAGCAAGTCCTGGACATCATTGCAGAACAGTGTTCTTAAAAAATTGACAATTCACACAGGGAAAGAATGAGTTAAAACTGCAGTTCCATAAATCACTGAATATGTCATTTGTTCGTGGCCTGAATGTAGAGATTTGTATTGCAGGACCCCGACAAGACTGGGGATAAACCCTCTCTACAAGAGTATGACGTAGACCTTAACAAGTAAGTGATCACATACATCAAAGGTGAACAGACCTTTGGCTTTCCAGCATAGAAAATGTTGTGTCATGTTGTAATGATAGTGACCTTTTAAATGTGTTCTTTTTTAACAATTCTCTTCATATTCATAATAGCTTATTAGAAAATATGGGTCTTTGAAAAAGCCTTCAGACATAGACATTTGACAGCAGAAGACAGTTACAAAGTCAGTGGAGATTGGCACAAAAATTACTGTTCATTTGTAGCTGTGAGCTAGTCACTTAAAAATGACACATTTACATGAGAAACTGTGTTAATTATAAACCACTGAGTTAATTGGGAAACTCTTAACATTTTCATAATTTTGTTGTATTTAAATCTTCAAGAACATAAGCAGAAAATGGTAAAGTTTTAACATGTGTGCAAATTTGTTTTAGATGTGGTCCAATGGTGCTTGATGCTTTGATTAAAATCAAGAACGAGATTGACCCGACTTTGACCTTCAGAAGGTCATGTAGGGAAGGTATCTGCGGTTCATGCTCAATGAACATCGGAGGAGTCAACACTCTAGCTTGCCTATGGTGAGTTAACTTATGGCATATTTAATTTATTCCTTATGAATAATTTGTCCTACAATGGATGCCCCACTGGTGTTAAGAGATGGTAATATTTGTTTGCACTCTGTACACGCTTTTCTCTCCCATTTGACAGTGATATCCACACTGCCGGATTCCCCTGTCATAACAATTTTATGACATCACCTCAACAGTGCATGTCATTAATTGCAGATCACTGAAGATAACGCCTATTAGCCTGTAATTATAAAATCAAAATTTGTATTTTAAGAAGTACCACTTGTATTTGATGTGGGAGAAAGTAATCATTCCCTGCTTTAGGAGTAAAGCAGGAAAATCTTAACCATTGGGGTAAGATTCTTTAGAGTCTGGCCTTCGGCAAAGCCTCAGGCTAGACATTTAAGAATCCTACCCCTTTTTGTTGAGATTTTTGTTCTGTCTTGCTCCCAAGGTGGGGAAAGATTATATTAATCTTGTATACTCTGTCAACTATAATTGCCAAATTAAGCATGAGTACCTTTTGGGATTGTGGAGTGTTATTTACTACTTTATACAGAGTTATGGTCCTTTTCTCACTGTAAATCACTTTGTTCAGGAAATATTGTCTATACTCTGTAAGCTAGAATTTCCGAACTTTGTGTGTGATTACTTTTGAGAGGGCATACTTCCACACCATGAAAGCAGTTTCATGCCCCTATTGAGAGATGAATTTTATATGTTTTTTTTAAACCAAATTTTGTCCATAGGGATTGCTCATAATATTGTGCACTAAAACAATAAATCTTTTGTAAATTTAATTTCCTTCCATATGTATTGGTATACTTTTGTATAATGTTCTAATAAGAATATTGATGACATATTAAAGGTATGAAAAATTTGAAAGGACTGCAAGACAAGTCATCATAATAATTTCCTTCTTGAAATTTGGGAAACATCTTTTAAAATTTCTGTTTCTAACGTTGTTTCTGTTTGTTCTGTTGTAGTAAAATTGATGTTTCTAACGTTGTTTCTGTTCTGTTGTAGTAAAATCAATGCCAACACAAGTAAAGCCCTGAAGGTGTATCCCCTGCCACATATGTACGTGGTGAAGGATCTGGTACCAGTAAGTTACACTCAATGTCATGTTTAAAACCTCATCTCTGTAACAAAGCAGGATTCTTTGTTTAATACTCAATATAAGGACCCCATTCAGGCACTGCTACAGGCAAAATACTGCAATCTGATTAAAATCATCTGTTAGGCTACGTTAACTTTGTACTTGTGTAACAGATGAATTTAATCAGGTTGAAAATACTGGAAAATTCCTCTGTAGTCTTTGAACTTACAGTAATATAAAGTGTCCTTAGTTTCATTTGTATTATAATTTCCTGAGCCAGGGTACTACTATTGACAAGGTATTTATGGGTTAGAGCAACATTTTATTAAACAGAAGTCCAGGGCCTGTCTTCCTGAAACCATTCTTGTGCTCAAAAATCAATTTCTGTGCTCAAGCCCAATTTCTTGCTCCGAATTAAAAACTTTCCTTTTTTCAACATGCTTGGACCAATTTGGGAGAGAATTCAAGAAATATTCTGTTTTAAATGTTCATACTTGACTATCTGACCTTGTCACTTAATTTAAATGAGTTACAATTAAGTTGGTTAGAGAACAAAACGTATGCTTGAGCATGAGAATGTTTTCAAGAATACGGGCCCAGGGTATGATGGGCGACAGCCCCATTTCAATTAAAAAACAATTTGCATCGGATAGAAAAGTCAACAAGTACGTACATATCACTGGATATAGTTCCAGGTTTAATGCTATTTGAAATGATGAATTTCTTTTTTGCTTTGAAAAATAAAATATTGATTATGATTGCAGGACATGAGCAATTTCTACGCCCAATACAGGGCTATTGAGCCATACCTAAAACAGAAGGATATAGAGTCTGACGAGAGTAAGATTGGAATGGAACAGAATCTACAGTCCGTCAAAGACAGAGCCAAGCTGGTCAGTATGCACGTTGACTGTCAGACGTCAAATTTTGTCAATATAAAGTACAAATTCTGACCATTTTAATCAGACTTTCATCCCTATGATGTTCTTTATTCAATCGAGTATTCTTGATTTACTTTAAAAAAACAAATTGTACACATTTACTGGATCAAGATGTCATTTGATGTGACAGCCCAGATAGTTTGAAAAAAGGTGTTGGCAGTTGTGGTCTAGATATATCATGGCGCTATTTAGTATTACTAGATTTGATGACATCAACAAAAGAATAAATATTTAATTTTACGATGTTGACGTACATAACCATGCTTATTAAGCATTGCTAGAATCAAGGACATCAACATAAATGATATCATAATGTAGTTTTACCTTAAAGTAGGATGTTTTAAAACCATATGATATTTTTGTCCAGGACGGCCTGTATGAGTGTATTCTGTGTGCCTGCTGCAGTACCTCTTGTCCGAGCTACTGGTGGAACTCGGATAAGTACCTAGGACCTGCTGTACTGATGCAGGCATACAGGTACGTTGTTTAACGTCTTATTCCTCAGTGTATTCATACATATATACAGTCACCATGGTGTTCATCCGTCTGTCTGTCTATCTGTCCACATTTAAGTTATTGGGGAATATCTCAGAATCCAGGAATTCTAAAATTCAAGAAGTCTAAAAATATTTGTAATACACATGGTGAAATCAGTTTATATGTAGATGTGCAATAGGGGCTTAATAAATTTCAAAGATCAGGGTCATTGTTACAAAAAATATGTACCTGGGATATACTATCATAGACACGGTATTACATATACACTTTCGGACTCCACAGTGTTCATTTTGGTGGCAATGGAATTAACTGGATAATCCTATGTGACTATTATCAAGATCCTTAATAGAGAATGACTGTTTGTCAAAATCAAGGTCATCATCTATCACTTCTGATTGGCTGAAACAAATATGGCCATACTATTTCTTATATGGTTTTTTTACTCAAATTTGTTTATGCTTGGTGGTGGTAATTTGTACGGATAGCCTAAGTGAATACGAACATATCATTTCAATCCCATTATCCAAGATGTCTGCCATGGCTCCTGATTGGCAGATACCTTTTCAGGCTCTAACATTTGTTCTTACTTGTCAGATTACATATCGACAATGAATCAATCTGTTCAGATAGTTCTTGGAAAGGGTACATAACCATTTTAAAGAGTTTTCAGTACATTACCGTATTCTCAAAACTTAATTAAAAAGTCGACCAATAGCTTGATATACTCTGGTGTTCCAGGTGGATGATTGACTCCCGTGATGAGTTCCAACAGGAGCGCCTACAGATGATGGAGGATTCCTTCTCTGTGTATCGCTGTCACACCATAATGAATTGTACAAAGACTTGTCCTAAGGTAAATTCATTGCGATACATAAAATTGTACTTAAGATCTTATCTAATGGCCTTCTAATTAGTTCATTTTAATGGTGTTGTTCTAGATTTGAAACCGGTAAAACATTTTGAGAGCAAAAATATTTTATTTGATATACTACATGTAATGGCTTTTCGCTGTATGCAAATAGATAACTATATAAATATAAAGACTGATATTTGTTGCAATAAAAAATATCCCCCTCCTCCCCACCAAGAGATTTGAACTAGTTTTTTTATGAAACATGTTATACCAATATATAAATCTCTCAGTTTTAAACCAAAAAAAATTCTCTGATAGAATAAAATCCGAAAATTGAATTCAATGATCTGTGGTTCTTTTTGTAATTTTTCATATAATGTTCTAATGTTAATCAGTAAAGCTAAGATATTAATTAGAATAAGAAATGTACAAAAAATAACCAAAGAATTGCTGATTGATGAATAGAGAGATTATTTGTGATTTGTATTTGACAGGGTCTCAACCCAGGCTTGGCTATTGGTGAGATCAAGAAGTTGTTGGCACAGTACAACAACAAAGCGTAGACTGATTTCTGTGGATGCTGTGTGTATTGGGACAAGCTGGATCTATTGTGCACCAAAAACACCTTTAGGCTTATGGCTGTGTTGAAAGTATCTGGTGTTGTCATATTGACTTCTGAGTTATCAGACTTACAGAATACCAGCCTCTTGCTTTGTATCGTTGTCTGGTCTACATGGAACAAAAGTTTATTTCGGTAGATAATGTAAATAATGTTATGGAAAAAGAAAAATCCAAATAATCATATTTTTAAAACAAAGTTTTCGAAATCTGAAAAGAGAATGACATGATGCACCTATGTGAATAACAGCGTAAGGGAGATAACTTCAAAAATAGTTGTATCAGAATAAGATCACTATATTCAATTTGAACTTTTTCTGCAAATAAAAAACTGCAAATGTACATTGTTTTAGAAATATTGCTTCTTGTAAATTCGTATTTATTTATACACTGTCTTTTTATCATTATTTCAAAGAGAATTCTTTATATAAAATTGTGAATGTTAATGAACAGAGTTGAATTATTTTTTCCCATTGTTGTAAGTCACTTCATATTTAAAGCATACTTCCTTTTTTGATTGTCCTTCTGTCAACATATTTGCAACGATTTGAATTTGTGAAAGAAACATCTATAGTTTCCTAGGTTCCTCGGTTATTTGTGTTTGAAGAAATGGCGCCAACATCAGTTGTAGGTTTGTGGGTTGATCAGTGGGGCACTTTGCTTTAGGTTTAAAACATGATAAAATTGGCCTGGTGAACATAAACTTTAAAAAACATCCACTTAATAAGTGATTATGAAAATGTTGTAATCATATCCCCCTTCTATCTATACAAATAAATATTTGCGATATTTGAATTTGTTGTTGACTCTCCTCAAAATTAAATCAAAATTATATATTTTGCAATACACAAAAGTGATCAACAGTACTTCATGGACTTGACAAGTACAACCGCCTCCATTCCTTCACTGCATATATACTCATCCCTTCTTCTCATCTTCCTATCTGTTCTTTGTCAGCTGGATAAACAAATTACTCAGCAGTGAAGCCGATGTAATCCACTCAATAACATTTGACAATTTTACCTGTGGTGAACAATTTTAAATTCAAAATACCAGTCCACAGACAGATTTTTAAAAAACTCCACTATTTACCCAATCTTTATTTTCATAACTTTTTACTAGCACTGCCTGGCATACAATCTTCTAGCCATAGGTATATTAAAGGGTGTATAGAATCTTGCACCCCTGATTTTGTACGCAACATGACTGTTTCAAAAAGGTCTTAATAGTTTTACCTCTACTGACATACCAAGTTTGCATCTGTGGTTTGTCAATCTTTTGTCCTGCTAAATTCTGAATGGCCAAGGGAACTTGACGTCTAATGGGAAGGTATGGTTCCCCTGTTCCCCTGGAGGAGAAATGCATGGCCCACTTAGGAGAGTGAGCTTTTTAAGGCTTCTACAGTTCAGCTGATTGAACTTTACCAAATTGAGTACGGAGTATCACTGGGCTGCAAGAATCAACAGAGCTCGAAGTGAGCAGGTCAAATGCATATAATTTTGGCAACAAAGTTCTTTTAAAAACAAGAATGAACACCTCATCATCTTTAACATGTTTATTCAATAGTTTTTATTATAAATATGATAAACTTTTAGAGAGAAGAAAATAGAAATCTCACAGAGAAACAATAATAATCAGATATATCAGGAGGAATCAAATATCTACTTAAATCGTAATGTAATTGAGTAGTTAATTTATCATGACTTCACATATATTAAATACAACATGCTTGCACATGCATAACATAGCATGAGATCTCCCTTTGTCAACAGTATTCCATGTGTCTTTATAAGTAAATATTTGATGAAGACTTTGCACCAAATCAAAAATTTATGTAGGATGGTAAATTGTTGTAACACAGTGTATGAAGTATCATAATGCGTGGGTAACACAGTGTACGTGGTATTGTAATGCAACGTCAATCAATGTATGAAGCATTGTAATGCGTCCGTAACACAGCACATGTAGTATGTATTGTAATGCATCACTATTCTACAGCCATTTTGAAAGGGAAAAAAATCACTGAATACATTATAGACAAAAAAAATCCTTTCAAAATGGCTGCAGAATAACTGTGTCATTATGTTGGCATGTACATAAATACCTTATAATACGGTAAATGTGAGAAAAAAATCCATTTTGAATGTAGGAGATTGCACTAAAAACAAATTCCATAAACTGTATCAGAAATACATAGAAAAATGAACCCTTACAAAAGCACCTTTTACAACATCATGCTCCTTCACATTGTATAACACATTAATGTATAAATTCTACAAAGCTTTTTCATGACTTCACTTGTCATAATAGATAAGAGCCTTCGAAAATTCAGCATACAAACACATATACTTACAATGTAACACACCTTTCTGATAGGTTACAACTGTATGCCAGGAAAATTTTGCCCATCACTTGTAAAAATAATATTGGCAACTTGTTAACTGTGCTGTTCTTTAATGCGTATATTGTGAAGTTCAACTGTGGCGAAAAAAATTAATTATACACTGAGGCAATCCTTAAGGAACCTAGTACCTGTACATACAACAATGAGTAAAATTATCCGTATTATCCTCAGCGCCATGTCATGCTCTAGAAATGTCAGTAAAGCTAGAGTATTGTGATTTATTATCATTGAGGAATATTTTCATACAAATCACATGAGCAAAATTCCCTCAGTACCTATATAGCTACAATGTCAAATCAGCAGCGAGGGAACGGGCACAAAACATAACAAAGTGTATATGTCGAAGATGTTATTCGGTTTCAAAATATTCAAAAGCATAAGATGCTAACAAAAATCCAAAATGTATTGAGGAGGTAGGGTTATATATTTTCAGTATTAGTAGCATACAACTGTGATGTCAAAATGTTTAATCAATCAGTATTTGTAATAGGTGAAGCACATTTTAAGGCAGTAAAGAGACATAACTCTGTATATTCAGGGACAAAATGCCCAGATTTCAGAGTGTGGAATACACCATTTGGTAACTGTATATGAGATATGCTTTGGACAATATGATGCAGTTACCCAAGGGCTACAACTCCGTATAAGTGGGGATTACAGGCAGACTATGATACACACTATAACCACTATCGTGTTTTGTGTACATGTATTACCAGTACATCTTTGAGTATGTGAACGATCGATGTATTAAAGCACAAAGCTTGAACTGACTGACTGTCTTATTATCTTGTATTCAGAACCACAATTAGTATAAAACACAACAAACGAATGAACAAATTTCAGGATGCAACATACGGCCACCAAAAAGATGTATTTGCGTACAATATTTGTATGTCATGGACAATACGATACATAGGGGCTATAACCATATACAGATGGGCATAAGACCCATTTCACTATTTGACAGTATTTGATAAGCTAACTGCTGCTACCCAGTGATAACATACCAAATTCAGTAAATACACTAGTGTACAGAGAAGTATCCTGGATAATGTGATGCACAGTTTGGTGGACTTAAATGATGGAAGGAGTGCAAACATTTTCCCCCTCTTCTAGTACGAGTTAAGGACTAATAATCACCAGTGGAGGACTAATAATCACCAGAGTTCTACTGAAGCAATTAAAGTCATTGAGTCTCAAAAGTATATTGAATCAGTACAATGCTCATTTTGAACAGCTTTTCACACTGATATATACATGACAGAAACTGGATGAAGATGGAGAAACCAAGACGGGTTGTCAGCGACTTAAACAAATCATTGATCGATATCAAAGAGGAAAAGATTGATGTACAATTTTCTGCAAACCTCAACAGAATCTTGATGAAGATGGAAAAACCAAGACGGGTCGTCAGCGACTTAAACAAATCATTGATCAATATCAAAGAGTAAAAGATTGATGTACAACAGTCTGCAAACCTCAACAGAATCTGGATGAAGATGGAGAAACCAAGACGGGTCGTCAGCGACTAAAACAAATCATTGATCAATATCAAAAATTAAAGATTGAGGTACAACTGTCTGCAAACCTCAACAGAAACTGGATGAAGATGGGGAAACCAAGACGGGTCGTCAGCAACTAAAACGAATCATTGATCAATGTCAAAGAGTAAAAGATTGATGTACAACTGTCTGCAAACCTCAACAGAATCTGGATGAAGATGGAGAAACCAAGACGGGTCGTCAGCGACTAAAACGAATCATTGATCAATATCAAAAAGTAAAAGATTGAGGTACAACTGTCTGCAAACCTCAACAGAAACTGGATGAAGATGGGGAAACCAAGACGGGTCGTCAGCAACTAAAACGAATCATTGATCAATATCAAAGAGTAAAAGACTGATGTACAATCATCTGCAAATACTCAGCAACAACTCGATGATAGACCCATGGCAGCAATACCAACTATGCATACATCTGTGTCGTCAGTTTGGGAAAAGATAAGTAGCTGGAAAGACACATTTCAATATAAAAGTGATGCTGGAAATATAATAACTTCGCAACAAACAAATTTAACTTTACCGTAAAGTGGTTTTTATATCTCATTTACAATAACATGTTTGTACAGGTAAACTGATGACAGACAAGTGGCCTGTTAGACAAGATGTCTAAATCATCAAATATATGTGTAGAAAAATATTGCAAGAGAACAATGTAAAAAGAGAAATCTTACATCTTATCATGTCTAGAAACAAGAGGCCCATGGGCCTTAACGGTCACCTGAGTCTACAGTATTTATTTTTGTTGTTGAAATATGTACCAATTTGAGTAAAAAATAGTATAATGTTAACTTAACTTTGTCAGGACCATGAGCTGATCATTCCTAGACCAATTTTAAGTGAGATCGGCCTATTAGAACTTAGTAGCAAAATAGCGGCCATGGCAGCCAAATTGTATTTCTGATTGACCCGAAAAATAACAACACTTTGTCAGGACCATGAGGCGATCATTCCTACCAACTTTCAGTTCAATCGGTCCAGCAGAACTTGACTTTAAGTTTGAAATAGGTTTTCAAAATGGCGGCCGTGGCGGCCATATTGGATTTCTGATCGACCCGAAAAATAACAACACTTTGTCAGGACCATGAGGCGATCATTCCTACCAACTTTCAGTTCAATCGGTCCAGCAGAACTTGACTTTAAGTTTGAAATAGGTTTTCAAAATGGCGGCCGTGGCGGCCATATTGGATTTCTGATCGACCCGAAAAATAACAACACTTTGTCAGGACCATGAGGCGATCATTCCTACCAACTTTCAGTTCAATCGGTCCAGCAGAACTTGACTTTAAGTTTGAAATAGGTTTTCAAAATGGCGGCCGTGGCGGCCATATTGGATTTCTGATCGACCCGAAAAATAACAACACTTTGTCAGGACCATGAGGCGATCATTCCTACCAACTTTCAGTTCAATCGGCCCAGCAGAACTTGACTTTAAGTTTGAAATTGGTTTTCAAAATGGCGGCCGTGGCGGCCATATTGGATTTCTGATCGACCCGAAAAATAACAACACTTTGTCAGGACCATGAGGCGATCATTCCTTCCAACTTTTAGTTCAATCGGCCCAGCAGAACTTGACTTTAAGTTTGAAATGTAAAATGTTTACGGACGACGGACGACGGACGACGACGGACGAAAACGGATAGCAATAGGTCACTTGAGCTAAAGCTCAGGTGACCTAAAAATACATGAAAAAAGAATGATCAATACATTGTATAACTGTCTTCTCTTCAGATTCGAATAACGTAAACAAATCTGTTGTCACATATATCAATGAAAATGTCTCCACTTTTAACCCACTTTTCCGTCCTATGTTACTTAGTACATGTAGACTCTACCATGCATTGATATGGATGAGTCAATTATGGTCTACAGTGGTGAAAGGGTTAAAACTAAAGATTGCACTTATACATGTATTGTTGCTAAAATGTTGTATCCTATCCAATTTAAATAATCAAGGAATTCAATACCCTTCTTGTGATACTTTTTAAATTCTGACATACATTCTCCTTCACGATTTTCCTATTGTGATAAAGGGAGGTAATAAGAATTTTGCAGTACATCAATTATATATCAAGGGGAGACAATTAAGTGCCTAGTATACCTACATGAAATACATATGAATTATTGCCTCAATGAACATGTCATCTTTAAAATGTATTAAACTATAAATCATTTTGGAAACTTTTCTATAAAATGGTCGTAATCCCCAGGGGCAGTTGTCTCCCCTTCTCCCCTGCAATCAGTTGTGCCATTAAGAAAGGCATCAGTAGCTGGTGAATGGTGAGTGGAACGCCTATATTAAGGATCCCTGTCCCACTACACTTCCGTTTTCCCTATAAACAGTAACCTCCCCTTAATTTCCGTTGGATTATTACTAGCACAGTTGGACTACGGCACTTCTGTTGACCAGGTAGCTCAATCGGTTATACCAATGGTATATTGATCTGAAGTCCAGTATTTGAATAAAGGTTTGGCCCTGCAGAATGTTTTACACTCTGAATGCATTTGTTGATTAAACTTTTGTTTTTATCTTCGTTGTGTTTTCACATAAGTCCTGTAGGGTGTTATTTTCTTTTCAAAAATGATTTATCCAAGCTAAAGTCATGCCAGAAATTCAAGTTTCCATTGTGTAGTTTCATTTTCTGCAGTGGCACAGGGATCTTTTAGATGTTTTTTTCTTACTAACATACCTTGTATTAAGACAAGTTTTCCACCTAAGAAGAGACATAAAGGTTTCTATCCTAACTTCTAAGTTGAAATCCTCCTTAATTAACTAAATGTACTACTGAATGTATTGCATTGGGCACTAAATCAGCAGATAATGTTTCATGACAGCTTATTTTCATTCAGTATACATGCACCCGGTATTTGCTACAGCTACAGATTGTTGGTGGGAGTTGTCTCACATACAAAATAAAGTGCATGGAAGGGGGGAACAATTTTTACGATAAGCATTCAGGTTACATATCTAAAATCACTTGGGGCACCCTTATGACAGCAAGTGCCCACATTACTTCTAATCAGAATATTACTAGTGTAAGTCCGTCTGTGACAAAGGTCTTCAGATGACTAAAAAAACATTTTTCTAATAATTGTATGAAATAATTTTTCCAGAAATATCAATAAGGTCAATCTATCAACATATGAATTGTAAGGTTTTAAAATAATATCAAATTCACTACATTATTTCTTAATGCAGTTTCTGAGTACAACTTTCATACACACATCTAGAATTTAATGCTGTATTTAATGTTTAATATGAAACAATATGTCATGATGGCATTTATTTTCCTAAATATGACAAGCAAAATGAACAGGTGACATCCCTGTGGTGAAAAGAAATCTACATTTCCGTAGCAGTATTGCGAGGTATTTGATTTTACCATACATATGTAATTGTCAGAAAAAAAATAGAAGAATACCATAAACCGGGAAACTTTCGCTCAGTCAAGTATTCGCCCTAAAACCCATATTCGCCCAGTGTAAATTTCGCCCTTCACATGTAATTACTATATACTGTATGCTGTGTAATAATACTAGCTGTCATGATTCGCCCTCATAGCAGAGAGCGAATAAGGCGAAAAGTTGAACTGCACCAAACATTACCCAGTATACAGTAAAATTCTTAGTGCTTGTTCTGGTCCACTTAAAATGGATTGTATACATACCAGATGTGTCTATCATAAATAATTGTCACGCATGTCACGCTTTCAGGTATACATATTAAAAACCATGCCATAACACATATTCTGTGTTAAATTGAAGCATCTCGTTCATAAAAATACGTCGCCACAAGAATAATTCATTAGCAGTTAAAACGTTCGTCTTCACAACCTAGTAACATAGAACAAGCATGACGCAATGAATTGAAAATGGAGGTAATAGAAACAACACATTGTGTATATAACAAGCATTCTATTAAAATTTGTCAAATTAATGTTAGCGGGAAAATGCATGTTCATCAGCAACAAAATATAAAACATGGATAACCAAAAGATTTTCACATACATGTACTGTGGATTGGCCCATGCATTTGAAATCAATAACTTCTAAATTCCTTTCAATCAAGTTATGGTAGTTTAAATTACACTCTGCAAATTGTCCATGAAACATCTGTATGAACTACTGTGCACATCATACAAAAACCCCAGACATTTGTGAACAAAAAAAATAATGATGCATTATATTTCCTTTTGACCATGTTTTGTAATACTAAATTTTGTTTTAATATTTTATTTTAAACAGTCGTGACCTGCATATTATTTCTGACCCAACTTAAATGAAAACCATTGACTTATCCTCCGATAGGCCCTACACATAATATCCGACTCAAATCAGGGGTGGGCGTATTACAGGACAATGAAATTCTACTGAATTGCTATAGATATAAGTGGGCTTATTCACAGACATGGGTTTATTGCTGGGTCAATTCAGTGCTAAGTTAATCCTCCTCACTGCTGTGGAAGCTAGAGAACTCTCTAATGTGACATAGCAATGTCATAAGTGTCTATGAGTAAAACATCATAATTACCAGTGCAAAACTTGGACAGCAGGGGCTTAAATTGAGCCGAGTCATTATACTTCATCAGAAAATAACATAAATATTTAACATGATATTTACATTGTCTACAAATTGTCATATTCATTGTATATTAAAATCATATCAACTGCATGCACACTCTGTTTTAGTAAAAATACACCTTCAGTCACTGAAGTCACATGTTATTTAACATGCAGTATTCTGATTGTGAAGCCACATCTCATGTTTCTGTAGCTCTACTCATCCTGCAATAAGCCCAGGTGGTAAAGGTGTAAACTTTGACTTGAGTTACAGGATGGGATAACTTTATGACAATAAAATAGCGTTAAATTTTGTAAACAATTCTACTGAACTGTATCTGACATGGGTGGGCTTATTACCAGGCATGGGCTTATTGTAGAATAGATACAGTAGTGTTAACCTAGCTCTGTAATTTGGAGATACTTTATCTATGTTGTTTAAAAAATTTGTCCTTTTTTTTTTTTTACAAAACTGACAAAAAATGCTGACGAACAGCAATAATTTGCTTGCTGTAAGATTCCTTTACCATTTGATTAACACCTGCAAGAAAACAGCACATTTAGAATGATTTTGACTACTTCAGAGAACGCCAGTGTGTTACCATTGGACCAGCCATGAAAACACACATATCAATACTAAATCGAGCCACTGGGAACTAATCCCATCTCACATTTTATAGATATATACATGTATATATATACCCTATAACTGACGGGGTGAAAATATCTACATAAACAAGAATACAATAACAAAGTTGGTATACTCCATTTCCCTCCATTTTCTACTAAACAACATACGATTGTCCACAGAATCGACCTCCCATAACCTTTATAGGACTCGTAATATCTAAACGATGCTTGTAAAACATGCCTGACCTCATCAACAGTTTTTATAGCAATTTCATTATCCTATATGGCAAAGAAGGCTAAATCTTCCTACACAACTCAGAACATATAAATTCAATTCTTGTTATAAAAACGGAGCAATGTCCAACACTAGCTTTCCTAACAGATTTTATCCCCTTTTAGTCATGATTGATGATATATTGCAATACAGCATGTTCAATGAATTTATTGTGATGCATATCCTAATATATGGTCATAAGAAAAAGGTGCTCAATTTAGAAAGAAAAGGTTGTCAGAATAAAAACTTAATCATATATAATATGGATCACAAAAAGTTAAGATTTTTTGTCAAAACAACCATCCATTATGAAATTTACACCGATTCCCCGCACTAGTAATAGCCTGTTTCATGGTTATCGGCATATCTGTTAGGATGTGTAGTAACTTGCAAAGTGAAAATACCAAGCAGATACATAAAAAATATTGTGATACAGCGATATTTCCTCTCTCGTTTTGTGATACGATATGCCTGTGCATTGCAATATACCGGTTTTCCAATATATTGTCACAGCCCTATTCGGCACCGAAGATAACCCTCGTCTTTATATGTTGGTGAGGCAAAATTCAGTATTGGTCCAGAAAGTGTGACTTCCACATCAAATTTTCAGAATGTGTTTTTGTGTGTTATATTAAGCATTTTGTGAAGGTTCAATGCAATGAGACTGTTATTAAGTTTATCTAGATATCTTTACTGTTTTTTTTTTTTTTTTTTACTTTTTCTACTCTACTACAAAGGCCAGGCATATTTTGCTAGCACCATAAATAAACATCAGTCAATCAGTTGTGTGTTCTTCCCTGTTTTTTTAACCTGTAACATACTGCTAATCCCAAGCATGACATCATTATCCTTACCGTCTATAAAGGCAAATGGAGGCATTCCAACAACTAGGTTTTATCAATAAAATACAAAGTATAAATTTCAATAAGAAACTACAGATCTAACATGACTGGAGTCAGTTTCCAATATAAAAATAGCTCAATGAAGATTTTACATTAAAAAGCCATATATCCCACAGTTCCTGAAACAGGTAGATCCACAGTTGAGTATATATACAATATGTCATATCTTATCACTGTTCCGTACACGAACCAAACAAGTGTCCGCCTACGAGGAGCTCCATACATTTTCACATCATTTACAAAAAGTTTTATTCACAGATAAATAAGAAAATATTGTGCTACTATGAATATCACTAAGAATTCAAATGCAAGTAAAAAAAGACAATTCTTTTTTACATGAAATTGAAAAATTGTCACAGCAGGCTTTCATGTCCAAGGACGATTGAAAAGCTGAGGTCAACAACTCGTCGAAAATCTTGCACATCTCAGTTCCTGAGACAAGTCCGTATCACATAATCATCAATTATCATAAACAATGTTTTTCTTCTTACGTAGTAGCCTCGAAGACATCAAATATGGACTCCGCTACTTTGACAGATCCATATTTAAATCTGAAGTTATCAGCTTTTGTATCATAAAAGAATATCACGTATAGTAATCTTTCTGTTCCCTTTATTCTAAAATGGAATCCACCAAAACAAAGGGGAGATTGCACCATTATACAAAGAAGGGGTGTCAGTCTGCATGTTACACCCCTAAGAGATAACTTGTCCACTACGAGTCACTGTGGGAGGAGTGTTATGCCGAGACCTTGTTCTGACTGGGCTGTGTGATGCCGTTCTGTTTGGACATGTCCCCAACACTTTCCCGTTTCTTTTTCTCTTCCTCTAATGCCCTGTGCATTTCTGTGTAGTAATCGAGTGCAGTCCGTACTGGCTTGATAATATCCTCCTAAAACAGACATTGTCATTATCAAACTGGTAACATCATCACCGATTCTCTTACACCGACTCCAGTGCCGACCGTACCAATTATATGGTACAAGTCTATAAACATACATGGTCAAAGTTAAACAGGTAACTTTGCCACCATATCCTGTACCATATTACACCGACTCCAGTGCCCACCGTACCAATTAGATGGTACAAGTCTATAAACATACATGGTCAAAGTTAAACAGGTAACGTTGCCACCATATCCTGTACCATATTACACCGACTCCAGTGCCGACCGTACCAATTAGATGGTACAAGTCTATAAACATACATGGTCAAAGTTAAACAGGTAACTTTGCCACCATATCCTGTACCATATTACACAGTCTCCAGTGCCGACCATACCAGCTAGATGATACGAGACTTCAAATACGTTTTCAAAATGAAAATTGGTAACATAGTCACCACTCTTGCACTGAACTCGGAGCCAAATTGGACAGTAGTCTACAAACTTTCGTTGTCAAGGTTTAAGGACCCCTGTCCCACAAGGGGCAAAACAATGAATAATTTCAATTTACTTTTTCCTACACAGAGTAAATTCTCCCCTTAATGTTATTTTGCATATAAATGAAGTGTGACTGAGCCAGAGTACTACTCTATACCAGGATATTTTCGCGCAGTCAAACTTGACAAAAAAAGTGTCCTTCTAGAGTTGAGAGGGTCCTGGGTTCGATTCCCAGTCTGGCCGTTGCATTTCTCTTTCTCCTGTTACAGGTCCATTATGATCACGAGGCAATACATGTACCCTTAAATCCTAAATGGGTCACTAGGATTTCTGTCTATGATAAAATCAGAACGGAATTGAGTGAATTTTTTGCATATTTTGCATGCTTTTAATTATCCAAGGTTCCTCCACTTCGTTGTGTATTAATCACTTACCTCCTAATAATTACTCCCAGAAAGGGTCTGTAACACACAACACATCAACACTTTAGTGTAATCATCAGAATCCTATTTCGATAAAGCTTACCTCTATGACAGGGAATAACTCCCCTAGAGATTCAAACAGAGGCAGCAGAGCGTACTTGATGAACCCTATCTGTGAAGAGGACTTGTTCACTTTCTCTCTATCCATGAATGGAGCGACTGGTAGGCCTTCAAGCTTTTCAACATCACTCTGTAAAACAAAACAGCCAACAATGTAACAATCAGATTGAACATTCTAGAATATCAATATCATCATATTACGAAAAGCATATGGGTTTAACATCCTCGTAAATCAAGGGTCATAAAAAAACGTTGGCTACAATGAGGATATTAAACCCTGAACAACAAACTACAGACCAAATATGATGATCCTAGGCCTTATGGTTCTTTAGAAGAAATCATTTAAATGAAAAGAATAATTGATGAAGGACAGACAGACCATGGTATATTTTCACAATTCTGTATCAAATAACTTAATACATGAATTTTGATACTTCGTTCTGATTAAACTATTAACAATAACAATTAAGAAATATAAACTTTCAATAGATTTTATAATAGAGTTAAATTACACACATTTTTCCATGATAAATATAAAAATATCTACAGATGATAACAACAAATTGCTTTGTATTACCAGATGCATAAATATTGCCTGAACGTTATATCATGATCCACATGTAATGTTACATGAAGGCTGTGTATGATGGACAGACAGACCATGGTATATAATGTTACATGAAGGCTGTGTATGATGGACAGACAGACCATGGTATGTAGTGTTACATGAAGGCTGTGTATGATGGACAGACAGACCATGGTATGTAGTGTTACATGAAGGCTGTGTATGATGGACAGACAGACCATGGTATGTAGTGTTACATGAAGGCTGTGTATGATGGACAGACAGACCATGGTATGTAGTGTTACATGAAGGCTGTGTATGATGGACAGACAGACCATGGTATGTAGTGTTACATGAAGGCTGTGTATGATGGACAGACAGACCATGGTATGTAGTGTTACATGAAGGCTGTGTATGATGGACAGACAGACCATGGTATGTAGTGTTACATGAAGGCTGTGTATGATGGACAGACAGACCATGGTATGTAGTGTTACATGAAGGCTGTGTATGATGGACAGACAGACCATGGTATGTAGTGTTACATGAAGGCTGTGTATGATGGACAGACAGACCATGGTATGTAGTGTTACATGAAGGCTGTGTATGATGGACAGACAGACCATGGTATGTAGTGTTACATGAAGGCTGTGTATGATGGACAGACAGACCATGGTATGTAGTGTTACATGAAGGCTGTGTATGATGGACAGACAGACCATGGTATGTAGTGTTACATGAAGGCTGTGTATGATGGACAGACAGACCATGGTATGTAGTGTTACATGAAGGCTGTGTATGATGGACAGACAGACCATGGTATGTAGTGTTACATGAAGGCTGTGTATGACGGACAGACAGACCATGGTATATAATGTTACATGAAGGCTGTGTATCTGGGATCATAGTGTATACCAGAATACTTTTCGCCCATTCAAACTTTCGCCTTTTGCCCATGAAATAAAGTTTCGCCCAGTGTTGATTTTGCCCTACATTGTTTATTACCGGGGTACTAGGTTTATTGTGATGTATACTTGTAATGATAAATTCACCCTCAATAGGGAGGGCAAAAAGGTGAAAATTAAACTGCAGGGAACATTTCACAGTATACTGAGTAGCTAGCTAGTCCATGACCATATTGTGCATATATGAAATAGAACTGATCCTGGTGGCTGCGAAGTTACTGAGCTACAGACGTTAATGAAACTATTCACTTTATTTTACTGAAACTACGAAATTTACTGAAATAAGCTTTTTGGAAACGTCATACTTTACTGAAAATCCATTCTTTATTTTACTGAAAATAAAAATTGTACTGCATTCAGATATTTTACTGAATTGTTAGATTTAACTGAAACCACAAAAGTTTCTGAAATCAGCGTTTTGGAAACGTAATACTAAAAATCTATTCTTTATTTTACTGAAAATACAAATTGTACTGCATTTAGACATTTTACTGATTTGATAGATTTTACTGAAACCACAAAATTTTCTGAAATCAGCTTTTTGGAAACTTCATAATTTACTGAAAATCTATACTTTATTTTATTGAAACTACAGATTTTACTGCATCTGTTTATTTTATTGAATCGATAGATTCACATTTTACTGAAACTGCAGTATGATACTTTGGGATCTATTTCAATAACAAGAGGCCCATGGGCCTTAACGGTCACCTGACATATTTATACAGAGAGTTGATTTTGTTTTTAACATGAACAGAAATATTATTCAAAGTTACAAAAAACAATAAAACCACCTTACTCAATATCTAGCATACAGATTTCAGACTAAAAAGGATTTGAAACTAGCGCCTCTTATTCTTAACAAGGAAAATGAAGAAATTTTAGCACACTGACTCCTTTGAGCCCCACTCTACAGCCCTTGGGGGTAGGGCTGGCTCAAAATTTTCAAAGTATCAAAATGTCAATTCAAGGTTATAATTCCAATCAAGTTATTAACATGTAATATTCAAAGTATCATTTGCCATTATAAACCATAATAAATTTTTCCCCCCCCCCTCCTTCCCCAGGGGGGAAATGTGAGACCCCAGGGGCATAAACCTTAAGACCCTTCCATCTATGAAGAGTATTTGATTCTACCATATCTGGTTCTTGAGAAGAAGATTGTTGAAATTTCAGTAAATTCGACCCTTTTTGACCCCACCCATCAGCCCCTGGGGGTCAGTCAGGGCTGATATGTGCTTATTACCAAACTGCTACCTAATACAGATAATGCTAACCCAAATTAAATTACTGCCAAAGGAAATTAAACAAACGTTGGTATAAAATGAGATTTCCCTATATAAACTATAGTAAAGTTTACACCCTCCCCAGGGGGAAATGTGAGAACCCAGGGTCAAGAAATTTACAATTTTGGTAAAGCACTTGAAGACCCTTCCATCTATGAAGAGTCTTTGATTCTACACTATGTGGGTCTTGAGAAGAAGATTTTTGAAATTTTAGTCAATATGACCCTTATTGGCCCCGCCCCTCAGGCCCCTGGGGGATTAGGACTAAACCTGCTACCATTTTTGTTGACCTTTGTCCATTGAAGGTCCCAGCGAAATTTCATTGAATTTGGCTCAGGGGTTTTGGAGAAAAATTTTTTTGATTTTTTTTGCAATTTGCCCCTTTTTGGCCCCGCCCCTCAGGCCCCTGGGGGCTTAGGGCTAAACCTGCTACCATTTTTGTTGACCTTTGTCCATGGAAGGTCCCTGCAAAATTTCATTGAAATTGGTTCAGTGGTTTTGGAGAAGAATTTTTTTGATTTTTTTTGCAATTAGCCCCTTTTTGGCCCCGCCCCTCAGGCCCCTGGGGGCTTAGGACTAACCCTGCTACCATTTTTGTTGACCTTTGTCCATTGAAGGTCCCAGCGAAATTTCATTGAATTTGGCTCAGGGGTTTTGGAGAAAAATTTTTTTGATTTTTTTTGCAATTAGCCCCTTTTTGGCCCCGCCCCTCAGGCCCCTGGGGGCTTAGGGCTAAACCGGCAACTATTTTTGTTGACCTTTGTCCATGGAAGGTCCCAGCGAAATTTCATTGAATTTGGCTCAGGGGTTTTGGAGAAAAATTTTTTTGATTTTTTTTGCAATTAGCCCCTTTTTGGCCCCGCCCCTCAGGCCCCTGGGGGCTTAGGGCTAAACCTGCTACCATTTTTGTTGACCTTTGTCCATTGAAGGTCCCAGCGAAATTTCATTGAAATTGGTTCAGTGGTTTTGGAGAAGAATTTTTTTGAATTTTTTTGCAATTTGACCCTTTTTGGCCCCGCCCCTCAGGCCCCTGGGGGATTAGGACTAAACCTGCTACCATTTTTGTTGACCTTTGTCCATGGAATGTCCCAGCGAAATTTCATTGAAATTGGTTCAGTGGTTTTGGAGAAGAATTTTTTTGATTTTTTTTGCAATTTGAGCCTTTTTGGCCCCGCCCCTCAGGCCCCTGGGGGCTTAGGGCTAAACCTGCTACCATTTTTGTTGACCTTTGTCCATGGAATGTCCCAGCGAAATTTCATTGAATTTGGCTCAGGGGTTTTGGAGAAGAATTTTTTTGATTTTTTTTGCAATTTGTCCCTTTTTGTCCCCGCCCCTCAGGCCCCTGGGGGCTTAGGGCTAAACCTGCTACCATTTTTGTTGACCTTTGTCCATGGAATGTCCCAGCGAAATTTCATTGAATTTGGCTCAGGGGTTTTGGAGAAAAATTTTTTTGATTTTTTTTGCAATTAGCCCCTTTTTGGCCCCGCCCCTCAGGCCCCTGGGGGATTAGGACTAAACCTGCTACCATTTTTGTTGACCTTTGTCCATTGAAGGTCCCAGCGAAATTTCATTGAATTTGGCTCAGGGGTTTTGGAGAAGAATTTTTTTGAATTTTTTTGCAATTTGACCCTTTTTGGCCCCGCCCCTCAGGCCCCTGGGGGCTTAGGACTAAACCTGCTACCATTTTTGTTGACCTTTGTCCATGGAAGGTCCCAGCGAAATTTCATTGAAATTGGTTCAGGGGTTTTGGAGAAGAATTTTTTTGATTTTTTTTGCAATTTGACCCTTTTTGGCCCCGCCCCTCAGGCCCCTGGGGGCTTAGGACTAAACCGGCAACTATTTTTGTTGACCTTTGTCCATGGAAGGTCCCTGCAAAATTTCATTGAAATTGGTTCAGGGGTTTTGGAGAAGAAGTCGAAAATGTAAATTGTTTACGGACGCACGACGGACGACGGACGACGACGGACAAAAGGCGATCGCAATAGGTCACTTGAGACTTTGTCTCAGGTGACCTAAAAATGAATTTACTGAAACCACTTTTCTCGAAACTTTAGTCTCTATGAAAACACAAGACTTTATATATATTACTAAAACAAGAAATGTTACTGCAACACTTAACTTTTTTAATAGCTGTTTGACTTGCAACTCAAGAAAATTTAATACCTGGAGTTGCAAAATTAGCTTTTCAGAGGAAATCGGAAGCTGTATTTCTGCTGGAAATCATTAGACTCAAATAACTTAGGAATCTAAGAGTATTTTAATATCTACAATTTCAAAGTAAGGTTTTCAGAGGAAATCGGAGCTGTATTTCTGCTGGAAATCATTAGAATCAAACAATTCAGGAATCTTAAGTATTCTAATTTCTGGAGTTTCAAAATTAGGTTTTCAGAGGAACTTTCATTTGAATTTATCAGTCACTTAAACAATTTAGGAATCTTAAACTATCTGCAATAGCTTTTACTTTAACTTAATGCATTACTTACACTAGGTTACAGTAAATACCGATGGTAATATGCTTTACTGAAACTATACACGTTACTGAAATTAATATGATAGCATCAACTTAATTGATAGCACTTGCTATGCCACTCAAAATTTTCATTTGACTTTCCCTTTGTTGATAATAAGCCACTGAGAAATTTCACTTGGCGCTCCCTGTGTTGGTGCAAAATTGAAGATGGAGAGACAGGAAGCTTTATGTTTATAGATATTTTGTTTTACCTGGTTGAAGAATTCCTGCAGTAGGCATTCTAGCCAGGGCTCGGCCACATCCATGGGGCGACATTCATTAGAAATGTCGGCTACTTTTATCAGTATCATTAAGAGCTGACAAAAACAAAAGAAAGTAGGGAGAAACAAATGAGACAGGGGTGCACAAACAGAGAGATATACCTTCACTAGCCAGCAATACATAATGCACCAATCTGTTGGACACAGTGAAAATTCAGTCAAAATCTGTCCCGTCCTACAGGAGGAGGAGTATTATTCAGTATTCTAGGTACAGTCAAACTTGGTTTCTATCTTGACAATTTATATATTATATATTTTCTTGATTTTTTTCCACAGATTTTAGTGAAACAAGATTAGTATGTCACAGAAAACAAGAATATATTTTTAAATGCAATTCACTCCCTTGATATATCCAGAGAGCAGTTTTGACCAATAATTATAGACTAGTATATTTATATTTTTCACTTCTGAATAAATTCTTCATTATGTCCAACAGGTCTGGCTAAATATCAACAAAACATTTGCAGGGAATTGAAAGGTGCATCATTAACTCATTCACCCCTGAAGACACAATTGAACTCTTCCATTTCAAAGGTTGGAATAGTTCATTATGAAATTTTAGGCGTGAATGGGTGAATGAATTGACTAAGTGTTACAACAAAGAGTAAGTGGTTTGTACTGGTTACAATACTAAATGCATGCAAACTGGATGGACATATACAACACCAGAATGGTTCATCTTATATCAAAGCTCCCCGTCCCACCACAGGCAAAACACCAAGGACTGTATTCATAAAACTGCTCTCATGCTCAAGCATGGATTCAGTACTCAAACTTACTCCTTTTTACTCGCCGAAATCATGTCAAACGATCAAAAAGTCAAATGTAAAGTCTCGTTTTTCCAAAGTATTGACAAAATAAAGATTTTTTTTATCAATTTATAACGGGAACAAGAAATTCGGCTTGAGCACAAAATCCATGCTTGAGCATGAGAACGGTTTAATGAATACGGGTCCAGGGCCAGTATTCATGAAAGTTTGCATGCTCAAGCATGAATTCTGTGCTCAAACCAACCTCCTTGCAATGTGACATAGTGAAAAAATAAAGTGTGAACATTTTAAACTGTGATCAGGATGAGGTTTCCTCAAAATTCTTACTTATCATTCATAAAATGTATTTCTTAATTTATTTATCACCCGAACAAGAAATTTGGCTTGAGAACAAAACGTGAGTTTGAGCTTGAGACAGGTTTCATGAATATGGGCCCGGAATTTCACTGTAGTTAGTGGAACGGTGATCCTTAAAACTGAAATGTGATATCAAACCTCATCAGTTTAATGAGATTTTCAGTAAAATTTCATTTGCAATCATTTGTAGAAATACAAGTATTTTTGTGTGAATTGTATTTATTCTCAAATAAGCCCGAGAGGGGCCAACACATGATTTCTGATTCAAAATAGGTAGGTAGGCTTATTGTAGTATAAAGCATTTGTTGGCATTTGTCTGAACTACAATAGAGATTGGATGGGCTTATTAGCAGGCATGGGCTTCCATAGAAATGTATCCTTTGTTTTCAATTATACATGTAATAGTTATGTAAATACCACTTATTCATGTTTTACCTTCATATGTCACAAAGCTAAGAACCTGTTATACTCATTAACACTTATCAAGTTAAACTGGACAGGGGTGTCTTACTTTATAGATTATAATTACATGTTTGGTAAGTCAAATGTAAACATTCAGTTTTCTGAAAATTTAATCATTCCAAATGAGATGTATATTAACACTGATTATCACGTTTAACGGGACAGATGTATCAAACTGCAATAGGGCAATGATATGCTAGACAAGAACATTTTGTCTTTCCAAATGAGATACACATTATCAATTAATAGTATATCATTAACCTATTTAAGTTTGAAACACCTGTCCAGTTAAACTTGATAATCAGCATTAATAATCACGTTTTATCAAATTTCAAAAGGTTACCTCTATTGATATATGCTAGGTAAGTCAAATAATTGAATTCATGTTTAGAAAATCATTTCTTTAATATTTGAGTATTAAAATCATGATGATTACCTGAAGACTATGATTTGAAACATATGTACAATACACAGTGGCTATAAACCCATGCCAGGTTAAGCCCACCCATCTATATTGCATCTCAGTAGAAATACCAACAAGTGTTATTTCCCTGTCCTGATATATAAAGCCCCCATCCCCTCCTACTTTTAGTCAAGAACTTATGTGTTTGGCCCTATGCTGAATATTACAGTACTTTAATTTCAGTTTGAATAATTGCATACATAGCTTCACTGTACTAAATCCATGATTCAAGACAGTATCTAATTTAGGATTGGTACTCATGTATCTAATTTAGGATTGGTACTCAAATGATGATCACCTAAAGCTTTTTCTGCGGAATAATATAAGGGTAAGAAAATGTAAAGTGATGTTAAGAAACCACAACATATATGGACCGTTCATGACCAAATATAATATGAACTTGCAGAAAGATTTATGTAGCACAACCATTAAGTGTTTATTTGCGACATTTCGATGACTGGTATGGTACGTACCCTGTCTCCTTCATCAGACAAATGATCACTGAAGTGTATGTACCCATAAGTGCAAACTATGTATGATTTGGTAATATAAGCTTGACGAAGGTGGGACTAAAAAAACCATATATTCACTTAGTTGTTTTGTAAGAACAGATGTTTTAGTTAAGTCAACATCACATCAATTATATATTACCGACCCATATATATCTTACATCTTTAACCCTTTTACCCCTATGTAACTTTAGTAGACTCCACCATGCATTGATATGGATGAATCCATTATGGTCTACAGTGGTGAAAGGGTTAATTTGTTTTTATATACTTCACAGGTCATTTGTCTGATGAAGGTGATAGAGTACATATCATATCAGTCATTGAAAGGTCACACATAAAAAAACGGTCACCTGAGTCTACAGTATTTTTTTTTTTGTTGAAATATGTACCAATTTGAGTAAAAAATAGTATAATGTTAACTTAACTTTGTCAGGACCATGAGCTGATCATTCCTAGACCAATTTTAAGTGAGATCGGCCTATTAGAATTTAGTTGCAAAATAGCCGCCATGGCAGCCAAATTGTATTTCTGATTGACCCGAAAAATAACAACACTTTGTCAGGACCATGAGGCTATCATTCCTACCAACTTTCAGGTCAATCAGCCCAGCAGAACTTGACTTTAAGTTTGAAATGTAAAGTGTTAACGGACGATGGATGACGGACGACGACGGACGAAAACGGATAGTAATAGGTCACTTGAGCTAAAGCTCAGGTGACCTAAAAATAGATCACTTCATAAATAGCTAAATGGAGTGATTTAAGTCTTGAACCATTTCTTATAATACTACATTAAAAGGGAGGGAAAGAGATAAATAGACGGGTAGTGTCTTGTAGAGCAGTGCATCGTCCTGACAGCTGCTAATAAAAAATATAAATCAAGTACAAGCAGCTAAACTGAGAAACTGAAATACAAAATCAAACCAAAACAGTGATGTTTAAGCTGGAGACATTTGCTCTAAAGTAGAACTATCCCATCAAGGTGACCTTTAGGTGTTAATTTACAAGAATATATTTTGATACTGATAAAAAACATGTAGAAGTATTTTCTCATTTAACCCTACATATTTAAACTAGTCTTGCCCAATCACTTAAACTTCACTGTCTTGGTTTGGAGGGTAGTGGGAGTACACAAAAATGACTAACATAATCAAGCAGGTCTCGAAGTGACACGAAAATCATTGCCGAATCGGAAATGAAAACTGGCAACGGAACAACAGCAAGAAACAGAGAGGTGCCTTTGATCTCTTCGGAAGGTCTCTGACCTGATTGAAAAACTCCATTAGAAGGCAATCAAGCCAAGGTTCGGCCACGTCCATGGGTCGCGCTTCGTTAGAAATGTCGGACACCTTCATCATAATTATCATCATCTAGAGAAGGAAGAAGCCCAAAGGCACACACACATATATATGGTCAAATGGCAATAAAACATTACATGATATTATGTAACCTACAAAACCTCTCCTGGCCGATTTTAGATTCAAAATGTCATAACTGCACTTCAAAATGTTACCATATCTCCACGAATAAGCTGTTTTACACAGTACCAAACATATTATTTGAAAAAAGATTTGATGTAATGCATGACATGGTAATGCAAGTTTGACATTAAAACAAGAGGCCCATGGGCCTAAACGGTCACCTGAGTCTACAGTATTTATTTTTGTTGTTGAAATATGTACCAATTTGAGTAAAAAATAGTATAATGTTAACTTAACTTTGTCAGGACCATGAGCTGATCATTCCTTAACCAATTTTGAGTGAGATCGGCATATTAGAACTTAGTAGCAAAATAGCGGCCATGGCAGCCAAATTGTATTTCTGATTGACCCGAAAAATAACAACACTTTGTCAGGACCATGAGGCGATCATTCCTACCAACTTTCAGTTCAATCGGCCCAGCAGAACTTGACTTTAAGTTTGAAATGTAAAATGTTAACGGACGACGGACGACGGACGACGGACGACGGACGACGACGGACGAAAACGGATAGCAATAGGTCACTTGAGCTAAAGCTCAGGTGACCTAAAAAACCTGTGATGTCGCGCAGCACAAAGTTATTTCACAATGTGAAATTATCAAAGAAATAAATAATGGGCTGGGAGTGGTGAAACCATAGTATTATAGGATGAACAGTTCGATCAAATATTGTTTCTGTTTTACAGAGCACAATTGGCCGTGTAATATTTCTGGTAATAGATGGAAAAATCAATAAATCATGAATTATTCATTTATATTTAATGATCACATTTTACAGGCAGTGAAGCACAAACAAACAGCATTATTTGCAAAAAGCATTCAAACATCAAAATGTCAAAACATGTATTACACAAACAAAAATCTCTTTAAAATTTACCTTTATATTTGTAAAGCATAAACAGATATCATTGGAAATCATCAGATAGATACAATATAATTCCACTGAGTAACATGTACACCAAAAAAGAATTAAATATGTTATTGATCCAATACAACTAGCTGGTACAAAGTTGATAAAACCTAAACACAGAAATAAAAGGAAAAGTATGTTTGAACATCAACATTCCTCCTTACTTCACATGTACATTCTTTCTATTGCTAGAATAGCCCCCCTTGGGGGTAAGACAGAAAAATCTCAACTCTCGGGGTAAGATTCTTAAATGTGGAGCTCAAGGCTTTAACAGAAAAATCTCAACCCTCAGGGTAAAATTCTTAACATCTAGAACAAGGCCTTGCAGAAGGCCAGACATTTATGAATCTTAGCCCGAGGGTTGAGATTTTTCTGTCTTACTCCTAATTTGGTTGAATGATTATTTTTCTCCCAAATCAAATACAAGTGGTAGTGTCATAAAACGCAAAGGTTGATTTCATAATTTCAAGCAGATCAAAGTTATATTCTGTGATCTGCAATTATTGACGTGACATCATTGCATTGTTGATGTGACGTCATGTAATTGTCAGAAAATGGTTTCATCAGTTTGAAACCTAAGTCAAATATCAAAACAAAAAAAATAAAACTATACATAAAACAAGAGGCCCATGGGCCTTAACGGTCACCTGAGTCCTACAGTATTTATTTTTGTTGTTGAAATATGTACTAATTTGAGTAAAAAATAGTTAAGTATAATGTTAACTTAACTTTGTCAGGACCATGAGCTGATCATTCCTAGACCGATTTTCAGTGAGATCGGCCTATTAGAACTTGTTTTTAAGTTTGAAATATTACAATTTACAAAATAGCGGCCATGGCAGCCAAATTGTATTTCTGATTGACCCGAAAAATAACAACACTTTGTCAGGACCATGATTCGATCATTCCTACAAAGTTTCAGTTCAATCGGCCAAGTAGAACTTTACTTTAAGTTTGAAATAGTTTTTCAAAATGGCGGCCGTGGCGGCCATATTGGATTTCTGATCGACCCGAAAAATAACAACACTTTGTCAGGACCATGAGCCGATCATTCCTACAACTTTCAGTTCAACTGGCCCACCAGAACTTGACTTTAAGTTTGAAATGTGAAATGTTAACGGACGACGGACGACGACGGACGAAAACGGATAGCAATAGGTCACTTGAGCTAAAGCTCAGGTGACCTAAAAATTGAGTACTGTTAATGGCTGGTGGTATTTATCTAAATTCTAGAACATAATCATGTTTTCAATTTTATTTCCCTATAATTCAAAACTAACTCTTTAAACAATTAACCCACAAGCCTGATAGCACTAATACTGTGACAAGCAGATTTCTATATATACATACCAACGACTTGTGTTCCTTGTTCTGGAAGTCAAACTTAGTCGTGTTATTTATTGCCCTGAAATTAATGAGTATCTCATTGTGCTTTGCCATATCTGTACCGAGGATACACCTAGAAATACAAAAGTGAAAAAAAATATGCAAATATATGTTTGTATTATAAAGCTAATGATAATTGTGGGTACAGTCTATCAAAAAACAACCACAAGTTTCCCGGTATACAGTATACAATCTTTAATTTATTTTAAAACATTTAAGAAATAAAATTTTTCAACTTCTATTAATCACTCTTGTTGGACTGGATGTTAGCACACTGGGGGTCTTATTGTGGGAGGAATCCGGAGTACCCGGAGAAAGCCTGCGTGGTTTGGCAGATGAGTAGAATAGAATAGAATAGAATTGGGGAATTCCGTCTTTTTCGTCTTGCAGAGTTATCTGCTCTTGTGAGCAGGTATTGATTGTTACGTCATTTGTTTGTGAGAGTAACGTCATAAATGTTTGAGAAAACAACGTAATTTTCTCACACAAACTAATGATGTAACAATCAATACCTGCTCACAAGAGCAGATAACTCTGAAATACGAAAAGACGGAATAGAACCCAAGCTGCATTGGTGAAAAGGCGAGTGCATTATCCACTGAGCCACCAGCCCTTGGATTAGAAACGTGCCTGGGGATAACACCCACCTGATCATGCCCTCGCGGACCTTTCTGAATTGTTCCTTTGGAAGATTGCGGAAGATATTGCAGTTATGTTTTTCCAGGATCTCAAATGCTACGGAACAGTGATGATTCTCGAGTGGAGATATGTCGTTGTATCGCAGGGCTAGCTCCGTTTTTGCATTTACCTTTCAGGAAAGAGCAATAATATTTTTTTTTTTAAAAGATTCAAAATAGGTTCACATCTTAGAAATGTTATAATGGGACTATCAGCCAATCAGATTGAAGGAGGCTGTAAAAGTTTACGGAAGGAATGATGCAGAATTTCCAGTAGAAGACTGTAATTGGCTCGTGTTTATGATTATTTGAGACCTGCATCAGATCTCTTAAAATATAGGGTATTGTCATTGTCAAAATATTTTTACAAACAACATTACAAATCGTATCATTTTAAAAACCATAGGAAAAGCCATATGAATAGTTTGAAAGGCTTCGATGAATTTCTGTTACAATCCCTGCATTTGGAAACAGCTAGTTCATGAACATCAAGAATCTAGATTCAATTATCATTTAAGGATCCCTGTCTACTGCCAAAAATTGTTAATAAGTATTGGAAACTGTTTTATCCAACATGACCATAGCTTTGATAAATCTTTTTTGTAAAGAAAATCATACCTTACAAGACTTTTATGAGAAATGATAAAGATCAAATAAAAATATTTTAATCAAAAACAGTGTTGCATATTATCGCTCTAACCAATTGAGCTACCTGGTCAACAGAAGTGCACTGGTCCAATTGTGCTACAGTTATATCCAAATAGAAATTAAAGTGAGGTTACTGTATATACCATAAACCCCAATACAGTGGGACAGGCATCCTTAAGGTTCTCTAAAACCTCATTAGATATCTCATCAGGGATATCATCATTTAACAAGCATAAGTATTGTTGGCCAAATCCATTTATCTCTACTGAAAGTATTTTTGGAGACTACTTTTCCACATTTAGACAGACCAAGAAGAAGAATTCCCACTATTATTGCACAGTGGGAGCCTAACATAGGGTGTACAATCACACTTGTTGATCTTCTCGATATTATCTGCAGGTTGAAGCTGCAGTTCTCTTTTTCTCCTAAAAGTGAGCTTGGAGTTATCTCCCCTACCTGGTACGCATTGTTGTAGCCCGGATGATCAAGGTCATGACAGATGGCGGAGGTGATGAGTATGAGTATGTCAAGGTCATCTAGCAGAGACGGAGTGTCAATAAGCCACGTCAGACCATACATCTAAAGCAAAGATAAAACTGGAACATTAAAATTCATCTACACAAGCTGATAATTAGAGTTATCGTCTCTGAATCTAGATTTCATTAGTCAGAAATGATTTATTTTATTATTTTGTTTTACTAAAGTGATACATTCTGTTTCCAGGCTAGGCAAAACAGGACTTAATCTATCAAACAGTGTAGGGATACTGTATACTTAGAAATTTTCGCCTTTTTTACCCTTCGAAATGAGGGCGATCTCTCATAACAGTGAATATAACTTAACAGCATACTTAATACTTATTACATTTATAAGGAGAAAGTAACATTGGGTGAACATGGATGTTACCAGTGAGGGACCAATATCTAACTAGGCAGAAGTTTCCCGGTATGCAGTACATATAACACTAAAATAGACATTTGTGGTCAAAATGTCATGGCCTTTTTTTGACATATTTTAGTAAAGAAGACACATTTTTTGGAAACCTGCACTTTTAAACCTGCATTCCCAGTTCTGATTGGTCAGCGATGCAGTACACACCATAACAACCAGCAGTGGAAACAAGGATGATTATGTTCAAGTTATCTCTACATATGCCTTAGTCTTACGGAAGGAGAGAAAGAATGTGTGAATGATTTTTACAAACGTTGTTTTATCAAGGGCCTAAGAATACCATCTGTACATATGTAACCATGAAACAGTGTTTGGTACATGTATTAAGACAATAAAGGGCCTTACCATCTGTGTGACCATAAAGCAGTGTTTGGTACATGTACTAGGACAAAAAAGGGACTTACCATCTGTGTGACCATAAAGCAGTGTTTAAAATTATGAAAAGGCACATTGTTGTAGTTTTTGTACACTTCATACAACCACTGGTGTAGCACCGGCATCTGAAAAATAAAAAAATAAAAATTACGCATTAACCCTTTTCTTCTCTTTAAAATATTATTTAGAGAGAAGACATGTGATAGAAATATTACAAGGTGGCTTTTAACGATCATTATCAAGAAATGAAGCCAAAAAAACCCAATTAAGATTTAAAGCAAGATTCTTTTCACGGTATGAGAATGATCTAACAGTCAGTCAGAAAAGTTTAGATTTAATGTGTGATATGTATAACAAGAATGTTTAATTATGCTCTGGTAATACACAGACTGGTCTAGTGGATTCCATGACAAAAGATATCTTTTCCCCCTAATAAATGCTCTGAAAATACACCTGCTCTTCTTCCTCACAGGATTTGAAAAAATTAAGCTGAAATTTAAAGAATATGCATTGTTCAATTTTTTTTATTGGTATCCAAATTTGATTTTACATGGATGTACATATTGTAAATTTTGACAAGTTTCACAAATTTGATCTGATTTCCAAGAAAAATGTTGATCAACATTTGAAATTTAGATTAAGTCAAAGACTGTGTGAAATTCATGATCCTGAGGTGAGGTGTAATGATCATAGCAATTTAGGCCGAGATACTTCCAATTAATGGCTATAAAATTAGATTCGCCAGAAACACTGTTAAAAAGTAATGCTATAAAACAGGTATCTGTTTCCATGGTAACATCATATTACCAGTTCCCTGTTCATTACTAATCTTCAAGAGACATTCATTTTTGCATTATTTCTAGGTTTTCTTCCTGCAAGTAAGGGGACAAATTAGTTGATCTGCTGTAGGGGACAAAATTGATCTGCTGTAAGGAACAAAATTGATCTGCTGTAAGGGGACAAAATTGATCTGCTGTAGGGGACAAAATTGATCTGCTGTAAGGGACAAAATTGATCTGCTGTGAGGGAACAAAATTGATCTGCTGTAAGGGGACAAAATTGATCTGCTGTAAGGGGACAAAATTGATCTGCTGTAGGGGACAAAATTGATCTGCTGTAAGGGACAAAATTGATCTGCTGTAAGGGAACAAAATTGATCTGCTGTAAGGGGACAAAATTGATCTGCTGTAAGGGGACAAAATTGATCTGCTGTAGGGGACAAAATTGATCTGCTGTAAGGGACAAAATTGATCTGCTGTAAGGGAACAAAATTGATCTGCTGTAAGGGGACAAAATTGATCTGCTGTAAGGGGACAAAATTGATCTGCTGTAGGGGACAAAATTGATCTGCTGTAAGGGACAAAATTGATCTGCTGTAAGGGGACAAAATTGATCTGCGGTAAGGGGACAACATTGATCTGCTGTAAGGGGACAACATTGATCTGCTGTCCCTGCTGCAATACTTGGGATCTGTTTCGTTTCTCACTTCCGTACCTTTTCCTTTTGGCAATGTCACCCTAGCTAGCTAGCACCTTTTTTAAATGACCTCAGCTGGTGCAGGGACATTAAACCCCAAACAAACAAATATTATCCTTGTAAGTTAAGGGTCCCTGTCCCGCTATACTGCCCCTTTTCCTACATAGAGTTACCTACCCTTAACTTCCGTTTGTGTATAACTGTAGCACATTTGGGCTTGTACAATATTGCCATCAAGGTAGCTCCAACAATTTCAGCAATGGTATGACAGTCTGAAGTCCAGGGTTCAAATCCCGATCTGGCCCCGTACAATATTTTACACTCAGAACACGTTTGTTGATTATATCTTTGGAGATCTCTTATTCACTGTTAAGCATATTGGTTCAGGATAAACAAGAAACAAAGGGAGACCCTCCACATTTAATGGTGTGTGCAAAATATATTTAACCCATTCAACATTTAATGGTGTGTGCAAAATATATTTAACCCATTCACCCCTTAAGTCACATTTGAACCTTGCCAAATCAAAAACTAGACAAGACCAGTTTGAATATGTAGGGGTGAATGAGTTAATACTGAAATAATTATCACTGATACTCAGGAGTCTACGGCTGTCAAATCAGTATTCTCTTTTATTCGAACCATTTTTACTTTGGATAGACTCACACCCTGACATTTAAGATAGCTGCATGCCAGATGTCATTACTCTAGGCATGGTGGTTCATCATTTGACATTTTTAACACATTTGACTCCTTTAACTGTGACCTTAAATAATGCATAATTTACACTGGGCGAGTATGGATTTTATTGGTGATGGGTAAATATTTGACTAAGTGAAGTCTTCCTGTATACATTTATATAACAGTCTTCCTGTATACATTTAAGTACTTTTAAGTGCCCCTTTCCGAATTTAATTGAATAGTTAGGTTGGACTTTCTACATAGGTATTTATGACTTTATTACAGTACATTTATGTAATACAGCTTCATTCATTTTTTACCTCTATGTTGAACTTAGAAATGAAGCCCAGATCTATGTACATTTGTCGCAGTAATATCAGCATTTCAGGGTCATCCCATTGCCAGTTGTCAAACGTTGGCTTTCTCAGATACCCTCGAACCTCGTCCGTCACTTGTACAAAACTGCAAAGAGAAAATCAATATTTGTCACAGCAAAGCGTGTTTACTGTCATACCAGCATGTATAATTTACAGTTCGACAACAAACAACAATATAGACGTCTGTGTACAGCATACATTTTCTGAAAATTAACGTTTGCAAATAACGTGATTTTTCCCCCTCAGTCATCCTATGTGAAAAGTTATTTGTATAATTTGTAGAGAGGTGAACGATTGTCCGAGATGCACTGTGGCGTATAATATGGAGGTGTTACGATTCACCAAAACATCTTGAGAGCTGATGAACTGTGGCGTATAATATAGAGGTGTTACGATTCACTGATTCATTGTTGAATGGTATCATATCTTGAGAACTGATGAACGGTGGCGTATAATATAGAGGTGTTATGATTCACCGATTCAATGTTGAATGGTATCATATCTTGAGAGCTGAGGAACTGTGGCGTATAATATAGAGGTGTTACAATTCACTGATTCATTGTTGAATGGTATCATATCTTGAGAAATGATGAACGGTGGCGTATAATATAGAGGTGTTATGATTCACCGATTCAATGTTGAATGGTATCATATCTTGAGAGCTGATGAACTGTGGCATATAATATAGAGGTATTACGATTCACTGATTCATTGTTGAATGGTATCATATCTTGAGAGCTGATGAACTGTGGCGTATAATATAGAGGGGTTACGATTCACTGATTCATTGTTGAATGGTATCATATCTTGAGAAGTGATGAACGGTGGCGTATAATATAGAGGTGTTATGATTCACCGATTCAATGTTGAATGGTATCATATCTTGAGAGCTGAGGAACTGTGGCGTATAATATAGAGGTGTTACAATTCACTGAGTCATTGTTGAATGGTATCATATCTTGAGAGCTGATGAACTGTGGCATATAATATAGAGGTATTACGATTCACTGATTCATTGCTGAATGGTATCATATCTTGAGAGCTGATGAACTGTGGCATATAATATAGAGGTATTACGATTCACTGATTCATTGTTGAATGGTATCATATCTTGAGAGCTGATGAACTGTGGCGTATAATATAGAGGTATTATGATTCACTGATTCATTGTTGAATCGTATCATATCTTGAGAGGTGATGAACTGTGGCATATAATATAGAGGTGTTACGATTCACCAATTCATTGCTGAATGCTATGATATCTTGAGTGCTGATGCACTGTGGCATTCCCCGATAGTATCATGATACCTTAAAAAAGTAAGTGTTATGCCGTCCTTTTAGAGTGGTTATATATGATAACCAATTGCACAAAGCTCATTCAGCACAACTAATTCTTCTTGTTCCTTTAGCTAAAAAAAAGATTATTTCATAAAAATAAGATATGTAATTTAGGAGATAGATCGTTTCAAACACAAATTAATTCAGCATGGAGTACAAACACAAAATATATGTACCGTACCGTGACCCATGTGTTATGATACATGTCATATAGTCGCAAGTCTTGTGATACAAAGCACTAGTATCATCTAATATTAGGATCAAGAAATTTGTCTCAACCTTCGCATTTGAAAAGCATCAACATTTAAAGAGAATGATCACTCAGTTGTCCTTGGTAATAACAATACTCAGTTGTCCTTGGTAATAACGATACTCAGTTGTCCTTGGTAATAACGATACTCAGTTGTCCTTGGTAATAACGATACTCAGTTGTCCTTGGTAATAACGATACTCAGTTGTCCTTGGTAATAACGATACTCAGTTGATCCCTGGTATCTAGTCAAAGACTCCTGACACACATGTGTATTACATACATACTGATGAATCACACATACTTTTTGAAAGTCATTTTCCATTTTAAGGATCCCATCCTATTGCAGACAGATTATTCTGGTTTCTTGACGGACAAATGTATATTTCACTCAGCAGTTCTATATTCTTCATATGTTTTTCTTGTGCAATGCACTCAAATGAAGATTATTTTCTGAACACAATGTGTCTATTTAAAGTAATAATGACCCAACCATTCACTAAATATTGCTCCCAAAAGCAATCCCAGTCTGACACAATTCCCCACAGACAATAACTTTTGATACAGCGGGGCCAAAAGAATCTAACCACACTGCAATTGCTACAACCTTGGTGACTTGGGCATTTGGCCTTTCTATCTCATTCCTGTGTGTATACGACAGCCAACTCTCCAGGGCCAGAAACAACTGTCAAACAAATGTTTGATCTTATACACCATTTCACAATGGGACGACGACAATGATATGGCGAAATCAGGAAAATTCCATTGCTATGCTATGGAAATTGCGATGCCTTTTGTGGATTTTTAGCTAATTCTGTGGATTGTTACACCGCTGGGTATGAAAGAATCTTATAGCCTTCCAAAGCTGTGATGTTCTTTTCTTATATAAGCAACATTAAATTGATTGTATTTGTTCATGAAATTCAACTTTGATCAGTAATGCAACGAAAAGATTACAGAAACTGTGAGCTGTTCAACTACATACAACTTCAATGTGCAGTAATCAAAGAAATCTTGTTGCTCTTTGAATCAACAATTATATACAATTTCCCCTTTTCTCATCAACATGTTCAGAGAAGCAGGATAGTACATATAGGATCTTAAATGAGTTTTCATTTCATATGAGCTTTTATGAAACGAGTCTTAGGAGTTTTTATTTCTGCGACCCTTGGCGAGCAAATGTTAAAACTTCGAGACGAGTTTCATAAAAGCTCATATGAAATGAAATCAAATTTAAGATATTCTTTATCACATAACTCAGAAAACTTACATTTTGACAGGTTTTAAAGCCAAAATGTAGAGGGCTTAATCAAACGGAGCCAGCCATTTTGTTGCGTCATTCACAATTTACGTCATTGTCCATATTATGACATCACAATCAATTTCTGACTGGCACAGCCAATGAAAAACGCTCCAGGGTATATTACACTAGTGACATATGTAAAAATATTACACGGGCGAATTCACTGGATAACAGGCTGATTATGTGATAAATCACATTGGTGCACCATAGGTTTGATTTGGTTTGGTTTTGGTTTGTTTATGTTTTACATCCTTTTGACAGCAATGGCCCTTTAAGGACATGCCAGGTTTTGATGGTGGAGTAAAACTGGAGAACCTGGAGAAAAAACACCAACCTGCGGAAAGTTCCTAGTGAACCTGTGACCCAGTGGTGGATCCTGGCGGCTACCCTATGAACACATATACATTGAGCCTGTGACCCAGTGGTGGGACCTGGCGACTACCCAATGCGCACATAGACATTGAACATGTGACCCAGTGGTGGATCCTGGGGGCTACCCTATGAACACATATACATTGAGCCTGTGACCCAGTGGTGGGTCCTGGCGACTACCCAATGTGCACATAGGCGTTGAACATGTGACCCAGTGGTGGGTCCTGGCGACTACCCAATGCGCACATAGGCATTGAACATGTGACCCAGTGGTGGAGTGCTAGTGGGCATAGATACAGACACCTTTAATATATAACCGCTCGGCCATCACAGCCCCCTTGCTCCATAAGTGCCTGACAGACTAACAACATCGTAACAATAGGTCTTACCCATACAGGATGGGGAAATAATTGTCTAATAACCCCCTGTGATTTCTACATAAATACAACACTGCTCAGCATTCAGATTATTGGAATCCATTTATATTGATCCGACACTTCAGTAAAAAAGGCTATCTCTCAAATGGCTGACCTCGGGGATAATTTCCCCCCTCCTACACTCGGCAGTTGACAGACACTGTATATTAATATGATGGGTTTCAGGTTGCCTTTATCATTGCAATAATACCCGGTTTTACTGCACACAAACCCTTGGGGAGGACAAACACAGCTGTTCAAGAATGGATAGCTTTCACATTAGCTATTATTTTTGCAGCTAGATAATGTAGTATGGTGTATAAAACCAACATTTAATATCGGGCATATTAAGCCAACTTGATAAGCCATCCCTGTTGTGATCAGATAAGCATACATCAGAATCTGTTGATCTGGTCAGATATCACAGCTAATTAATGGTCTCATCTCTGATTTTTCTACCTTCCTTCTAGAAGAACCTGTGTCTAATTTCACCAGAAAATGGGACAATATTTTAGACAACAGTTAAGATTATCAATGCATTTAACCCTTTCACCCCTAGGTAACTTGAGTAGACTCTACCATACATTCATCTGGATGAGTCCATAAGGGTCTACAGGGTGAAAGGGTTAATTCAATATATCTTTGGTAAAACTTTATTGATCTTACAATAATTATGAAAGAATTTTTCCGACTTACATTAATCACTTTTGTTGGACTGGATGGAAGCATGTTTAAGGGGGTCTTTATTATAATATAACTATCAGAGGTAACTGTAATACCTGGGGAAAACTTGTGTCACCCAATACCTTCTCACATCTGATTGGGGAATCGAACCCCCGGGCGCCTTGGTGGAGGGTGAGTGTGCTTTATCCACTGCACCACAAACTTTGCAGAATCGAGGGAACAACAGGCTTGCTGTTGTACCCCACTGTGACTAATGGCTGCCCCACTGGAATTTCAGTGTCCCAGATGACAAAACACATATTGTTCACTGTGACCATTTTTGACCTACCCGGGTATGTACCATTGTTCCATTTCAGAGGAAACATCATGATGGGTTCCACTTGCGGGGCAAAAAAATGCTTCTTAATTCCAAATACTTTGATTTCTTTTTTGTAAAGCTATACAATGTATTTGTACCCAATAAAAATTTACACAAAGTATGTTCATCTGCAATAGCATTAGAGAATTTGTGTTCAAAACTGCACAAGAGGTGCTGCTGATAGCTAGTCCTTATATATACATCCAGAAAATACTCGACATAAAGTTATTCACAAGTAGCCATGAGCTTGGACCAACACCAAAATATTTTCGATAGTTTCATCATCATCACATCATCATCATAACAACACCAAAATTTATAAACACATTAACAATTTTCAAAATCAAATCTTTAATTAAATGGCTTTATCTAAACTTAACGTGTCAAAATGACAGCAGTGATATTAACAATGTAGAATTGGATTAAATTTGCACGCTACACAACTGACAATATCACCGATGCTTTGTATGCCATCAAACTACGCCATTTTTGTTCCAAGCCTTGACATATATTTTACACTGAATCCACACAAATCTCCTATAATTCTATTTTTATACAGCTAAATCTGCTGAAATCAATTCCATGGCCTGAATAATCCAATCACAATAAGATTGTTTTGAAATGTTCAAGCTTGGAACTCGACAAAGCATTTCTACGATTTATTAGAAATGTCACAAGCTGATGAACCTTCACAAATTTAATCTGCGGCACTGTGAACCAAAAAATTGGATTTCACAAGTCACTTCTTCTAATTAATTCATGTTATAAAGTTTTCATTTAGTCCTTCAGAAAAAAAGTGTCTATTTTTGCAGAAACAATAATTACATGAGAAGAAGTCACATTTTGTACAAGAACGGCTGTGTACTGAATAGCCGATGATACTGTATACAGGGTATTCCACTGTATTTGTTAGTTTGTGTTTTACGTCCTATTAACAGCTATGATCATTAAAGGACATGCAAGGTTTTGGTGGCGGAGGAAAGCCGGGGTTCCCAGAGAAAAAACACAGATCTATGGCCAGTACCTGGCGACTGCCCCACGTAGGTCTCAAACTCACGACCCAGTGGTGGAATGCTAGCGCAGCCCCGTTGAATTCCATTGTAAACAGCTAAGCATGGCTACTGAACTACGTCCTGTTTACCAGCAGGTATTTGTCTCAGTGAAGAGTATATAAGATTTGGGGAAAACTCATGCATAACTGTCAACCATCCCTCATTAGGAGAAAGACTTCCTCATTTTGACCAAAATTTACCAATCATCCTCGAAACTCCCTCATTCAAGTCCAAACTCGCACAAACTCAAAATCTTTATCCTGTGTCTGAAACAAATGAATGGTTTTTGGAGCTTTTTTGATACATAAAAAGGGGGGGATAAATTGAGCAAAGTATTTTAAGTTGCATTTCATGCACTTTTGCCTTCATTTGTAATGTGGAATGAGAGAGATCACCCTCATTGGAGGTTACAGAGGTTGACACCTATGCTCATGGATTCTAAATAAAGTAACATGTATTTTTATTTTAAAGGGTTCAATAAGTACGTATAATTGCATGTTTTTTCGATTTATGTACAGGATTTCCAGCAGCCAGCACTATGTAAATCAGAGGAAGAGACAAGCATCATTTCTTTATAAGCACCAAGTTACATTTCCATAACAATTAAAACCTTGACAATCACGGGCCTGTCGAGTCTAACTATCATCGAAGATCGCTCTTTGATGTTCAATCAATATGAAACATACGTGTTACTTTTCTGTATACATGTATAATGAGACAAGATTGGAGGCTGCACAGCCGAAAGAATACAAGGCAGCAACACAATTTGTTCAGCGATGAACGGCTCAGATCACAATTTAATCGAAGCAAAGACTCCGCAGCCAGAAAGGAATCTAATTATAAAGAACTAGTGAATCTCACAACACCTTTAAATCTTAAACGTACATACTTCAGCAGTAATCTGAATTTATATAAATTGAGCTAGGCACGGATCTCAGTACAGCACTGATATCAGACACAGGTTTTATTATTTGTAATATAAACTAACATTAAAAGGAAATACTGACCCCCAACTTTAAACTTATGTGTATGTCATGTCTTATTACACCTTAAGACAATGTAAAAAGTAATACTATCAATAGGTAAGGATGACCATGACAACGTCGTGCTGGGTTGATCGGCTTTAATCAAGAATACGTTGACGTGTTGTAACACATTAATAGATGTGTCGTCATCAGGACTTTACCTATTGATAACTCTACTACTACAGCTGGATGCTTGTATTCCTTGTGGAATCTGTCTGCTGGGCATCACAGAACTCCACTGAACTGCTGGGCATCACAGAACTCCACTGAACTGATGGGCATCACAGAACTTCACTGAACTGATGGGCATCACAGAACTCCACTGAACTGATGGGCATCACAGAACTCCACTGAACTGATGGGCATCACAGAACTCCACTGAACTGCTCGGCATCACAGAACTCCACTGAACTGCTCGGCATCACAGAACTCCACTGAACTGCTGGGCATCACAGAACTCCACTGAACTGATGGGCATCACAGAACTCCACTGAACTGATGGGCATCACAGAACTCCACTGAACTGCTGGGCATCACAGAACTCCACTGAACTCTTTGTATGGGTGTTGGGTCTCCCACCCACCATATTTAATAAGTAATAAATACAATTGTGCACTTATCCATCTAATAATAATACAAGTTATAATAATTTGAGGTTCTTATATACAGCTTTATCACGACCTAGGTCATAGGTCGTCTCGAAGAGGTTCACAAATGGTTATCCATGGTTATTGGGTCTTTGCAACCAGCCAAAATCTTTCTCAACTCTCTGGGGAGCATACTACAGCCGGTGCTGCCATTAAGGCGCTCACAGCTAGCATTCAACAATTCAAGCACTGTCCAACCATGCACTCATTTACAGCTGAGTAGACTGGAACAAGCGGAGTAAAGTATCTTGTTCAAAGATACAACACAATGCCATGATGTGACTTGAACCCGCGACCCTTCAGTCAGGAGCCTGGCATCCTACCACTTATAAGACTACCATGCCTCCTTAAACCCAAGATTAATGTAACCAAGAATTCCATTACGAGGTTCAACGCCAAAGAGTAATGAGGCAGCCATTATGAGGGTGCACCCTGTTGTTGCTATGTAAAATGTAGATAAAAAACACCCAAGTAAATGACCGGACATGTTTGCACAGGTTGGTTTAATGTCTCTCAATATATTTGAGACATCCATATAACAGATTAGCGAGTTAATTTGATTAAAATTAAAAGAAACTAGAACTGTAAGCCAGAGGCTAACTAAATACTCCCAGCCCCCTTTGAAGAACAAGCCATTCAGATTGATATATCTCGTCTGTGCCCCACTTGACCATCAATGCACAAATCAGAGAAGCTAACTTTAACTCAAAAAATTAATGTTGATGGAGATGCTGACAAAGTCAATGGACCATGAAAGGAAAGCCTCATCCAGCATTTGATGCATGAGTTGAGATGTACTACCTAAGATGCATCTATGGTCTAAGTTTAATTGGTCTAGCACTATACTTTTAGTGAAACTAAGTTAAACGCAAAAACTTAATGTTGCCGCCGCCATCGCCTGAAAAGCTACACCTTAGTTTCACTTCTGCTTCTTTGTCGGAACTGTTTCATCAATTTTAGTTAAAGGATACAGCTTAGGGTTTAGTTTTGACAATTAACACTTAACTAAGTAATTATAAGTGGAAATCAGAAAGGGGCATAATTCCTATCAAAATATTGAATATCAAAAATAAATTGGCAAGTATACACAGCTATGTAGAGTACCGATTAGTCAAAAAGGGAAGGGGCCGGTACAACTTTGGACAAAATGTATAAAAGGATATCAGAGAAGGGAGATAACTCCCATAACATGATCAGATTGAAATATTAATCACAGGTTTACAACTTCATAGTATATTGACTACGTCAGTGAATGTTCCTCATGAAATCTGGCTGAAAATTGAAGAAATTACGAGGACAAAATTGTGTCTTCAGGCAGACAGATAGACGGATATACCCTATTCCAGTTGAAACAGAAATGTGTATAGATATGCCTTAACATGGCTATATTTCAGTGCCCGAGCTTAATCTTGATTGTACTCCCAGTTAAGTTTAAAGAAAATATATTATATGTACAACTTCAATGCAAATAGAACACTGACAGGCCAGCATTAGGATCTCGCCAACTGCCCATGGTCTTTGTTATCCAACAGTGACCTTGACTTTTTTAAAACCATAATGCACAACTAAATATCACAGTTTATCACCATGTTAAATATTAAAAAGTCTTTTGGATTCCTAATTACTTTTCAAATGTAAATTATTAATAGTTATATATCCATCTCCACTTACTACGTAATTCTAGAAAATGTAGATCCTAATTTTTATATTTTGAAAACAGAAGGTCAGGTGTTTCATATTTCTGCGTCAGTAATTAGTACCTCATAATTTAAATATTGAGATAATAATATGGTTTGACGTCACCAAACTCACTGAGTGTGAGTAACATTAACAATTAAGACTAAGTGTACATTTGATTACTGTATCATATATATATACTCAACAAAGGAATGGCAAATGTTAAAGTCTCCTTTTTGAAAACCAGTAAATCATTGTTTGTCAGGTGACATTTTAGTTGGTGAAGAAGAATGGGGCCAGTTTTGATGAAATCTGTCCTATTATTGAATTCAGTCATGTGTAACTGCCAAGGTTTTTGCCCCACTGAATGTGTTACTAGATCAAGTTAAATCAATCAGTATTTAGTTGAAGTAGTCCCTCACTAGAACATCACAAGGGTTTGGTTACAAAATCTTAAGTTAAACAAAGCTGAGACTGTCGAAAGAGGACAGAAAAAGAGCTAATGGACTGTTCCAAGTTGGACAGAAAGAGAGCTAATGGACTGTCCCAAGTCGGTCAGGAAGAGAGCTAATGGTCCGCTAAAAGTCGGTCAGAAAGAGAGCTAATGGACCATTCCATGTTGGACGGAATGAGAGTTAATTGACTGTTCCAAGTCGGTCAGAAAGAGAGCTAATGGACCTTTCCAAGCTGGTCGGAAAGAGAGCTAATGAACTGTTCTAAGCTGGTCAAAAAGAGAGCTAATGGACTGTTCCAAGTTGGTCAGAGAGAGCTAATGGACTGTTCCAAGTTGGTCAGAAAGAGAGCTAATGGACTGTTCTAAGCTGGTCAGAAAAAGAGCTAATGGACTGTTCCAAGTTGGACAGAAAGAGAGCTAATGGACTGTTCTAAGCTGGTCAGAAAAAGAGCTAATGGACTGTTCCAAGTTGGACAAAAAGAGAGCTAATGGACTGTTCTAAGCTGGTCAGAAAAAGAGCTAATGGACTGTTCCAAGTTGGACAGAAAGAGAGCTAATGGACTGTTCTAAGCTGGTCAGAAAGATAGCTAATGGACTGTTCCAAGTTGGACAAAAAGAGAGCTAAAGGACTGTACCAAAATGGTCAGAAAGATAGCTAATGGACTGTTCCAAGTTGATCAGAGAGAGAGCTAATGGACTGTTCCAAGTTGGTCAAAAAGAGAGCTAATGGACTGTTCCAAATTTGTCAGAAAGTGAGCTAATGGACCGTTCCAAGTCGGTCAGAAAGAGAGCTAAAGGACTATTCCAAAATGGTCAGAAAGATAGCTAATGGACTGTTCCAAGCCGGTCAGAAAGAGAGCTAATGAACTGTTCCAAGTTGGTCAGAAAGATAGCTAAGGGACTGTTCCAAGCCGGTCAGAAAGAGAGCTAAAGGCCTATTCCAAAATGGTCAGAAAGATCGCTAATGGACTGTTCCAAGCCGGTCAGAAAGAGAGCTAATGGACCGTTCCAAGCTGGTCAGAAAGATAGCTAACGGACTGTTCCAAGCCGGTCAGAAAGAGAGCTAAAGGCCTATTCCAAAATGGTCAGAAAGATAGCTAAGGGACTGTTCCAAGCCGGTCAGAAAGAGAGCTAATGGACTGTTCCAAGCTGGTCAGAAAGAGATCTAATGGACTGTTCCAAGTTGGTCAGTTGACTGTCAATGTTTCAGTAGCTCTGTTATGACGATCCATTGTCTGGCACTGTACATTAGCACCAGCTGCAAAATCTCTAGATCTGTCAGCAAGAACATGTTTTGGGTGTCCTTGGGAAACTGAAACAAGCAAAGTCTGCCTGGTATTGTTTACAAAAACTCCCGGTAGCATTGATGCAGGCATGGAACAACATTCTGACCGACCCTTAGGTCTTTAATTAAATGCCACACATGGTCTTTGTGACAGCGCACCACTGCCATGATACAGGTCAATTGAGGATAAACCTGCAACTGGTTATTTGTCACTCTGTACCATGCATGTTATTAACCACTTGTAAAAGCAGGTAAGACCAATCATTTTAATCTGAATAAAGCAAATACGGTAAATGTTTGTTTATTGTGCACTCTGGTGTATAATGTTCAGGTTCTTTTTGGGTGAATTGTTTTCGGAAGATAAGAAAATGTTTATTTTTTTTAAACATTTAAATTTTTCTTTCCGAAAAAACCTATCAAGCTGGAGTAGTACTGAAGCACCAACCAGGTAGATCACCAATGAAGATAAAGTTAATAAACACATTCACAAGGTATTAAATTGTGTTGGGAAAACAGATAACAGAATCGTAAATTAGCCTAGGTGTTGACTGACACTTCAAGTACAAGATCTGTTGACACCTGGAATCGGCAGAACAGGTAATGGAATATTACGATGTAGTTTTTGCAGCGATAACTTTCAGAAAGGATTCAATTTTATTTACAGATAAAGCTTCCACCTTTTTATGAAATTCACATGTTGTTTTCTGAGCATCTGCAAATCTGACTGAATCTGACAGTGATATCAGAAGAGTGTGTATGCCTTAATGCATGCAGTCACTCAAACAGATACCGATGAGAACCGCCAACAGCTGAATTTGGGAATAAACACCAAGCACTTGTGACCACAGCTTTTCTTTGTTTCAAAAGAAAATATTGATATGTGTTTGATTGTTTTGTGTCATATATTTAATTTCGAAACTCTTAACTTGCATCATTGCCGGTTCAATTCGCATTTATATGACACTGTGAATTCCTGCTGGTGAATGTATCACGCCACCTTGACTCTGCAGTACACACTTCTGGTGAACGTCTTGATATTTCCCATGTTGTTTTGGCACATCCCAACTGCCAAGATTGAAACAGCATTTCAAATCTCAGAGTACTAATTACAATTCAATTTGTCGATATATTTTCCCAATCGCTGTATAAATCAATTCACACGGTGACGTCGAAGAGACCTGAAAGTTAGGCCTACTATAGTGGAGATTATTTACCTGATATCATCATGTACGTCATACGACTTTAACTTAGAACTTTTAGACGTGAGTGGACAGGTAACAAGGAGTAATTGTAAATGTACGTGTAATTACCTCATTTTCCTGAATTTTTCGAAGACTAATCTGGAGTGTTGTTCGGTCTTGCGATGGGATTGGCTCTTGTCCCAGAACGGTTTTAACGATGTTCCACAGGATATATCTTTCGTAAGTCCCAGCCAGCTCAAGTGATCCACACTCTAGAATGACAATAAACAAAAGTTTGGTATCAGGGCCGCTGTCGTTTATCGCAAGCCAAAAGGTGTGAACAGTTAGACCAGTGTATTTTGTTTATGAAATAATGTTGGACCTAGAAATCTGATGCTGCTTTCAGGCGAGCCTTTGACAAAGCCTTACGAGGCCTGCATAAACATTTGTAGGTCCACCAGGATTTATACCCGAAAATGTTACATTTACAAAAAGACAAACCAAACAGGCCCCTGTACAACATTTACCATCATATATTAGGCATTGCTACTCTACAACCCAACCACATTTAGATGGCATTCATATCAGTCATGAATGCCATAACCCGATTGTTGATGTCACCATTATAATGACATAATAATTGTAACGTTGGGTACCTCTGACCCTCCCTAGATAGATATTGGATGTTTGATTCATTAAACAAACACATACGATAAATACACTATTTGAACTAAATGCTGAATATTGATAAATTAATTTAATTCTCTATTAGATTAACATGTTCCAAAATTGGTAAATATGAGTATTGAACTGCTTTCAGTTGGCAGTTATTCACAGGCATTGACAGGATCGAGTTTGATGCCTGGATATTTCTATTTCCTCCAGAAAGGCTTTACGTAAGTCCCAGTAGAAACAATGCTAGGAATAAGTTTCCACTATCATCTTTTAGAAAATATATATACTTGTTAGAAGAATACACCAAATTGAAAATCTAAGCTTGGATAAGGAGTTTTAAGATACAGGATTACAGTATCCTGTTCAAGTTCACAACATCATAATTTTAGATTATCACTGTATTGTGAAAAGTTTGTGCATGGTGAGAAGAATTTTCTCATCGGCAGCATGTGGATAAAATTGAAAGGCCATCTCAGCGATGAGAAGATTGTTCGAACGACAAACCCTGAAAATACTGAATGATAAACAGTTTATCATCTATATACTACTACCTTATATATTTCTCCTTTAATAAAAAGTTAACTTAATACCATATCTTCCAAATGATTTCTAGGCTCAATGCTCTGTGACAAACATGATCAAGTAGAAGATTTCTACAGAGGTATACCATACCATAATACATATTCTGATTCATTGTTTGGGACAAAATAAGAGGTTGGTGATATGATGAGGCCTGACATTTTTTTTATCTGTTATTCAATATAAATATTGAAGATTTCAAATACATTTTGTGTCAATTTCAGCGGCAGATCCAGAGGGTTTCTTTGGACTTCAAGAACACCCCCACCCCATCCTGAGAATTTTCTTAAAAATCATGTTTTTCACTGTTTTCCTCAATTTCCCCCCCCCCCCCCCCCAAAAACCCCCCCCCCACGGGGGGCCCCCCCCCCCCCCCCCAAAAACCCCCCCCCCACGGGGGGCCCCCCCCCCCCCCCCCGGAAATTTTTTTAAAAAAACTTTTTTTCCCCTTTTTCCCCAATTTCCCCCCCCCCCCCCCCAAAAACCCCCCCCCCACGGGGGGCCCCCCCCCCCCCCCCCCCGGAAATTTTTTTAAAAAAACTTTTTTTCCCCTTTTTCCCCAATTTCCCCCCCCCCCCCCAATGGAAACCCCCATGGACATGTGGAACCCCACTACCCCCAGATAGGTCTCTGGATCTGCCACTGAATTTTCTTACATAAATCAATTTCACATTCGGATCATCAGACAACCCAGACTGAATTTCTCCATTAAAAAGGTATATTCAATTTTGGCATGATAGGTTGCGATGCAAACTAACAGTCAAGCTTCAATTTGTTCAATATCTTTTTACAAATTTTAGGTAATTATGTTTCCATTTTTCTAGATGTTTAATTAAAATTTACCGTATCATTAACCTTAGCTCTTTTTTCTGATCAAAAAGATAAATCTGTCATTTCTTATTTTTCTTACATAGCAGAAGTCATTAACTTTCCGTTTCTACCACACTCCGGAAATAAAAGGCATCAAAAATATCAAATAAAAAGGAATTTTATTTTATTTTCTTGCGTGCCATAAAGAATTTGATACTTTACATAATGTTAAGCATGCACAGACACGTACAATGTGATGGCGATGTTTTTGTCACGTATGAATAATAATGACGCAAACATTCAGACCTCAACCTTGAATTGCCTCTCAGGTGAGAAAAGTAACCATCAGGAAAAGGCTTCGCACACTGATACTTGACATAAATATGTGTCATTGAAATTTTAACTCTTTTCAACTCAATATACTTATAGAATTTATGGATATCAGGTATGACTGCAATTTTAACCGCAGTTTTTTCCGACAGATTGCGGCGAGTTATAACTTTAAGACAGACAACATTGATGGTAACTGCATCAATTATACCTCCAGCTTTTCCTTGAATTGTTCCACTTTTATTTTGAGGTCTTTGACTATAGCAGGTAACTCTCCGTTGTCCACGTACACCCGTGTTTCCAGCTGACCCAGTCTGTAACGAATCAACACACATTTTACTATAACACAGAACTGTACGGCATTTGGCTGTAATGTGACTTCAACTATATTAATATTACGACTTCACAAATCTAGCTTGGGAGATCACTAAACGCCGTCAATACCAGTCAGACATGCTGTTCTTTTAGCTGATTGCACATGTTTTAATAAACAAGCAAGTTTTGGTGAAAATTATATCTATACGTTACATGCAACAATCTAATAATAACACAGGCACAGAATGAATTTAAAAGGAGATTTTCCATTGTCAAACCGGTACTGTATACCAGGAAACTTTTGTCAAGTCAAACTTTTACCCTTTGCCCCTAAAATAAATTTCCACCCAGTGTTAATTTCGCCCAGCACATTTAATTACTAAGGATATTATGTTGTTTCTTTATATTCACTGTAATGATAATTTCGCCCTCATTATGGAGGGTGAAACGTAACTGCAGTATCGGATGCAATACTTTACAGATATTTTGACAAGTTTGTTCGTGCATTTGATCAAATGTCTGGTCACATTGCACTTCATGCCTGCATAACACTTTAATGCCTTATATGGTATAAAAAAAAATCATTTGGCACAGAATGGTTTCCAACTCACTGACTTGTTAGGCTTTGTGTTTTAAGGTTTCACATCCCAGAGCAGACAAAACAATATCGATTTCCATGGCAGTAATTTTTTCAAACCTAAATGATTTGGCCTGATTAGATAATTTTTTCTCATTATCAGAACAAGTTGATGTGTTTATATTTTCATTTGTTTACACCTTTATTATATTTTCATTAAAGTTCTATAAGGTATGGCTTTAGAAATGATTCAATAAAAATGTTTCCAACTCAATTTAGTTGCAGTTCTCGAACAGCGTGGTACAGGGATTCTTAAACTCGCTATATTGGCTGTGCTTCTAAGCTTCATTTCTATTAAAGTCACAAAGCCAGGGCAAGTGCATATTCTAGAGACCTTTTTTTTCTAGATTTGAGATGGTCATAATTTCCAACCTTTAATTGCCATACATAGCAAGGATGCAGCTGTGAGGCACGAACCAGTACACACTACTGTCATTCAATCTGTACTTCATTATTTGGTCTCCTACAGCTTTGAATTCCCAGCTGAGATTTATTGAATGCTGGAGAAGTGATGAAGAGGTAATTTGCAACACAGGGATACAATATTTACTTAAATGTCACCAGACTCTCTTAGCAATTTAAAAGCAAATTATTTTGAAATCTGAAATAATGGTGTGAAATTTCCCCGGTTGACTCGCAGGTACAAATTACTGAAATATTTTATCAATTTCTCAGCTTGTTATTTTTCGACTATGAGCTATATAACATGGTTTGTTGCATAATCCCCCAACAGTCTATATGAATTCACAACAAAAGCAAATTCAAGTTAAGCAGATTGAGATCACATTCTTAAAACAAAAACCAACATTTCTGATTTCTATTCGCATTGACATTGCCACTATGAAACCATCTAAGTTTGGATGGCATTCATATCCAGTGTGAATGCCATGGATCACATGCTGACATCATCATTATTATGACATCATAATGGTAACATTGGTTACCTCTGACCCTCCCCTGACGATGGCTGTTCCATCCATTAAACAATAAAGCATACACTTACTTGATCATTATGCTGAATTTGATGAATACACTTTATTGTATAATTTATGAATAGTTTTTTAAAAATTGTAAATGTAAGTATTAAACAGCTTTCAGTTGGCATTCATAATCAATATAAATGCCAACTGGAACGTGACATATTCCATAAAGCGTTATCATACCAGTTTATATCTGCGATCTAATAATATCTTATAAGTATATACACATATAAACCTTATTGGACCCCCGATTCTCGTGTATACTTTTCACCGTTAGTCTGTATACATAATAATGTAATCAATCACACATCAATATTACGTTCCAAGGAAACCAATGTTTACATGTGCTGTGGGTTTAAACACCATTGAATTTCCATTATAATTGATGATATTGTTAAACAGCGATTAAAGACTTACGTACTTCCACTCAATTTCAATGTACACCGGAATGACATACATTGTGGGCTTACCGAGCTGTATGGAGGGAATATCAACAAGATTTAAACAGGACCGACAGACAATGAATGTCTTAAGTCATATATCTAAACTACAACGAGTTTTATAGTATACTTATTATGTAGTCATATATGAAGAGTAATTATACATTCTGATATATATCACAGCTATTTCTGTTTCTGTATATTTAAATTCTAGGTAACTCTGTTGGTTCTGTCATAAATAAATGATATAGAGATTGTTTATAAAACAGTCGTATGCTCCAGATTTTGATGAAAATGGGGATAAACTCAAAGTCAAAGCAGAAATCAGTGAAGTCTCCGAACATAGGTCACAGTGACCTATATTTGATACACAGGTATACAACATGCGTAAGATGAGTTTGAGGGCTGTTGAATTTCTTGTACATATATTACAGAAATGGCGCTCAATACAAAGTCTAATCAAGATGTCATTCTGACGGACATAAAATGAAAAGACTAATGCCCCTCTGGCCACAATGACCACAAAGCATGAAAATAATTCTCAGACAGAATACTTAAGCTGTAATTAAACTCAGACGGTCAAAAAGTACACCTACTTTAGGGCTGCTAGGTATGTTTAGTCAAATTAAGCTCGTAAAATTGGTAAGATCACTGTGACCAAAAATTATCTGTCATGGCCTGATGGAAAGATTATGTAGTTGATAATGAGATGACTTACGCCAATGTCCATTGTGGTCAGTTATATCTCATTTTTACCTTACTCAACCCAACAGGTACACAATTTAAGTACTACCCTTTCCCCCCTCCAAGAATGATTTGTGCTCAATTCAATTGAAACTTTTCCTGTCATATAGTCAAGAAATAATCTTTTAAACAGTTACCCCCATTTTCCTCTATTCAAACTGCTCCAACCCTTGTCAGTATAGTGTGACCGGGCGGAATGCTATGCTGGGTGCCTTTGGCATGGTATTTCAGTGAGGTAGCACTATAAAATCGGCATCAGGTTCGCACTACCACAAGGAGGCAAATACACCTCCATAGGCCTCCAGCACACTAACACACATATACAACACATGGAGGCATGTCCTTAAATGACTATAGCTGCATGTTGGTAGGACGTTAAACCCTATACAACCAACCAATTTCCCCTATTAAGTCCCCCCTCCCCCCTCGCCCCTGGGGAAGCACACCTCTGCCTGGAGGAGGAGCACTACCTCATTTTTGCAAAGATGATCACTTGTAATGCTATATAACAAACTTAATTTGAAATTTGTCAAGCTACACCTCATCCCAGGTAAGCTAGCTGTTTAAAACTATCATTAGTCTAATACATAGTGTTCATTCATATGGAGACTAACTTGCTCATTTTGGGATCTAAAGAGGATCATTATCTCTATACCTGGTATCACAGCCCTTGATGAAATTTGACCTACTTTACGAGGCAATTAGTAACATGACTGCTTTGTTTATTTGAATTGACACAACATTTTTCTGGCTGCTTGTAAGATGCATGATGCGTGGTGTCAAACATTTCAGACACATTCAGACACAATAAACCGGTCTAATTTGACACCCATTATGACATATTGATTAGATTGTACATTTGTTTAAAATTGAAATTATCACAGGTTGAGAAGTTCACACGGAAAATCAATCATCATACAAAACCCAAAAGTGTTCTGTTTGACACTTATTGCTGATTTCTGAGCTGCTATATACTTTGAGCTTTTAACCATTCTCCCATAATTCAACATTCACCTAGTGTAAATTTCGTCCTTCACATAAAACTACTATGAATAGTATGTTGTTTACCTATCTTTGCTATAATGATAAATTTGCCCTTGATAGGAGGGCCAAAAAGGCGAAAGTAAACTGCGGCAAAACGTTCCTGGTTTACAGTTGTACTTAAGGGTCCTTGTCCCACTGAATGCAAAACAGTAGAGAGTTCTACTGAAGCTTTTCATGTATACAGCAACTTCCTCTTAATTAGATTTGTTTTGGATATAACTATCATGGGAGTATAAGGCCAGAGCAGGTGAGTACTGCTGATCAAGTGACTGGGTTAGTTAGAGCGTCTGTATTGTGATTAGATGTCTGGGGTTTGAATCCAGGTGCGTATTCATGAAACCATTCTCCTGCTCAAACACTATCAATTCAAATACTTAAAAATTCACAACTTGTCCATAATTTTAGAAGAATATTGAATAAACCAAAAGCTGAATCCTCTGTTTAATGTTTACATTTGAATTTGTATTGTGTTACGTGATTTTAACATGTTGTAAGAAAGTTGGCTTTAAATACCATTTTGCTACTGATTCTATTCATTAGGCTGCATATCATTAAATTTGTATAATTTATAATTTATTCAAATGTGGATCCATTTCACAGTTTACACAATTTCTTTTCTAGGTAAACCCCCCATACCCTAATCACCCTTCCTTCTTCCTTCTCCACCTTATCCTTCTTCAGTTCCCCAAAAACATGTATATATATATATATATGCACAATATTTTTACCAGATGTATTGAGGAGATGACTATGTTAAGTTGAAATAACTTGTTGTTTAATTCATTTGAATCTTTTTACAATAGAATATGTTTAAACTAACTTCTTTTCATAAATGATTTGTTCAAAGCTATTGTCATGCCAGTAAAAATTTCCTAATTCCTTGTTACACATTTTTGGCAGTTGTACAGGAATCCTTAAATCAAGTTTTCCTTGTTCAACATTGACAACACAAAGATCAGGTAAAACAGAATAAGATACAGGTATGGTGCCGCGCAAACACATCAATCAAATAAACATACAATAGTAATGGTACGTTAATTGCATGATAAATTCTAATTTCTAAACAACAATAAGGAATGTTCCTAATGACCTACACAGTGATTTATGTAACATTAGCATATACATGTATATATATGTTAAATATTATTTAGTAATCACATTAAATCTTTATATATATATGTTAAGAAACATGACTAGAAAACTATACATTATGCACAATTTATCGCTTTCACACGGTCTTGACATTCATTTTATCCTTTTAACGATAAAAGTTCAAAATCATACGATTCCCATTTGGGTTATGATTCATTTTATAACACTGAATAAATTCCTCAAGAATTTTGCACTCCTGCATGTGTACTGTACCGCTAATGTGAATATGTCAACCAAGCTCCAGGATATTAAACCCAAGTAAGAGGATATTGAATGCTATATATTGGGTGACAAATTTTCACATATTGATAGGAAGGTATGGTCTGGCTTCTACACATAATTTCGGAACAGATTGTCTCCTTGAATACCAATTTGTGTGCATATACCTCAATGTATATTTGAAGAAAAAAAAGTCTAGTTTGCTGCCAATTTTATTCAATGACCTTCAAGAACTTAAACTCTAATACCTGGTATTATAATTTCTTTTTTATTGATCTACCGTAATCGGAGCCATAAATTTGCACCAGGTGGACCTGCCTATTTTCAATATTACCAGGTTTACTTTGTCAATCCCTTGCCACCTCATCAAAACATTGAGATATTGGTATGCACATTAAGAGAGGGTTGACCATTAGGTATAAGTATGTTTAACTCATTCACCCCTGAAATTTCATAATTAACTATTCCAATCTTTGAACAGGAAGAGTTAAAATGTGTCTTCAGAAATGAGAGGTAGCATAATTGGTATATGCAGGAAAAGTCATTGAACAATTTGAGAATGATTGATGATAAATAGATAAGATAATTTTGCTCTACATGAACTCCCTAAAGAAGTTCTTTTATGTTTGAATATAAACATAAATATACATTGGAACCAGTCTTAATCATACCCTGAACAAGTGATTTATCTTTTGAAAACAAAAACATATGTCTCCACTTCTGGCATATTTTCTGCCTTCAGATAACAAATTTTACTGACAATTTTCCACGGTTTATTTGTGACCTTGAGGTAAAGATCACTGTGAACTTTATATATAGAGTGCATGCACACCTTCTGTGATGATGCAGGTGATCAAGTTTCATCATAATATCTTCAAATTCAGCAGGTTAAAATTTATAGTCAATACAAGATTTCTTAGAAAAAAATGCATTTATTTGACCTTTGCCCTAGAGCTGAAGGTCGAAGTGACTTTTTTACACAGTGCTGCCCAATTTTTGTGAGTTATGCAAGCATAACTCAAGTCATATCAAGACATCTTCAGCAGTTTGAAATTTACAGCCTATGCAACATTTCATTGCAATATTTGACCTTTGACCTAGAGGTCAAGGACAAAGTGGCCTCATGATGATCATTATAATGCATGCACAACTTCTGCAAGTGATGCAAGTGTAACTCAATTTTTATTAACTAAACACATTTGAACTCTTCTAATTCAAAGGTTGGAATTAGTTCGCTATGGCTCTTCAGGGTTGAATGAGTTAAGATATCTTCAGCAGTTTGAAATGTACTGTCCACACAAGGTTTCACAGGGCACTATTTGACCTTTGACCTAAAGGTGAAGGTCACAGTAATGTAATTGCAGTGCATTCAACTTGAACATATATGATTTTTTTATGTAAATTGAACTTGTTCTATTCCGAGGACCTGTTAATACTGGTGCCTACAGTGTTCCACAGGTCTTTCTGTACAGGTATGGTTACACTAGCTAGGTAGCAACTTTAAAATAGCCCTTTCACCCCTTTGTAACTTTAGCAGACTGTACTGTACATCGATGGGGAAGAGTCCATAATGGTCTGCAGGGGTGAAAGGGTAAAGCCTCTTGCACACAGATTTATCTTTTTGAGTGTTCTTTACTTACCTTGATTCTATCATGCTGATGTCCACACCTAAGTGGGAACCCTTTTGAGCTTCTGGAAAAAAAACTAAAGTAGAAAATGGCATCTTGTAAATTATGGTTTCGTAAATTATGGTTTCATTGCAAAATTAGTAACTAATTTTCAAAACGATCAGAAATATTTAGTACCTTGATACAAAAGAGGTTAAAATAGACATTCCTGAAGTTTTATTTAGGTTTGGTTTTATTTGTTTAAATAAACGTCCTATTAACAGCCTATAAAGGTCATTTTAGTTAGGTACTAACGATCCTATCTTGTTATATTGTATAGAATTCAGAAAGCGTGTCCCACTGCAGAGAAAAGGGAAGAGAACTGTAATACTTGTCTGGACGAGGAACAACCAATGACCAGGTATTTTAGTTGGTAAGAGTTACTGTCAGTTTTAACATTTTTTGGCTTATTTCATCTTTCCTTTTTTCATAAAAACTCCACAAAGGTACCAGTAGTTTTCAGAAATGATTTATTGAAGATATTGCCATGCAGGTAAGAATTTTAGAATTTGTATATATAGGGAAAGTTTTGCCCAGTTAAATTTTCGCCCTTCATCAGAATGATGCATATTCACCCAGTGTTAATTTCGCCCTTAACCAGAATGATCCATATTCACCCAGTGTTAAATTTGCCCTTAACCAGAATGATCCATATTCACCCAGTGTTAATTTCCCACTTTACCTGAATGATCCATATTCACCCAGTGTTAATTTTGCCCTTAACCAGAATGATCCATATTCACCCAGTGTTAAATTTGCCCTTAACCAGAAAGATCCATATTCACCCAGTGTTAATTTCCCACTTTACCTGAATGATCCATATTCACCCAGTGTTAAATTTTCCCTTAACCAGAATGATCCATATTCACCCAGTGTTAGTTTCGCCCTTCACCAGAATAATCCATATTCACCCAGTGTTAATTTCGCCCTTCCCTAGAATGATCCATATTCACCCAGTGTTAATTTCGCCCTTAACCAGATTGATCCATATTCACCCAGTGTTAATTTCGCCCTTAACCAGAATGATCCATATTCACCCAGTGTTAATTTCCCACTTTACCAGAATGATCCATATTCACCCAGTGTTAATTTCGCCCTTCACCAGAATGATCCATATTCACCCAGTGTTAATTTCGCCCTTAACCAGAATGATCCATATTCACCCAGTGTTAATTTCGCCCTTCACCAGAATGATCCATACTCACCCAGTGTTAATTTCGCCCTTAACCAGAATGATCCATATTCACCCAGTGTTAATTTCACACTTTACCAGAATGATCCATATTCACCCAGTGTTAATTTAGCCCTTAACCAGAATGATCCATATTCACCCAGTGTTAAGTTCGCCCTTAACCAGAATGATCCATATTCACCCAGTGTTAGTTTCGCCCTTCACCAGAATGATCCATATTCACCCAGTGTTAGTTTCACCCTTCCCCAGAATGATCCATATTCACCCAGTGTTAATTTAGCCCTTAACCAGAATGATCCATATTCACCCAGTGTTAATTTCACCTTTCACCAGAATGATCCATATTCACCCAGTGTTAGTTTCACCCTTCACCAGAATGATCCATATTCACCCAGTGTTAATTTCACCTTTCACCAGAATGATCCATATTCACCCAGTGTTAATTTCGCCCTTCCCTAGAATGATCCATATTCACCCAGTGTTAATTTCGCCCTTCACCAGAATAATCCATATTCACCCAGTGTTAATTTCACCTTTCACCAGAATGATCCATATTCACCCGGTGTTAATTTCGCCCTTCACATTTAACTACTATGCACATAATGGTGTTAACTAATGTTCCCTGCAATGATAAATTTGCCCTCATTACTGCAGGCGAAAAAGACAAAATTTAACTGCAGTGAAAATTTCTCGGTATACAGTAGTTAAAGTATTTGGCAGTGGTACAAGGATTCTTAATTCTAAATGTCTATATATACAGGTATATCTGTGGTACAAGGATTCTTAATCCTAAATGTCTATATATACAGCTATATCTGTGGTACAGGGATCCTTAATTCTAAATGTCTATATATATACAGGTTTATCTGTGGTACAAGGATCCTTAATTCTAAATGTCTATATATACAGGTATATCTGTGGTACAAGGATCCTTAATTCTAAATGTCTATATATACAGGTATATCTGTGGTACAAGGATCCTTAATTCTAAATGTCTATATATACAGGTATATCTGTGGTACAAGGATCCTTAATTCTAAATGTCTATATATATACAAGTATATCTGTGGTACAAGGATTCTTAATTCTAAATGTCTATATATATACAGGTATATCTGTGGTACAAGGATCCTTAATTCTAAATGTCTATCTGTGGTACAAGGATCCTTAATTCTAAATGTCTATATATTCAGGTATATCTGTGGTACAAGGATCCTTAATTCTAAATGTATATATATAAAGGCATATCTGTGGTACAAGGATTCTTCATTCTCAATGTCTCAGACATATTTTCTCAATCGCTTGTAAAAATATTAAAGTATGCCTTCTTATAAACTGTTGTACGACGTTGTTAAACTTTTTGACAAATAGAAGTTTATCTTGGGGCATTAAATTCTAGCTTCAAGTTTTGTTTACACATGAGGTTGTTTGAGTGCGATCGAACAAAATTTCCCTAATATCATACATCCGTAACATGTCGTAAAATTCCCAATTCATTGTGTACGCGCAGCAAAATTCCCAATTCATTGTGTCCGCGCAGTAAAATTCCCAATTAAAAAAAGGCACCAGCCCTATAAAAAAAAAAAGTGAAAAAATCACTGTCTATATACAGGTCTATTTGTGGTACAGGGATCCTTAATTTTAAATGACTATATACATATATATATATATGTGTGTACGTACACTATGCGACCTTCACTGCCTAACATACTTTTTTATGCTAACCTCATTGCATTGTTTGATACAATCCTTCCAATGCATCTATCCTGAAAATCAATACCCTTGAATTTTAGTCAGGAAATGAGTTATCCAGTCTACCATTGTTTGTGATGCCTGTATAATGTTTATCAATACTGTGTCAAGTATTTGTATGAAAAGCAACCATACATGATTTCTGTATATACGTACTAACCATTACAATGCGTGGCGACCACCTCCAGCGTGTAGCGAGTGTCGGGAGTATTTTCGGTGAGTTTGGGAGAAATGTTGAGGAGATTTCCTTTTTTGTTGTACAGCTTCAGAATGTCCTCCGGGCCGGCTTCAGCTGCCGCTCGGAATGTCTCTGTAATAAGCGAAAGATACACCATAATGACAAGTGACAGACAAGTTACACCAAATTACACTTAATTGGTAAGCTTTGTCAAACACAGACGGTAGATGGACCCAGGGGGACTATCTTGCCAATTAAATCCCTCACACTCTTGAAGGATCTGTAAACATTGCAGCCTAACAAGAATACAAAAACAGTAACTTTGATATAAATAAACAGTAATTACACGTAACGATCGTAGATTACACAACTGTGTTCTAACATTTATCCACATTTCATCATTAGTTCACTTTGGTATGCAACTTTTTGGATGGATTTTTCAATATGAAGTAAGCCTCCCGCTTCCAGCATGCTGAAGGAATATTTTGACATCAGCAAAAAAATAATATTTCAACAGTTTCTATTTTTCTCTGTCCCCTATTTCATATTATAACTTTTTCATGTTTGGCTTGATGAATACAGGTAGGTGGAATGCTGTAAAAGTTTCCTCATTAATCTCTGCTTATATTATGTTTCAATTTAATAGGCATGCATATAATCAATCAACGAGCATGTGTTTACTTAATGGATCCAGTGTTCATATTAAGTTCCATACTTTTTCATAAATTACTTTAAGGCCCATAAATAGTTATTATGATATTCATAAACTGTGTTTACTGTGAAATCAGACATTTTCATGGTTTTCCCAACAACACACCATTCCGTAGGAATATGAATTCGACAAAACACCATTTTGTGGGTACATTTATTTGCCAATCACAAGTACGACCCATTCAAATGGAGAATTGCTTTATGTCAAACTTGTAATTACTTCCTGTACCTGATATCAATAAAATTAAAAAAAACACGAAAATGAGCGATTTCATAGTAATATATAGGAGTGTTTTTAGTTATTTATGGTAAATACAACTACATATGTGTACACTGTCCAACTTGCTACATTATATCCTACAATGAATCCAGGGGGCCAACACATATCTCTGACTCAAAGCTTTTGTGGCAGCCATATAGCTCATCACAGGACAATGAAATCGCATAAATGTTAGAATTTCTTCTGTACATCAATTATGGGAGGGCTTATTACCAGGCATAGGCTTATTGACAAATAAATATGGATATTACAATTTGTTCAAATTTAAGCCAATTTATGCCATATTAGCAGAGCTATAGACAACAAGGGTAGCCTGAGTGAAATCTCCAAATGGACTAGTAGTGCTAAAATATTGCTTACCTTATTGAATAATATTTGGTTAGTGGGATTCACAAGTGGACAAATAGAAATTCGAAACTACCACCCAAGTTGACTAGTGGTACTCAAAAAAATAATTTCTAGCCCTGTTATATAGTTAAGTACATGTACTCAGTGGTGGTGTTTTTTTTAGTTTTTTTTTTTATCTCAGTTGAACAGGCAACAGGCAGCTGGATCAAATGAAGAAAGGTGACTGGGGGAGACATTGCTAAATAGAAAGAATGAGTAGAAGAACCAAAGAGACAGAGATTGATGTTAACCTCTCCATTGTCGCCTTAGCAGAAAGACACAGGAAAACTCAATTCTACATGGTATCCACATTGGTCGCCTCTTATGATAGTGTGCGCTGGGATATACATTACAAGATGGTGTTGTAGTGACGGATAGTCATAAAGTACTGACAAAACAGTGAAATGCTGTTACATTTGCCTCTAAAGAGATATTCATTTGGTTCATGTGAAAGCAATATAATATATATAAATAATTCCAAAGAAAACTGCAATGTGTGTGCCACTTTTTAGGTCTGTACGAAGATAAGATACCTCTCTGTATTACACCGAAGCTAACATTTCTTGGGGGGATTTTGAACAGCTTAGAGCTGTCAGACACAAACTGTAAACATGCAGCTTCTAATCCTACCAGAGTTCAGTAGCAGGACCCAATTTACAGAACGGATGATGAGCCAGTCAGCAACAGACAGACTTAATTTACACATCCAGCATCCCAAACGGACAGCCTGCTGTTCCCCACTTATATTACTGCAGGCTAAGTTTAATTACGCTGTTATTGAATACTATTGAAATACCACCTGGATCTTCTCAAAATGGCAAATTGTCTACAGCAAAGATGCTGGTTATACACATAAAATCTGTGCTGTAGCACGAGGCTCTGATACACAAGCCAGTGTATACTGGAAAACACCTTGTCAATAGACTTGGAGTACAAGGTTCCTGGTTTTCCAGCGTAACCAGTCCCTAAATTCCAGGCATTCTACATTGTAGTACTTAAAGGTCAACAGTTTATTTCCCATTTTTCTCTACAGTGTGCGATAACTTTTTTGTAAAGGATTTAATTTGGTTTATTTCCTGGATTTAGAAATTCACAATAACACAATTACAGTGTGTACAAAGGAGATTGTTTTCTCTCACCATCCTTCCTTCTACTGAAAGTTACAATCAATCAGCATGGTAAGTTAAATCCTTTCACCACTGTAGACCATAATGGACTCGTCCAGAACAAAGTAAGATTGAGTCTACTAAAGTTATATAGGGGTGCACAAAAATAGAATTATTCCAGTAAAAAGACAAGGTCAATATGTATAGAGTGAAAACAGACTTCAAAGTTTCACCAAGACTAACAATAATTGGGATGCAAACAGATTTATTGAGAGCATTTCATTAAGACTGGCGTTATTCTGGAGTAAATGAAACAACAGTTTGATTACTGTAGTGAAACCAGACTGTGTTGATGGTCGGCGACCAGGTAGCTCAATTCGGGTAGAGCGTCTGTCTAAAGTTCAGAGGGTCCCTGTTTTGAACCTCGGTCTGGCCGTGCATTTTTCCATCTGCTGTTAGAGTGGTGCCTGAACATGTGACCAACCCTTGTTTTAAGTACTGGGTGTGAATCCCAGTCTGGACGTGTATTTTTTCCATTTCCTTTTACATTACTATAACAAAACAGTGAATGCTTCTACTGTAAGGGTTGGATGTCGTTTGGTCAGCCATGACAGAATGCTGGTTAAGCCAGGGTTTAAGACATGAAGTCATCATATCAAGCACTGTTAGCTTTCACTGTAGATTTATAAGCAAGGAATTGGGGTTTGTTTTTGTGACATGTATTCAGCTTTTTGTTTCAGCAATGGAGTATAAGTCAGTTCTGGTGAAAACACCACCTATGAATATAAAACGGCTTTGTGTTTATTTCATGGACGATGAAACTCTTATACAATGTATAGTAACAACAACAGTGTATGTTTGTTTTGTGTTTTAGGTTTTATCAACAGCTATGGTCATTTAATTAGGATTATACCAGGTTTTGGTGGTGAAGGAAAATCGGAGCACCTAGAGAAAAACCACCAACCTGCAGCTAGCTAGTACCTTGCGACTGCACCATGTTAGGCCTCAAACCTGTATAGTGAAGGGCTAGTGAACAACTCAGGGACCTGTTTTTGTTATATGTTCCCTATATAATTAATATGCTTTCAATTGTGATAAACTGAACATTCCTGACCTGGATTGAACATTCCTGACCTGGATCTGATAAGTTTTATCAAAACAACTTTTTTTTTTATTGATTTTGAAGATTATGGACTAGAATAACATTTACTGAAAATTAAGCATATATATATACATGTATGAACTGTGACTTGAGGTTATAATGCACTATTGCAGGTCAGTGACCTATGTCTATTGTTATACAGCATTTGATATATAGCCCCATATCTAGCTAGAATAATCCACTCTATGGCACTATAGTACAGAGTTAATGAATACACTATCAATACAAAGGAGTTTGAAGGTGCTTCCTTAATTATGAGGTGTCTACTACTATTCCTATGCCACCTAGCTAATACCTCCACATGTGTGAGCCAGCAAGTGTGTTGGATATGTTTGTGTTATATGTTTTGCAGTGTGACCTTGCTTCCAATGATTTTTTTTTCCAGCACAGACATGATCACTGTAGAAATCAGTCCAGACCATTTTATACTCCACATCAGTTGTTGGGAGTTGTGTGGGCCGAGGGGGCAGGGGGAAAACCCTTATGTCTGGAAATTCCATGCAAAAATGATGACTTCAGTGACTGAACTCCTGCCATCAGTGATGAAGGCAGAAGCGTTCATGACTAATGGCTTAAACTGCCCAAGAGACTAATGGCAAATGTTATGTTGGTGCCTCATGCAGAGGTCAAATTTCATGAAAATATCTTTAAAATATGAGCCAGTTTTCTTACCCTAGGAAATTACCTGTGGATAAAATGGGAGATGAATCTGTATAAAGATGGAGAAACAATAACTGTCTTTGATAAAGGTTCACGTACATACATCAGTATTTGATCAATAAAATACAAAACTCAAAACCTAGCCTAAAGCCTATGGTTGGATAATAGTGCGTAAATGTCCTACACAAAACCTGTTTAGCAACATCAAGACTTATCTAACTGACAAAATATACATGTATATATTCATTTCGAATGTGTAACAGTGACACCTTCCATGAATTTATACATGTTTAATGAGCTTTTATTCCAATGGGTTTTCAGTTGAAACTTTCACAGTATATTGTAACGTTCATGCAATAAATAATGTAGCTTCATGCAGGCCTTTGCCAGTTCTCTCATTTATTAACGTACATCTTTGCTGTTGATTATATTTTATAAACACGATCTCTGATCGATGTAACACAAATAATTGTCTGACATGAATATCACTCCCACAGCCTATGGTAGAGAACCAGCAGTGATAGTGATGGTGTAATAGACGTGAAGAAAATTTCTTAATATACCTACATTTGTTTATGCAAATGACTGAATCATCTGAATTGAGGGAAATAATTTAGAAGCAAAGAGTTAATTTTCTCTTATCCTGGACAGGTGCATATCCACAATTTACCTGGTGTGAGATATCCTTGAATTGTCTCACCCTAGGGTTGCATTGGGATGGGGGGATTCCCCTGTCAATACACTTGACATTACGTCAACTATGCATCGAGTCTAGATCTGTTACATCAATGTTGGATCATTCATATGACAGGGTAAACAGGGTAAGCGAAAAAGAATAATTCACCCCCTTGAGGCAAAATAGGAGAATCTCAACCCTCGGGATAGGTTCTTAATTTGCCAAACACTCAGCAAAGCCTCATATTTGGCAATTTAAAAATCATTCCCTCTGGTTGAGATTCTCCTATCTCACTCACAAGAGGGTGAGCATGCAACTCTATTAATCTCCATTATTAGAGTCGGTTTTTATTTTGTTTTAAGTTCTATTTACAGCTCATTTAAAGACGTGCCTCCATGTGTGTTGTGTATGTGTACATGTGTGTACATTTTGTATGTGTGTCAGAGGCACAGAAAGATCGTCGAATTGCATGGTACGCCATCTTGAAGAGACAGGATTTTTCTTCCGGATCCATTTGTACACAGAATATAAATATATAACTGTAGCACAGTTGAGCAAGGAAAATCCAGATCCGTTTGTATACAGAATATAAATATAGAATTATAGCACAGTTGAGCAAGGACACTTCTGTTGGAAAAATAGCTCAATCAACTTAAGTACTTAACTAATTCACCACCCCTACATATCTAAGCCCACTCTTTGATTTGGTAAGGTTCAAATGTGACTTTTGGGGTGAACGGGTACTCTAGCTCCTTAAATATGTCCTCTATAGTTATTAGAAATATGATACTTGCATTCTTTGATCACCAATGTAACAAGAATTGTTTAGGATAATGATACCATATGATGTACTCTTCATATATACCATATACAACTTTAATTAAAAGCTGTCTTTATCCAGCAATAACCCCATGTCTGTTAATAAGCCCGCCCATGTATTTTGCAGTTCAACGTGTCAATATCAGCAGGCTCTAGCTATAGGAGACTATACTGTATACACAGAAATTTAATTTTCTCCCAGTAAAACTTTCCCCTTCACATTTAATTATTATGAATATAATGCTGTTTACTAATGTTCAATTTGCATTCATTACGGAGGGCAAAAAAGGCAAAAATTAAACTGCAGCGAGAATTTCCTGATAAACATGACATAAAGGGAATTTAGAGAAGCTGTAAAGATACCATGCAGCATGCAAATAATAAGCTGATACAAAACAAGAGGCCCAGGGGGCCTGTATCACTCACCAGTTTCTTTTGTTACATGAAACTTACATATAGGTAACTTCAGACCAAATTTGGCAACAAAAACACAAGACATTTTAATATCTCTTAAACACTTCTTAAGATATTGTTGTTTGAAATTTCAGATTTTAATTTTAAAGTTTTTAACCCACGTTGACCTACCCAAGTATCATGACTCTAGACCAAATGCTTCTTAGGATGTCATTGATTAAAGGTTTTAACATATTTGACCCCTGTGACCTTGAAATTAGGTCAAGGTCCTTTTAATGGGGAAACTTTATAGCACTCCATCCCATGTACCCTGGGCCTTATGGAACTTGAAAAGAAGATTGTTTAAGCTTTTAACTTGTGTTGACCTTTGGCCCCTCACTTGCACTTTAAGTTGACATTTGACTTCATTACTGTAATTAAGAACAAATTTGCACTGCTGGTCTTCATAACATACCCTAGTATCATGACTCTAGTCCAAATGGTTCTTAGGATATTGTTATTTGAAGTTTTTAACATATTTGACCCGTGTGACCTTGAAACTAGGTCAAGGTCATTTTAATGAGGATATTTTATAGCACGCCATCCCAGGTACCTATATCGCTACTGGCCAAATATCATGACCCTGGGCCTTATGGAACTTGAAAAGAAGATTGTTAAAGCGTTTAACCAATGTTAACGTTTGACCCCCAACTAACACTTAAAGTTAACCTTTGACCTCATTTCTGTAATTAAGAGAAAGATTCTCACTGCTAGTCTACATAACATACGCAAGTATCATGACTCTTGTCCAAATGGTTCTTAGGATATTGTTGTTTTACGTTTTTAACATATTTGACCCCTGTGACCTTGAAAGTACGTCAAGGTCCTTTTAATGACAAAACTGTATAGCACTCCACCCCAGGTACCTACTGGCCAAATATCATGACCCTAAGTCCTCCAGTTCTTCAGGAGAGATCGTTCAAAAGGAATAGTTGACGGAGGGCCGACGGCCGACGGAGTACGGCATAATCTACTGAGTGTTTTCCCTATAGAAGTCAAATCAAGATCACATTAAATGTTTTGATTTGCATTATGATTTGTTTCTTATTTTAAAACAAGAGGCCCAATGGGCCTGCATCGCTCACCTGGTATTAATCTCACACTTGTAATCTTAAAAGTGGACTAAAATACAGCTACAGGCAGAATATCAGTGTTTGATTCATAAGAACATATTAAAAGATTTAAACAAATGACCCCTGTGAGGTTGAATGTCCAACAAGGACATTAGGTTGAAAGTGGGTCAAGGTCATTCATTTGAACAAACTTGGTAGCCTTTCATCCCAGCATGCTACAGGCCCAATATCAGTACCCTGGGCCTTTTTGTTATTGAGAAGAAGTGGTTTGAAGATTAAAAGACATTTGGCCCCTGTGACCTTAAAAGTGGGTCAAGGTCATTCATTTGAACAAACTTGGCAGCCCTTCATCCCAGCATGCTACATGCCCAATATCAGTACCCTGGGCCTTTTGGTTATTGAGAAGTTGTTCGAAGATTTTAAGACATTTGACCCCTGTGACCTTGAAAGTGGATCAAGGTCATTCATTTGAACAAACTTGGTAGCCCTTTATCCAAGCATGCTACTGGCCAAATATCATAACCCCATGCCTCTAAGTTATTCAGAAGAAGTTGTTTAAAGATTTTTAACGATTTGACTCCTGTGACCTTGAATATATGTCAAGGTCATTCATTTGAACAAACTTGGTAGCCCTTCATCCTTAGCGTGATACTGGCCAAATATCATTATCCTAGGCCTCTTAGTTATTGAGAAGATGTTGTTTAAAGATTCTTCAAGACAATTGACCCCTGTGACCTTGAAAATGGGTGAAGGTCATTCATTTGAACAAACTCTGTAGCCCTTCATCCCAGCATGCTAATGGCCAAATATCATCACCCTGGGCATTTTGGTTATTCAGAAGAAGTTTTTTAAAGTTTTTAACATATTGACCCCTGTGACCTTAAAAATAGGTGAAGGTCATTCATTCGAACAAACTCAGTAGCCCTTCATCCCAGCATGCTACTGGCCAAATATCATCATCCTAAGCCTTTTGGTTATTGAGAAGAAGTTGTTTAAAGTAAAAAATTGACGCTGGATGGACACCTGAAGGGCCAGGTGAGCTAAAAAAGGTATCTGTCTTTACATATATTTCTGAAAGAACAAATTGACTAATCAGAGTTAATTTGGGAAGGGCCTAAATGGCACAGATCTAATAATACATAACATTGAAATGTAGAATATTGTCATAATGCACATTGCCTACTTGATACTCCCAAAAGAACCACTCGCTCTTCAATCCATGTTTGACACTAAAAAGTGCACTTCCGGAGAAAAAGTGGTCACATGCAGGAAGTCACATAATTTATTTTTGATATATACTATATAGATAAACTATAAATAAAATAATTTAAATGAAATCACCTGGAGTTTATTAGCCTTCATATACATTTTTCCCAGTAATGGAATTGGTACAGATATTAAGCTAAAGACAGGTCTTAAATTTATTACAAGGGCTATATATATATATGCATCCCATTTCTTTTTCATCCTTAAATAAACTAGGGTGTAAAATAAGGTGACAATATGATATGCCCCGGCCCAGACAAAGTGACGCATGATGAACAAAGGGCCATAACTCTGTATATCATGAAGTGGAAGACTTGATTTCTGTACAACACGCAGCCAATTACACTTAAGAGGTACTCACGTACAAAATTTGGCAATTGTAGGTGACAGAGTATACAATGTAGGTGACAGAGTATACAATGTATGCCCTTGACAATGTCATGTAGGTGACAGAGTATACATTGTAGGTGAAAGAGTATACAATGTAGGTGACACAGTATACAATGTAGGTGACACAGTATACAATGAAGGTGACATAGTATACAATGTAGGTGACAGAGTATACAATGTAGGTGACAGAGTATACAATGTAGGTGACAGAGAATACAATGTAGATGACATAGCATACAATGTAGGTGACAGAGTAAACATTGTAGGTGACAGATTATACAATGTAGGTGACAGAGTATACAATGTAGGTGACAGAGTATACATTGTAGGTGATAGAGTATACATTGTAGGTGACAGAGAATACAATGTAGATGACATAGCATACAATGTAGGTGTCAGAGTAAACATTGTAGGTCAGATTATACAATGTAGGTGATAGAGTATACATTGTAGGGGACAGAGAATACAATGTAGATGACATAGTATACAATGTAGGTGACAGAGCATACAATGTAGATGACAGAATATACAATGTAGGTGACAGAGGATACAATGTAGGTGACACAGTATATAATGTAGGTGACACAGTATATAATGTAGGTGACACAGTATACATTGTAGGTGACATAGTAGACAATGTATGTGACAGAGTATACAATGTAAGTGACAGAATATACAATGTAGGTGACAGATTATACAATTAAGGTGACAGAGTAGACAATATAGGTGACACAGTATACAATGTTACAATTTAGGTGACAGAGTATACAATGAAGGTGACAGAGTATACAATGTAGATAACAGAGTATACAATGTAGGACAGTATACAATGTAGGTGACAAAGTATACAATATGTAGGTGACAGAGTATACTTTGTAGGTGACAGAGTAGACATTGTAGGTGACAGAGAATACAATGTATGTGACAGAGAATACAATGTATGTGACAGAGAATACAATGTAGATGACATAGTATACAATGTAGGTGACAAAGTATACAATGTTACAATGTAGGTGACAGAGCATACAATGTAGATGACAGAATATACAATGTAGGTGACAGTATACAATGTAGGTGATACAGTATACAAGGTTACAATGCAGGTGACAGAGTATACAATGTTGGTGACAGAGTATACAATGAAGGTGACATAGTATACAATCTAGGTGACAGAGTATACATTGTAGGTTATAGAGTATACATTGTAGGCGATAGAGTAGACAATGTAGGTGACAGAGCATACAATGTAGGTGACAGAATACAATGTAGATGACAGAGGAAACATTATAGGTGACAGATTATACAATGTATGTGACAGTATACAATGTAGGTGCCACAGTATACAATGTAGGTGACACAGTATATAATGTAGGTGACACAGTATACACTGTTACAATGTAGGTGACAGAGTCTACAATGTAGATGACAGAGCATACAATGTAGGTGACAGAGCATACAATGTAGATGACAGAGCATACAATGTAGGTGACAGAGTCTACAATGTAGATGACAGAGTATACGTTGTGGGTGACAGAGTAGACAATGTAGGTCACAGAGTATACAATGTAGATGTCAGAGTATACATTGTAGGTTATAGAGTATACATTGTAGGCGACAGAGAATACAATGTAGATGACAGAGCATACAATGTAGGTGACAGATTATACATTGTAGGTGACAGAGGAGACAATGTAGGTGACACAGTAACAATGTAGGTGACAGAGTAGACATTGTAGGTGACAGAGTCGACAATGTAGGTGACAGAGCATACAATGTAGATGACAGAGTATACAATGTATATGACAGAGGATAAATTGTAGGTGACAGAGTAGACATTGTAGGTGACAGAGTATACAATGTAGGTGACAGAGTATACAATGTATGTGACAGAGTATACATTGTATGTGACAGAGTATACAATGTAGATGACAGAGTATACAATGTAGGTGACATAGTATACATTGTATGTGACAGAGTATACAATGTATGCCCTTGACAATGTCACCCTGGTTAAAAACTAGCTGGTTCCAACCGACTCGGCTAGGGAGAATTTCTCTTTAGCACATTCGGTAGAGCGTAAGACCAGTAAACCAGGGTCCCGGGTTCCACTCCTGGTGGAGGCATTGAACAAATAATGACCTCTGTTACAACAACATACCACACAGATGGGTGAACAAATTGACTAACGGACAGGAGTTGAGAACTCATATAGTCCCCACAAGTATTATCTGTTGTTGTTGAGGGTAGGGTTTGTCTAACAATCATTTCATTTTGATCAGTGCTATCACCCAAACGTTTGCTAAATAGAAAATATTGTTGACCTTAATATAATTATTGTACTTACTTTGAGTCACTTTACATGCATACACACCTAGATGACAACAGTAAAGTGTTAAGCTGTCTCTTTGACTATGTTATTATATATTCATGGCTATTGTAAGGTTCATTTTGAAATTCACTGCAAAGAAATACGGGACTTGTGAACATGTCATTATAATTTAATGCATTGAAATTTACAATACAAACCACAATGAAGGTACCTCTATATATTCAGGTTCTTTTGGACCTAATTATTCTATTTTTTAGCAGGCCTATTCCTGGGAACTCCAAGGACCATTTCGCAATGGATACACTTAACCTTGTACGTACATGTCATTGACTCATTGTACATGTCCCTGTGATCAGTTAACCATTTCACCCCTATGTAACTTTTGTAAACTCTACCATGCATCGATCTGGTTGCGTCCATTTTGGTCTACAGTGGTGAAAGGATTAAGTGTGAAGAAAGCCGATATCCACACTTACTACACACAGATATTTATATAAGACGTTCAAAGCAAATTAAATCAGTCCCTTATTTATTAAACAGTTGGAAGTCCTCAATTTGTTCATGTTGATCAATTATAAGCAATTGATGAACAGCCACTCTAAAACTTCAACCAAAGGTGAGAAACATGACCGTCAATAAGTTTCAAATCTTTCTGTGATGCATCTTATATTCAGGTCATTTCTAGCACACTTTAACTGGGTTGATTGCCAGCAACCAGGTAGCTCAACTGATTAGAGCTTATAGGTGTAGAGTTTGCAGGTCATGGATTCGAATCCTAGACATTAACTTTTTCCTTTCCTGTAACATGTCATCCAATTAAATACACCCATGAAAGGTGAAATGGGGTCTTTTGTGTCTTCGGAGTCGGAAACATAGTTAAAGGAGGGAGGAAATTTAAGTAGCAGAAGTGGAATTGGTTGATCACTGGTAACTATATAAATACATGAAGCTTAATTGGTTAGAGTGTCTATACAGAATTATATCGAGGTCTCGGGTTGGAATCACAGTCTAGCATTTTTTCTCTTCCTGTTACATAATGCACTAATATGAAGTATTATTTTTTTATTTTCCCATTATTAATTAAATGGATTTTTTTCCACTTGTACTGAACAATTATACATTTTAATGTTTAGTTTCTTTTCATGAACTAATACTGTTTCCCACAATGGACAATTGTTAATCATTTAAAAAATATTCCTGACACTATCAGAAAAGATTACTCAATACTGTTCAAGTAAAGAGAGCACCTGCAACCTAATGTCTAGTATCAAATATATTATACCATACAATGATTGAGGAAGAACTTTCAATCTCGTCCAATATACAAGACAGCAGGGAGGATGTATCCGAAATTAACTTATACAGAAAAAAAAATCATCCAGTCAAATGTCCGCCTTTCAACGATAAAATCTGTTGTTGCCCAATATTAAATTTACCCCTAACATTTACTTACGAAGTGGATTATGTTGTTTACAAATGTTCACTCATTAATATTACAGTGAGCAAAAAAGGCGAAAATTAAATTGCGGCAAAAATTCCACAGTATACAGTAACTTGACAGCAGGGAAGGGTCGTGCATCAGTACTGAAAATCTGGTCATAAGTACCTGAAGAATTGAAGTCGGTTGTAAAACTGCTTCATTCAGGACGGAGTAATCTGCTTTCAGATCAATACTGTACATTTCGTTATTCTGATTCATATTTGAAATCTGATTAAGATAATGATTGTGTTAATATGGAGACAGCTAAATAAGAGAGATGTTGCGATCGTCACACAAACGAGGTCAAATTCCCAAATCGACATGTCAATTAAATAATATGTATAATTTTCCCTCACGTATGTCAATGGTTATGCTCCATTAAATTAGTACAGATCATAAATTACAATCCATTATCGGTTAGATTTATCAATTACAACATTTAGTGATCACAGAATAACAACAGAGGACATGCGTCCGTGGTGGCCAAGTGGTATAAGGCGTCTGACATTCTGCTACCACTAGCCCTCCACCACTGGGTTGCGGCTTCGAAACCTACGTTGGGCAGTCACCAGGTACTGGCTGTCGGTCCGTGAGAATATACTCATATATTATCTGTTGCTACAAATATTCGCTGTAATGATAAATTGGCCCTCATTACGTAGGGCGAAAAACACCATAATTAAACTGCAGCAAAATTTATTGGAATACAGTATACATGTGTACAAACACTGATATCCTGCAATAAGCCTAAGGGGCCAGCACAAAGTCTCCGAGTTGATGGATAAGCTTATCACAGGAAAATGTAAATGTGATAGTACTACTGTTGGCATTTCCTATTGAAATTCAATATATATCCGTGGGCTTATTACCAGGCATGGGCTTATTGCTTGATAAATATGGATATATATAGAAATAAAGAAAATTTTACATACATTCAGCTAAATTTTCTGCAGTTTTCCTTGAAGGGTGGGCATTTTGAACAAATATCTATAGGGTCATTTTTGGGATTCACAAAGGAGGACTCAGAGTCCAGGCTTTGAAGTGAAGTTAATTTTTAACCCCAAGACTGGCCTGATTTAAAAAAAAAAATGTTTTCTAATCTTTCCAATTCAAGTTCTTTCAATACAAGAACACTTCCAACATAACAGAATTAGTAAATGAGGAAAGCCTTTGAGATTAGAAGAAGCGTTCCTTGATCAAGGTATACATAGGTATATGTGATATATTTTTATTTTTCAATGGCACAACATTTTACATGGAAGAATGAAAGTCTCATTATATGGTCTTTTCTCCGATTCCTTTAATCATGTAAAATGCCAATCAATGTGATCCTTTTGATCAACTAGACACTGAAAGGGAGTATTAAATTCCCTAGAAACAGTTACATTATAACTGTTCCATTTCAAATTGTCTTTGTTTCCCTGCAGTCATTAATCCAAACCTTGAGGTATATATACAATGTATATCAGACATGCAGAGTCTAAGTTGAAAGCATGTCGGTGGTACTGCAATCTGTAGAATTATGACCTTTTCATTTTTATATAATTGTACATGTAATTAACTTGTCCCTTTAAACGTGACTTGTATATTCCGTGACTTGTATATTCCGTTATAGAGTGAAGTATCAAGTTCTCCTTGTTCCATTTAAATTACAATACAACCGAACCTGTCATACAAATTATGTATATGTACCACGCATACCCCTTATACATTTACATGTAGTACCCTTGACAGGTTCTCTCAACTTTTGTAAAACATCATTATCACTGTAGAAGTCATTTTTGTACAAGCAATTTAAGGTCAAAATTCACTGCATAACATAGGAGTTTTATGTCACCTATACTATACCCATGATACATGTGTTTTACAAAAGATCAGTAGGATCCACATTACAATCATAAATCTTTCATTTTCTAATAAGTTCTCTGGGTAAGTTGGATTGTTAATTTTCTCTTATTTTCACTGATCCCTTGGATTGATAGCCATATCAACAGTAAATGGGCTTTGTGGTAACTTTTGAACGAAACTTCATATATACTACACCATCTCAATTATCTTACCCTGGACAGGTTTAGCCACACTTTTCCTGGTGTGAGATCTAGATATCCTGTAACTCATTCACCCCTGAAGACTCATTTGAACTCCTCCAATTCAAAAGTCGGAATAGTTTATTATGAAATTTCCGGGGTGAATGAGTTAATTGTCTCACCCACCCTAGGATTGAGATGTGGGGTGGGGGATTTCCCAGTCAAAACAATTGTCTGACTATATAGCTATGTCATATGCAGTTCAACAATGGATTGAGCATTGCATTATGTATATGACAGGGTCAGCAGGAGGGTAAGGGAAAACCAATCATTCACACCTTTGAGGTGAAATGGGGAATCTCAACCTTCGGGTAAAGATTCTGAAGTAGCCAAAACAAGCTTCAAATTTGTGTTTGTGAATTAGGAACTTTAACACTTTTTCTTGAAGCTCAAAATGAAACAATACAATACCAGACTATGAAGCAGGAATGGCCAACGTACAATGGTACGTATACCTGAATGACAATCGAGAAAGATCAGTATATATATTGAGGTTGTCAAATACAGGTAAGTTCCAACTAAATAGTACTTCTGTCTGGAATTTCTAAATCATGATTGAACGATGCAATGTCATTCAAGAATAAATGAGTTATTTTCTCTATATATTAATTACCAAACAAACACTTTTTCTTCTCTAATGAAAAAGCAAACGTTTTTGTGTAGCAACTACGGAATAGGGCATACACAAACCCGATTGAACACCACGAATGTCAATATATGTTCACTCAAGTCAATAGGCTATTAATCCCACAGTGTATATTTGCTCTGTAGATCCAAACGAAGAATGGGCCAGGTTCGGGACCGTTCAAAGTCGCACAGCATTATGCGACATCGGCCACGAGCCGAGTCGAGGTAAACACGAAGGTTGACCTTTCTAATAACATTGTGTGCCATCATCCTTCTGGGACCGACAAAAAATCAATGCAATTAGATACAAGAGTTAGGGCGATAGATGGCAAGCCTGGCCTTAATCAGACAGTTCATCTCTTAATCTCTATATCCAGATTCAATATCACAACTAACGATTTTTTTGTCAATACAATTTCTTTGTTCCACCATTGTTAACGTTGCTTAATTATTGTTAACCCAAACGGTGACCGTACATTATTGGCTTAATCCAAAGCTATATATCCATGGGATTTATAAGGATGTTAATCTGGCCATGGTACATATTTGACCATTCATTAATTATTCAAGATCTTATTAATATGGAACTGACCATATATACAATGTAGATTAAACTCAACAGTGACCATACATTATTGGCTATCCATGGGATTCATAAAGATGTTTACCTGGTTCATATTTGACCATTTATTAATTTCAGTTTTAATTAATGTATGTGCACCTGAACATATTAATTTAAGGACTACATTATGTATAAATATCTATATAGCTACCCGAGTTAGGTTTTGATAACTCAAACAGTAAACCATATACTAATTGGCTTTCCATGGAATTCAGAAAGATGTTTACCTGCTGGTGCATATTTGAATCTTTATTAATTTGAGTTATAATTAATATGAACCTGACCATATACATTTGGACTACTTAATGTAACTATCTGTATGTAACCCCGGTTATTTTATATAACTCCCAACAGTGACCATGCATGCATCATTAAATGGTTATTTACTTAATGGGATAAAACATTTGTTTACATAATCATTTTGTACATGTACTTGGTAAATGTTTAACTGATACTGTTATATTCGAGTTATAATTGATTCAATTTTCTGAATAACTTTAGGTGTATTTCAATGAAATGCCGGTGAAAGTTTGGTGAATGAATTCAAATGGAATACCTTTGGGGATGAATTGGATATACATGCAAGCTAAAATCAGATGGACAGAGAAAAAAAGTGGAAATGGATGCCAGCAAATTAAAGCAACTATTTGATTTAGTGTTAACTGTTTGTCAATTAAGGCTCGTTGCTAGCTACATCTAACACCAATAGCTAGGTCAGCAAGCCCCCCTCCCCCCACCACCATGTGACTGTACCCCCCTCCTAGGTCTATTTTTAGTAACAATGGCCTTGACCTTAGAAACCTTTTAAACCCCTATTGCGCATCTACTTATCACTAGTGTATCATCATGTCAAATTTTAAAAAGATCAGACTTCTTGGATAATCTCCAGAAACAAAAGTGTGGACAGACGTACGTACGGACGGATACTGGGATTAACTCTAGATCTATGGCCCCCTTATCTTTATTGCGGTGCCCTTATTATCACAACTATATCATGCATGTGTTGTGTTTTAATTAGATCTAAGGAGATATTCATATTTTGTGTTTCACCTCCTGTGATATCCTACTAGTGTTACTGAATTTACAGGTAATTACATCTACTAGGGATGGCCCCAAAGTAAATGACTTGCATTGTCAATGGGCCATTATAAAACAATACAAAAACCAAATCTACTAGCTCTAGGGATATCCTTGTTTTGTGTCAGCCATGTAATGCGTTACATCTATCACTATAACCATGTGTTGTGTGAAGTCTACCGGGCTATGATTAGTCTGGCGATGATATTTTCTCAATCGTAATGTAAACACTGACAGACTGAAAACATGGCTACCCATGTATATATGAATTTCAGGTTTATATTAGCTAATAACATGAAACATAAACCACCTCACGTTGCAGAAGGACATTGATGTTTTGGCAAGATAGAAGACTTGAATGGTTCTTCATCGGTTACGTAAAAATCCAGACGTCATCTGTCTAAACTTTCAATCAACAACATATGAAATGTGAAAGGAAAAAATAAAAAATGACGTCAATCTGTTTTTTGTGTGGGTTTTTTGGTTGAAAGTAAAGATTGTATCAGAATTCCTATACCAGTTTTACCAAAATGTAAATAAAAATTCCCACATGTACACATTTCGAGGCATTGGCAATTTAACAACCCCTATACTTTATAAAATGGCCACCACACATATTTCACAAACTGAAAAAAATCTCTTTCAGAAAATTGCTGTACAATTAATTAGTGCATTTTTATATAGGCTTCAAATACAAGCAAAATAATTGCTTCAATTTCATTAACATTCTTTAGTTAATGATTTCAATATGTAAGTTTTGGTGTTGATTTGTGAATGAGTATCCCTCACTAACATTCTATATTTGATAATTTCATTATGTTAGTTTTGGTGTTGATTTGTGAATATTTGATAATTTCGTTATGTTAGTTTTGGTGTTGATTTGTGAATGAGTATCCCTCACTAACTTTCTATATTTGATAATTTCAGTATGTTAGTTTTGGTGTTGCTTTGTGAATATTTGATAATTCCGTTATGTTAGTTTTGGTGTTGCTTTGTGAATATTTGATAATTTCGTTATATTAGTTTTGTTGTTGATTTGTGAATGTGTATCCCTCACTAACATTCTATATTCGATAAATTCAATATGTTAGTTTTGGTGTGAATGAGTATCCATCACTAACATTCTATATTTGATAATTTCAATATGTTAGTTTTGGTGTTGATTTGTGATGAGTATCACTCACTAACATTCTATATTTGATAATTTCGTTATGTTAGTTTTGGTGTTGATTTGTGATGAGTATCCCTCACTAACATTCTATATTTGATAATTTCAATATGTTAGTTTTGGTGTGAATGAGTATCCATCACTAACATTCTATATTTGATAATTTCGTTATATTAGTTTTGGTGTTGATTTGTGAATGTGTATCCCTCACTAACATTCTATATTTGATAATTTCAATAAGTTAGTTTTGGTGTTGATTTGTGATGAGTATCCCTCACTAACATTCTATATTTGATAATTTCAATATGCTAGTTTTGGTGTCGATTTGTGAATGAGTATCACTCACTAACATTCTATATTTGATAATTTCAATATGTTAGTTTTGGTGTCGATTTGTGAATGAGTATCAATTAATCAACAAGAGGCCTTATTGGCCTGCATTGCACACCTGTTATTTCAAAGGTTGTAATAGTTTATTATTATTAAATTTCAGGGGTGAATGAGTTAAAAAATAACTGTCATATATTGACATGTCTGTACGTAAGCTAGATGATATGTATGCAACAATCAGATGTTTACCAGCCCTAGCTATAGGTGAGAGTTGTGAGTTAACGTTATTAGAGGGGGTCGACATGGATTACTGACCTTTAAATCTTTCAAACATAACAGTATATAATTCATGTGTAACACCTTCTCAAATATTGTTACAGCTATATGAACTAGCAAACAAACAAAGAGTGAAGTTAAAGAATAGCTGTAATAGTCAAGCACTTTCAATGAATGTATCAAATACATATATATATGTACATCATAAATTAGTAAACAGGTATGCAGTTACTACTTTTCCGTGTGGTTCAAATTGATACAACTTAAACTTCTTTTTTTTTGCGAAAAATATAATACCTGCAAAAATATTTGTCATTGATGAAAATAAATATAGGATTCTAATGAATATTTCCCCTAGCTATCATCTATTTTGTACGACATGTTATATATATATATTAATTGAAATGTGTACATTAATTATATATATATGGACATGTATAGCTTTTGAACTCGGGAAATTCTTGAATCATTATGCATTTCGCATGATATACTTTATTTGAACTGTACATGTAAATTCATAAAGCTTTTTTTTCATGCATTTTATTTGCAACTGATCAATTTACTAATAATTTTACAGATTATGTAAATTCTTTTTGAAAATAGTCATTTATTTAGGTAAAAGGCCATGGATAACAGCTGAGTCATGAACCAGTACAAAGGGAACACACCATTAAAATTTGGTATGGTAAAAATTCGTTTAAATATCTCCGACAAGAACTGTCATCATGGGAAAGCCTGTCTCCTGTAAATACGTTTATGAGATACCTTTAGACTATATCTAACACCTGGCACAGGTAAATAAACATTACTCCTAATCTCCTTCGATGGTGACGTGTTTCGATAAAGAGCTTCCCAATCTCTATAAGCTTAAAAATTGTCTGTCATGGCACTAGAACCATCACGGAGGAATTTGCGGTATATAGCCAGCTAGTACACTGTATCTACAAATCTATATTCTATCATCTCTTTAATAGGTAGCTTTAAGAATGTGCCGAGGTCACATATGCTATAAGGAAAATAATAAGGTTTCACAATAAAGGCTTCAGTCACAGTCAATGTCTTTGCATGGCTATATAACAAATTAATATTATCGGTGACGTACATATTGTAATTAAATCTCTCACAAATTTTCGGAGAACACCTGACCACCACTATAGTACTTCTGGGCATTCAAAATCCAGAAAGACACACCCTGTAAAAGTGTTTCATGTTTATATGTATGCTTCTTTGTAATAGCTACCGGTATAAATACGTCTTTGCTTGTTTGGATTCTTTGAGCTTTACGTCCTGTTTATGTCCTATAATATAACAGCTAGGGTCGTTGCAGGACATGCCAGGTTTCGATGGGGGAGGAAAGCTGGTGTACCTGGAGAAAAACCACCAACCTGCAGCTTTTAGTACCTGGTGACTGAAACGTTAACCAATTACAAGATTTAAGTAGCATAGCTAGGCCTTAGCTTAAACCTGTGACCCAGTGATGGAGGACTCGAGTGATGGTAGGCTGTCAGATGCCTTAACCACTCTGCCAATAGGTACATTGTAATTTGGTTTTTTTTGCTTGTAAAATGGATGATTTAAACAGAACATTTAGAGTTTGCTGATCCCTGTTTACATGATTAACTCATTCACTCCTGAAGATACATTTGAACTCTTCCAATTCAAGGGTTGGAATAGTTTGTTATGAAATTTCAGGGGTGAAAACTGGTGATGCGTAACGGCTCAAAATTCATGCGTAACGGTACTGTAGCGCTAAAACAGGGAGAACACTGGGTGAATGATTTCAATAATTTCTTAAATATATCCAACCGTTAGCTGTACTGTACAGTACTCTATTATTTGGGCCAGAAATTAATTGAATCAAACAATGTTCAGCACTTAATATACATGTATAGAGATTATTTATTTTTGATTAAATGCTACTATAGAATTCTGCTAGTTCTTTAGATTTTCAAAATAATTAGAAACATTTCTCAAATTAACAAATGACAGGAAATTAAAAAGTTGAATCTTTACCATGGTTACATATATATCATCAAATATCAGTCACATAAAACATTTTAAAGTAATTAAATGAACAAAAAAAAGAATTATTCCAATTGAAATGAAACTTTCTAATTATACATGTATATCATGCGCAAGTTTATTGCTGTGAAATGCACAGACTGAACCTTAATTATAGCCAAATGTAAAATTCAAAGGAAACATGTCACTGTATTATGAATCGAAGGACATCATATTAGATTTATGCTTTTTACAGTTAAACACAACCTTACAATTGTATACATTGTCCATATATCAGTCCATATTTTCATCAAACGTCAATGTCATATCTCACAGCATTGAACATATTGAAACAGTGCATCTCTCATTATCAACTGTATTTTAGTTCCGACATGATTTGAAATATATGAATTTGCTATTTTACAATGCAGACAGTTAGTAAATGCAAAATCATGTCAAATTGTCACAATGAGCAAGTTTTTTTTGTTTTTATCTACATCGAAGCTTACAGTACTGAGCTTGCCTAGCTAGCTACAAGCGAAGCAGTCCAGCACACCTGGCTCCGAGCTCGATCTGACACCTTAATTACACACTGGTCAACTGAAGCTCGTAAATTGATATTAGCGCTAAAAATAATGAATGTCATAAAGGGATGTCAAAGAGTTATTATCTAACTCTGACTCATTGTGACAATTTGACATGATTTTGCATTTGCAATCAACAGGACAATCAAGATATTGAAAAACTGCAGATGGAAGCTGGCCGGAATGTTACAGGAGCAACAAAATCTGAATCAACTAATTCTATAACTTGGAAAACTGGATGGGAATCTTTACCATATAGACGTTATAAACATAGGATGATAGCATTGTACAATATGTATCATAAGCATGCCCTTGCGTATCTACAGAACATACTACCCCCAAGTATTGGTGCCTCTCAAGGTTATAGACTAAGGTCAAATTCAAATATGCATCTCCCATCCAGTAAAACTAATACCTACCAGTCTTCATTCCTACCTACAGCCATACGAGAATGGAACGCAATTCCTGATGAAACCAGAAATTCACCGTCTAAACCTTTTTTTGTAAGATATTTAAACCGGAATAAATTCAAAAAGCCGTCCTAATATTTCAATGGCCATCGTAAGGCCCATGTACTCCATACAAGACGAAGTCTTGTGTGTAGCTCTTTAAAATATGATCTGTGCAAAAACCATGTTGCTGAGTCAAACCTATGTCAATGCGGTAGTATTGAGACGGCATCTCATTTCTTATTAGAATGTACAAACTATAGACAACATAGACTTACTACAATATTTGAGCTAAATATAAACATAAATATTGATATATTGCTTCAAGGTGACCCAAATTTGTCTCAAATAGAAAATATTGAAATTTTTAATCAAGTTCAGAGGTAAACATTAATGGCATCAGGCAGATTCTAGGTGTTGTTGAATCTCATCACTCTCTCAAATTTCTAAATCTCTATCTTCTATCTCTCTTAAAAATGTAACTCTTTATTTCTCATTTCTTTCTTTCTTATTAATTAGATTAAAATGTATGTTATATATGTTAAACAATTATGGTCAGTCAGAGAATATAAATGTTTGTTAAATGTTACCTGAAGGAGATGGCCTAATATAAGATTTTATATCTTGTCGCCAGATCCTTTCAATTGATGTGATTATATTGTATTGTAAATTAATTTAAGTAATAAATATTGTTTAAACCGACTCTCCACGTAATTAGATTAGTGTTAAGCTGTAATTAAATACATAATAATTAAGACTTCCAGTGACGGCACAGTATTGAACATTAGAGTGTGTGCATGTTAGGTCACAGGGGCTGTACATGTGCCTACAGCTTTCAACGTATCATCATCCTAGTTTTTCTACTGTAATAAATTATAATACTACATTCATATTCACACACAGTTATACCTGGTGAATATGAAAATTGAGTAGCGATTTTTAATGGCTATACTCATTGAGGATTTTTTTTACAATTGTTGCATTTGGGTGTTTGTCAGAACAAACCTCGGTTTAAGTTTGAGGTCTAGAGCAAATGACAAAAGTACTACACAAATATTCCCCCACATTTATACCTTGTGAATGAAATTGAGCAGTGTTTTGGAGTGCCTATACTCATTGAGGAAAATTTTACATTTGTTGCATTTGGGTGTTTGTCAGAGAAAACCCAGGTTTGATTTGTATGGCAACTGTATATGCATGCATGCATATGAGGTCTAGACCATATGACATTTGAATAGTGTTGGAAATCGCTTCATGATCAATCACAGCTTTTTCTCAAACAATCGATCATTAATCGTTGATCATGAATTGATTGCTCATTAAATGAAATGAAAACAAACAGAGAAACATTAATTTATCCAAATGGGTAAAATGTGGTGAATAATTATATTTTACCTATATATATACACGTGTAGGCAGAAGTGTTGGTTGAATAATGAATACAGTTTGTGGTAAAACAGTAAGTTTAAACTCAAAATAACATCACATTACTCCACTACATTATCATAAACAGTGATGTAACCCTTTGAATGTAATGTAAATGAACATTGTTGTAAACGGATAACTTGTCATGGCCAGGTAAGTTTATATACAACATTTTACAACGTTGTTCAAAACAAATCCAGTGTGCAACATGAACACTTTACAACTTTTTATAATTTCATTGTTTTTTATATCTGTGCAACAATGTACATTATTGTATGTATATATATTCCAACTGCACAACCTTTCTATGCAAATGTGTAATTTTATTGCAAAAAATGATTACTTATACAGGTATATATGGTGATAGTCTATTTTACCACGGACTTAGTATAATTCCGTGATTTTACCTATAGTTTTATAAATTTGACCTTCTTATTTAAGTGTAATTATTGTCTATTCATTATAAATTTTGTGTGAGAAGGGGGTGGGGGAAGGGTGTTGGATAGTATACAATGTATGTCATTTTGGTAACAATGAAGTAAAAACATTTTAATTATAAACATAATATGCAAATCACTTCCACGTAGAACAAAACAGTCTATGTTTATACATTATATACAGCAGAATTTACCCTTTATAACAACTTTTTATAATACACATACATCATAACTTCAACGTGTATACACTGCTTCTGTGTACATGTGGTGTGTACGTAGCTCCGGTACCCCTCCCCACTTCCTCCCCTTGGAGCTTCACGCACCTGCTGTGTACAATCGCTAATACCGCTGCTACTGTATTAGAATTCGTCATAATTACACCATATCCCTCCATATCCCCCAAGATCAGTCAGATTTATTACACGGTGTGCCACTAATCGTCGAGTTAGCTACTATATAGTAAGGGAGATAAACTTGAGATCGTTCACGCTTTATTATTCGACGATATGAATGACAGCTCTTACCTTTCAAATCGTCCCGACTGTCATCGCTTCGGAATTCAGCCTGTTCCTTATTACCGTCGACGATGAAATAGACGACTTTCGTCGCCATTATGACTGTGTTACACTAGCCTGCTCTCACTTGATTCGATTCTGTCCCATTTAAAGTTGATATGGAGTACAAACTTCTGCTAAAATCCGACACTCTTCTCCACGCTGTACACACGAAATGTGTATATATATACAATATACTTTCTATGCGAGAAAACACTGCTGTCTGCTAGAGAGACCCGTAAGGGGGAAGCACGTTCTGTAGTCACACACTGTTGGGCATGCTTTGCCTACTTCCGAAGAAACGTTTGTACAACGCACGAAACTCCAATTATATGGTTAAATAGCGAAACGTATCATAAATTACTCCACGTCATTGAACGAGTAACAAGACTGGATCACAGCGTGCTTGCTCGAGGCCGTTCGGATTCGAAACACTGTCACGTGACACCTGTAGAGGCGATGTCACACTTAAGTGTACTTTCGATCAATTAATCCATGTGATAAATTGAAGACAGGTGTTTTTCTAGATACCATCATTACTGTATATTCATAAGTAATTGTTACGTATTCACAGCAGTGGAAGGCGTGTCCGGTAGTGACGAATCACAGCGAAGTTGTGACTGAGTCTGACTTTATGACAATTGTAGAGAACCATAGCATCGAGTACAATGAATACGATAACAACGGTAAAATACGCTACCCTTATATGCGTAAATGGTCAAGTTGGATCTATTAAATAAAAGTAAACACATGACATTATAATCCATCTGAAGATAATAGAATTTCTTCACAAATCATCGCCATCATTTGATATAAAAATTAAATACACAGTGGCGGATCCAGAGATCTATCTGGGGGGTTTCCATGTGGGGAAAAATTGAGGAAAATGGTGAAAATACATGATTTTTAAAGAAAATCCCCTCTGGATCCGCCGATATAAGATCGATGCTAATAAGTTATATCAACCTCATGGTTTAATATTTTATGTACATCGTGTAATGCGTTTGCTATTAGTATTTCCAATGCAAAAATTAACGGTGTCGTCGCCGAAGAAGAAAAACATGTATTTACATGTAGATATCTCGTAAATCTATTGTTAATTATTACTATAGACACGGAATTAGATCTAAGTCCGTGCTATAGGTAAAACGATAATATACGTAACAGCTGCCATCGTGAAAATACGTATCTGTTAGTTAAGAGGAATTGCATATTTTTAAAGCTTCATAAATTTGCAGAATAAAATAAATAAATATATAATTAGAACTCGGTGTTATATGTAACTTTCAACTGAAAATGAACTATTTACATAAATTGAAAGACAATTTGCCGCCCTGTGTCAGACGGTGGATGTATTCTATTTAGAATTTTTGTTTGAAGGTTCCGTATAGTATTTTAATTTACCGAGAAAATTACATTTCGAAAATGTGAGATGGGCCCAAAACCAGACCATAAGAAATTCCGACCCCAGCAAAACAATGCTGACTTTCTTTCTCCTTCTATTTCGATGAAAGTCAGCACAAACCTATCATCCAGCACTGTTTATGGTATTTATTTTACATTATTGTCCGTTTCTTAGAATTTTAACTGGGATAAATTAATTGGTCAGTCAAAACATGTTTTACGGTCCAATTAACACTGTTCTCTATAGGGAATGACGTCAAAAGAAAGTCCGAACCGGATATCATAAATTGATATTTAAATTAATTAAGTCAAAGAGACTAGGAGCAAGTTCTTACCAATGACAAAGCCCTCTCCCGGCATAATACACAATAAGTTTGATAACACGCGCTGGCAACATTTTAAATATATTTCAATAAGACGGATTGTTATAAAAGTGAATTAGTATAGAATCCAATGTTACTTGAAAACGATACTGTATACATGATAAAGTAAACATGGTGAGCCCTATGAAGGGTGAAAGCTGCTAGTTTTGTAGTCAGTCGTTAAATATTATTTTTTTGCTTACCTACTTCACATGGACATTTAATATCTTTTATTAATATACACTATACATGAATATACATATATAATAAAACGATATTCATACGACCAGTGGATGATAGACGTTTTATTACTTTCGTTTGCAGGTATTAGTAAAAACACAAAAATGAATAGCACATCAAAATGTAAAGACGGTAAACTTTGAGAGGAGAATGCATAAGTTTTACCGAAACAATTCCACAACATCCATTCTCCCATTTTCGAGTTCAGTACCCAAACTATTGGGTCACTAGATTCCTGTCTCCGATGACAAATGAAATTAAAATGCAAAATTACGTAGAATAATTGAAGAAAGAATATGACACATAACTTAGGGTGTGTCAGAATGGGCACACATATATAATGAACAGGATATCGGATAATTCGTGCCTCTGTGATGTCAAACATCACGTAAACTGCCTTCTTTGAAAAGTTATTGTCCTATATAATTCTCACAGGATTGCAGACAAATTGAATAACGCGCGTTAGCGCATTATGATTAATTTGTCTTCAATCCTGTGCGAATTATAGGATAACAGCTATTAATTAATACTTATATATTTCCGTTTTTAATTCAAGTTTTTCTTATATTTCCAACCTGTTATCGCATTTCAAAGTCAAATTTCGCGCTGTCTGTCAATGGGACCTGTTCTAGTGACGTCACGAGTACACGCGACCGTTCCCGGCAAAAAATATAGTTCGTGGATATAAACACAAAATCATCAATTTAATTTCAACAATTTAATCAATATATTCCACCGTAATTGTTGCGAGTTACATTGATTTTTTAAATCTGGTAGCTCGGATGGGTTACCACGAGGAGTACGTATTGTTACATTTTTTGTGACGTCAATAACACACTTAATTAATGTAGGGACGTCGGTCAAAACGACGTTATTTAGTCACGACGCCACGAACATTTTCTTCATATCACTACACCAAATGGAAGGATGTGATAATTATGATCTGATATCTTTCTATTTTGTTTGGTAAGGTAGTATAGTGGCAATGCAGAGCAAATGGGAATACTACAGTTTAGCTCATCAAACATAACCTGCATTTCACCATTCATATACCTTTTAACAAAGTAAACAACATCTTCCTCAGATGCGAAAAAGGGTCACCTGGGTTATTAATAATCATTTTACTCGACATTATATCACTATACTCATCAACAGATTAATTTAATCTATTGTTTAATTTGATTAAATGATTAATTTAATTACCGAGTTAATTTCAGAGACAGTGCTTCGTATAAGTTGATCAACGTGTGCCCAAAGGGGGATTTTGCCAAATATCACACGAAACTGTTTTTTATTTGGTTAGTAATTGAGAGAAACAGAAGGGAAAATGTTCTTGTTTCGCCATATCTGTAATGTTTATAAAGAAGTGTTAAGATTATTTAAAAAATGTAATTTTAAAATACTTTAATAATGTAATGTTAAATTTAACAATTCGTCTCGAAGTCAGTATACTTTTATTCATCAGACCAAATCGCTGAGGACGTCACTTTACCTCTTGTCGCCTCTTCAGATAGATACTCTACAGCACATACTATTAAAAACCTCGGCCAATATTTGGTTGTTTAAGTGTCTTCCTGTCTACATATATGTAGAATGTTAAAACGAATTAAAGGTACACACAACTTAAGGGACTATGTCAACAACCAAAGTTTACAAGACGACCCTCTTCTGTTCACCGACGAACATTTATGTATTTGTAAATATTACCCAAGCTAACAACTTGGTGGTTTAATGGCGTCATATTATACTAATAAAGTTGAGATACCATTTGAAATGCACGGACGCGTTGGATTTTAATGCCTAAAATCACGTGCTATTCACGTGATTGCGATATTCCAGACTTAATGTCATGTGTAAGTACAAGTTTATACTTTATTGGCTAGTCTAGTTTATAGCAGCTAAAGAGTCATTGTGTCGATGTTTGAGAACATAACATGTTGTAATATCTTCTTTACTGCACTGCTAAATGAAGGATAGTCACTTTACTCATTCCCCTTCATATGCAAGTAACAGGAGAATCCCGAACACCCAGGAAAGGTTTTCTTTGATGTTGGGGGTGGGGGTGGAGGGATGGGGGTTCTATCTTCGTTAAGGACGTTAACGCCATCGTCCCCGCTCCGTGGGAATCTCTTTATGAATACACAAGGATCATTTGCAACGCCAATTTGAATCACCACCAAAACAGTCGGTTTGCGTGAACGGCCTTTTAATCTGAAGACATATACGTTCGATTCAATAAGAATATGATTCAATATCAATATCATGGGCAAAGGGCCGAAAAGCTCTGTTGGTAGCTCGTCAACCAAATGACCGCAAGGTCAAGAGCTAGGAACCCGCAGACGGCGCGATCGACGGGGTCGTCTCCTTCGTGAGCAAGACTCTTTATCATTACCGCTCGGCTCCACTTACCGTGTGGAGTTTGATATAGTCGGGTTTGGAATTCCGGTTTCTTTTGGTTTGGTTTAATTAACAGCTAAGGTCATTTAAGGACGTGCCTCCTTGTGTGTAGTGTATGCGTGCTTGCGTGTGTGTATGCAGGAGACATGGTATGTTGGTGTATTTGTCTCCTTGTGATACCGTGGATCTGATGCCGACTTGATAGTTCTATATCACTGAAATACCATGCCGAAGGCACTCAGCACAGCAATCCGCCCGGTCACATTATACTGACAACGAGTGAACCAGCTGTTGCAATTCCCTTAAATGCTGAAGGTTAAGCAGGGAATAGCAACTACCATTTTCAGGGACTTTTGTATGTCCGGGCCTGGGGAGAGAGCCCATTGTCTTCCTTACCTGGGCGAACGCTCAACATTCAAGCCAAAAGTGAGGTGTTTCCGAGCAATGCGCTAGGAAATAAAAGGTAGTTAGAAGGAGAACTAGTAGATACAGATCCCAAATATTGTAATGTGTGCAGCAGATTTATTTTGTGCCGCTTCTGTGTCCACAAAAAGAGGACACCAAAGCAAATCCCCAATTCTGCATTCCGGTTTCTGTATTGTAGAGTTCAAGTAACATTAGGCTATAAACTGGGCCGTTGGAAATACTGACCAAAAACACACGAACACCCACTCTTACACAAATTGAGGTACTAAGGTGGATGGCCTAGAAAGATATTCTGTAGTAAAGCTGTTCTTGTACTCGCCTGAATGGTCAATCGAGTGGCACAATGAATAGCGCATTCGCCTTTCACCAAGACAGTCGGGTTTCGATTCCCCTTGAATAAATACTGGGCCACCGGTGTCCTCAGAAGTTAACTGATTGAACAAAAATCTATGGATAAAATATTTCGAAACATGTAAAAATATACAACCAAACAGGAATTGTGACATTATAAAACCATTTTCAACATTACAAAATTTATTCCTTAACTAGTCTTTGCTGTTAACCGTACCAGAATCATTCCCAGGTACAAGATTAAGGCCAAACTCGGGTACTGATAGACCAACAACAGTAAACTATTTACTGCATCATATTGCAGTTTCCTTTATTTGCAAACATCTATAGAACAAAAGAATGAAACAACAATGTCTAAAGTGTTCCGAAACATGTAGGTACATTGTATATATCCAAAAGGGAAAGGTATTTATAAAATCTTTTTTAAATATTGCAAAAAACACAAATTTCGGTTACAACATATCGTTGTATTCTTAAACTAGTGCTTCATATATAAAGTGCCAGATATAATCCCAGTCTCATATTAAAGGCCAACATCGGGGATTGATAGTTTAAAAGCAGACTCAACCACCATGTAACGTAAAACGATTGTCAGAACTAAAAAGGATGTAAACACCTATTGAAACTTAAGTTTGCCGATGCTGACAGCCAAAAAAATAGGAAACATTTTATTGCATCAAATGGTCATTTATTTCGTTTAGGACTCACCAGCGGTTCTACTGCTTGTGTAATATGTTCCGAAACGAGAAAATGGAAAAGATGCATACAAAACTCTTTACGACATTACAAATTTACAACTGATGTCTACAACCAGAACGATTACCAGCCCCTTAGATTTTATATAGAATTTCTCAACTGCATTTTACTATGTACTACCTCATCTCCCCCAGTTTAGAACTTAAATCAGAAATCGTAGTGATCAAAATCATAAGAGTTAAAAAAATATCTAAATAATTCAATATTCTAGAGACTGGAGCCATTCGTAAACTAGTAATTCATATAAACCGCGCCAGAGATAATCGCAACTATCAGGTTAAAAGTCAGCCTCGGAGACTGACAGTTCAACAGCTGAGTCAACAGCCCACGTAAAACAACTGCTAGAATTACAGCCTCGGGGACTGACAGTTCAACAGCTGAGTCAACAGCCATCGTAAAATGACTACTAGAATTACAGCCTCAGGTACTGACAGTTCAACAGCTGAGTCAACAGCCAACGTAAAACAACTGCTAGAATTACAGCCTCGGGGACTGACAGTTCAACAGCTGAGTCAACAGCCATCGTAAAATGACTGCTAGAATTACAGCCTCAGGTACTGACAGTTCAACAGCTGAGTCAACAACCCACGTAAAACAACAGCTAGAGTTACAGCCTCGGAGACTGACAGTTCAACAGCTGAGTCAACAGCCCACGTAAAACAACAGCTAGAATTACAGCCTCGGGGACTGACAGTGCAACAGCTGAGTTAACAGCCAACGTAAAACAACTGCTAGAATTACAGCCTCGGGGACTGACAGTTCAACAGCTGAGTCAACAGCCATCGAAAAATGACTGCTAGAATTACAGCCTCAGGTACTGACAGCTCAACAGCTGAGTCAACAGCCAACGTAAAACGACTGCTAGAATTACAGCCTCGGGGACTAACAGTTCAACAGGTTAGTCAACAGCCAACGTAAAACAACTGCTAGAATTACAGCCTCGGGACTGACATGTCAACAGCTGAGTCAACAGCAAACGTAAAACAACTGCTAGAATTACAGTCCGGGGACTGACAGTTCAACTGGTTAGTCAACAGCCAACGTAAAACAATTGCTAGAAGTACAGCCTCGGGGACTGACAGTTCAACAGGTGAGTCAACAGCCAACGTTAAACAACTGCTAGAATTACAGCCTCGGGGACTGACAGTTCAACATGTTAGTCAACAGCCAATGTAAAACAACTGCTAGAATTACAGCCTCGGGGACTGAAAGTTCAACAGCTGAATCAACAGTCAACGTAAAACAACTGCTAGAATTACAGCCTCGGGGACTGACAGTTCAACATGTTAGTCAACAGCCATCGTAAAACAACAGCTAGAATAACAGCCTCGGGGACTGACAGTTCAACATGTTAGTCAACAGCCAACGTAAAACAACAGCTAGAGTTACAGCCTCGTAAATATCAGTTCAACAGGTGAGTCAACAGCCAACGCAAAACAACTGCCAGAATTACAGCCTCGGGGACTGACAGTTCAACAGCTGAGTCAACAGCCATCGTAAAACATCTGCTAGAATTACAGCCTCGGAGACTGACAGTTCAACAGGTGAGTCAACAGCCAACGTAAAACAACAGCTAGAGTTACAGCCTCGGGGACTGACAGTTCAACAGGTGAGTCAACAGCCAACGTAAAACAACTGCTAGAACTACAAATGAAGGAAACACCTGTTGAAACATTTAGCGACATTACAAATTGTCCTACTTTGATGTTTACTATAGGTCACAGGGACCTGATAATTTGTTGAAAAGGCTCCCAAATAAATGATGATATATACGGTCTTGGCATTTCTACCGGAAGTTGACCTAAACCCCTAAACAGTGTACACAATTACTCAGAACATCTAAGTTTAGGTCCAAAATAGCTGTAAAAAAATCAGGTCTCTGTATAGGCATAGTGGTGGCATCAACAGGTACATCCTGTATCCATAGTGCATACTGACCAACTGGATTAAAGCTAGGACTTGATCCTATAAATTATAGTTAGGACTCCGATCATTTTACAGCTACGTAATTTTATTATTTTGATCTTTGATTTATGGTTCAACCATTAAACCGAAAACATGCTGTATATATGTAGTTAGGGCCGTACTATAAAACTATGCTGTCAAAAGTATACACATCATATTTAAACATATTAAAACTTAGCAAACACATAAAATAGACTCTTACACGACCAGTATTCAATTATATTAGAAATCACTCTAAGAGTTTTTGATTTTAGTGAGCATCTCGCGATAGCAATCATGACGAGGTACAAAGTTATATGAAATGGAAACGAATGTAAGATTCTGTTTATCGCATAGTTATGCAAACAAATATGCAAATAGTGAAATATTGATTTCGTTTTTACAACAAATCTTGGTCGTGTTATAAACTAAACATTGAATTTGATGAGATAAATAGGATATGCATCTCACCTGAGTCTCACTGAAATTAGACATTTTTCGCTTTTTTGATAAATCCTTTATGAAATGAAATTTCGTATAAATAGATTTTGTATATACGTAATTGGTGAACACGTAATTGCCTCTATCACATTTTGTTATCGATACAATATACCAAAAACCATCCTCGATATCCAGGGGTTACGCTCAATTTCGCTCTCTACACCCCTGGGATATGTCATAGCAAAATCGATCCCACGAAGATAGCTGTTTGATTGGTCTCGGGTAAAAAGAACTGACCAATCGATCGCTAGGCTGATACCTGTCCTTTGAAGATTACAAAGGAGAGACGCCCGACTTCAAAGCCTGTCAACTTTTACCGTTACGTGACCGCGATATTCTTTTTTGATGTATATCAAAGGATCGAACTAGTCTTCTCGTCTCATCAACAAGGTGGCGCACACCGAGCCTTCACTTTTGCTATGAACTATTCCAGGGTTGCAGAGAGCGAACGTGAGCGTAATCCCTGGATATCGAGGATGACCAAAAACTAATTATACAGCATCACACAGCTGTCTAGGGCTCATCGGTGATCCAAAGGGGCCGAATAGGTGGACATCAAAATTGGTCTAAACTACTGTTGTAATTACAGCAGAGGTGCGTAAAACTTCTAAATTATACACATTTGAAAAATTAGAGGAATATTGGTTAATTTAAAGTAATGGACGAATAAAGTGTTTATGTTAGTGGTAAGATAATTATAATGGAATAGCTATGTGATCAACAAAAAATAAAAAGCAAAATAACAAATTTAATAAATAAAACAATTATTAACTATATTAACTATTGGAAGTACCTCATTGCCCTATATGTACAGTAGTAGACCTTTTCGTGACTCATATAACGAATGAGCTAACTTTTACTTTATACATAGCAATGCTTGACATAGGTACCAGTCGGTCTTGAAACGTTGCGACATGATTAATCAATCAATCAACTTTATTGCATTTTTACATCCAATTTACAAGGATCGAGCAGCACACATCAAACAAACATTGATACTGTATAATGGACAGCAAAAACTACATACTTATGCATTCTGCAAGCCTGCCTTCCTCAGTTCAAATGACTTTTTAATAAAGAGGCTTATTTCCTGCAAAAGCTGTGGGTCATTAGATGACAATAACAATATCAAATTTTGTAGATCAGGCGATGATGGGTTAATTTTATTTTTTTGGAGAAACGTAGTCCTGATATTTATATTTATTTTGCATTTAAATATAAAATTTACTTCATCTTCTACAGTATTGCAGAATTTACATAGTCGGGATTGTCGAGGATTCTTTTCAGATCCACCAGCCTCAATTTCTAAATTGTGGTTGCTTAGTCTCAGCTTTGCCATCAGTTTTCTATATTCAAAGTTGGGTAACGATAGGTAGTGTTCCTCTGCATACTTTTAAAACGTACATTGCTTGTGTATAAAGTAAAAATATTACATATTTCCAAACTGACGAATCTTATTGAGGAGTTTTGGAAGATATTTCGATATTTCGATGTTGCTAATGTCTGTTAATGTTAAGGTGAAAGTTCCTTCCCGAGGAAGTTTATCGCAGCTTTCAAGCATGTCTCGCTACAGGTGTCCGTAAAACTAATAAAGATGTACCTGTAATTAAATCAGTGTGATATTTACGTCATCATATTTCATAAACGGATGTCATCGTGTAGATCACGGCTCTCGCAAGCTGTGCCTGACTCTCACATAGGAAATACGTCAATGTGTGACGTACTTCTTACAACTGTCATAAAAAAACGTTTTTATTTCTAGTATTTGGTTTAAACTGATAAATGAGGTGTGCGATGTCAGTCGGCAATTTCGTAACGTCATGCCTCCTCAGAGGCATTATCACATGTTCAGGTATTATGTCACCCCTTGGCCACCGATCATCCCCCCTGGCCACCGATCGCACGATCCTCAATATTTTATTAGTTAAGTGTAGGCATAACTTATCGTAAAGCTTTTTTCTCTCTACAAAACACAACACAATGAAAATAACAGAACGTTGGAAAAAACACTGTAACTGAAGCTTTAAAACTCGCTAGGAATGCCAAACTTCGAGTTGAGGAAACCTGGATAAAAATATCTGATTGTGAAGGAATTGCTCAGAAATTCAATGATGATCACTCAAGTGGTATTGAAGGATTTAAAAACAAACTAAAATATGTGCTCCAAACAACGAAAGACTGTGTCAACGACTTTACTACAATTAACGACTGCCTTGAGTCGACATCCCGATCTGTTGAACAGAACAAACATACATTGGTTACGTTACAGAAGCAAATGAATGACGTCAAGCGACAAGTAAAGCAGGGGAAAGAAGAACACTCCGAACAGCCCTCGACTTCTGTGAAGAAAGGACAACGCGGATCCTCCAAAACTGCTACACCACCATCTTCTCCACGTCATTCGCCGACAACATCACCTATTAGTCTACCCAAAGGCACTCAATGTTAAACTCCAGAACTTGCACGCGATGTAACAAAGGATCAAACCTCCGTTCAGACTACCTTTGACCACTTCGTTCAAACAGAAAAGGGTTCAGTTAATAGGCATTCGATGGGGCCCATAGTTGCGATCCCGGTCCATTTTCCTTCTTCCGTGTGCGACTCTGATGATTTGAAAAAAAGCTGAGAAACGTAACTCATCACCAGTAATTTCCTCTGGCTCACGGTTTGTTGGATTCATTCCTAGAAAGAAAAGGAGAGTCAGACGGTATTACATTCACGGAATTGACAAAAAAGTGTCATCCGAGAATGCTTTGTGCGATTACCTGTATGAGAACTCCACCACTTACACTTATTTAAGATACTTCGCTCGGTCGTGGAAACGCACTGCATCGGCTCAACTGAATGTAGCGGACGATGAAGCCATTACAAAATGTATCGAAGATCCCACGTTTTGGCCAAAAGGTGTCCACGTTCGAGAGTGGTTGCCCAGAACTGTCTTCCAGAACCAACATGATGACGCCGAACAACTTCGAACAAACTTCATGTGTTGGAACATAGAAGGTATTATGGCCGGTATGCCCTACCTTCTAGATTGCTTGCATAAATATGACGTTGATGTATGTGGTATCTCTGAGCATTGGGTCAGGGAATGCAATATTTCGTTTTTTGAATCTTTTAAAAACACTGGTTACTCGTGTTTCGCTAAACATGTCAACGAAATTGATCCTTTTCGCTATAGATGCAACATTAGAGGTGGTGTTTGTATGTTATTCAAAGAGAATTTGAGAGTACAAGAAATTATTGTCGATAGTCCAAGAATCTTAGGTCTTGAAGTTCAAATGCTAAATAATGAGTACCTTTACGTTTTCTCCGTTTATATGCCTGCGACCTCCAGGTCGATTGATGTTTTGTTAGATCAAATAGATATTTTAGAATCTGTGGTTTCTGTATATTCCGAGAAGGGGAAAGTTGTTATACTCGGAGATATGAACGTGCAAATCCAAGGTAGTCGGTGTCGATTTGCTGGTAACGACAGATCTTTAAGAGTTCAAGCTTTTTTGAATAGTACAAATATGGAATCTGTAAATGTGACGGACAAATGCAAAGGTCCAATGTATACGTATTATCCAACAACGGGATATTTCACTACTATCGACCATATTATTATTGACTCAAGTTGTTTCGATTTGGTTAAACACTGTGAAGTTTTAGATGATCATGAGTTAAATGTTTCTGAACACAATCCTGTAATTTGCATGATGAATATTCCTAAACAATTTTGCAAAGTTTTAAGTCCTGAATGGGTCAGATTTAATTGGAGAAAAGCTGAAATGAATGGGTCTATTGACCTTTATAGATATCATGTAAATTGTCTCCTCAACAATGTTGAGATACCTGATGATGTTGTACATACTAATGATATTGATATATTTTACAACAAAATCAAATGCTGTTTAATTGAGGCGTCAGACAAGTCATTTCAAAGAAGTTCTTTTAAGAAGTATTTGAAACCATATTGGAGCAAGGAATTATCTGAATTGCACAATGAAATGGTTTCCAAGAGGTCGTTTTGGAATGCGTCTGGCAGACAAAGAGGGAAAAATAATTTGTTCATTGAATACAAGGCTTTGAAAACAAAATTCAGACGATGTCTTCGTCATGCTTTTAATATATATATGAAAGAACAATTCGCCGAAATAGATAAATCTGGAGACGTTGACCAAAATCTCTTCTGGAAACTATTTAAAAATCGTTCTAACAATGCTGGTTGTTGCCAAACAGAAATGAAGTACAATGGCACCACACTACGTGAACCCGAACAAATTGTAGATGCTTGGGGTCATCATTTTAGTAAGTTGTTCAATAATGAAACGCTTGAGTCGTTTGATAAAAACTTTTTTCAAGATGTATTACTTAAGGTAAATGAAATTCAAAATAAGTCTAATCAAGAGAAAGATATATTTCTGTCAGAATTGTTTACCACGGACGACATGCGGGTAGTATGTAAGAAACTTAAGAATGGCAAAGCTGGTGGGTATGATAGCCTGGTCTATGAACACATTAAGTATGGAGGTGATAGATTACTAAGCCTCATTATCAAATTGTTCAACCTCATTGTAAAATATGAGCATATACCTGAAGACTGGAAAAAAGGAACAATTTTTACTTTGTACAAGGGCAATGGAAAACCCAAAGACGACCCAAACAGTTATAGGGGTATAACTCTTATACCCGTCTTTTTTAAAATATTCGAGTCAATTTTGTCTCTCAGAATGGATTCTTTACTAGATTCAGAAACGTTTCCAAACAGACAGCAGTCGGCTTATATGAAACATTTATGTAGTCTATGCACTTCCTTTAATTTACAGGAATGCGTGAGATACAACCTAGAAAATGACTCTGATTCTTTTGTTGCATTTTTAGATAGCAAGAAAGCTTTTGATACTGTTTGGCACGAAGGGTTACTTCTCAAACTGTACAAAATAGGATTTAAGGGCAAAATTTTGACTATATTAAAAAATATGTATACCGGTTTTGTAAGTCATGTCGCCTTTAAGGGTCACCAGTCATCACCTGTCCTCATGAAGAGAGGGATCTTACAAGGGGGGTCATTATCTGCAAAAATGTACCTGGTTTTTATTAACGATTTACTAAATGATGTCGAATCGTCAGGTAAAGGAGCTTTTGTTATTGATACCAGGGTTAATATTCCCACACAAGCAGATGACATATGTTTGATCAGTAACACAAGTATTGGTTTACAAGATATGGTTACAATTTGCGAAAACTATAGTCGTAAATGGAGATTTTCATTCTCTGTTAGTAAAAGTAAAATAGTTGTTTTTACAAAAGGTAGAAGACAAGTCTTGGTAAAAGATGTGAGTTTGTATGGTAAAGCATTACCAGTTGTTGAAAACATTACGCACGTCGGTGTTGTTTTGAATTTTAAATTGTGTACGTCGGACAGAACTGAGTCTGCATGCAAGAAACTAAAAAGTGGAACCATGGCTCTTATTTGATCTGGTGCTCATCCTAGGACCCTTAATCCTCTAACAGTTGCAAAGCTGATTAAGGCTAAAGTTTTCCCGTCTGCCCTGTACGGGTGTGAACTATGGCAACTGTCTAGAACAGAACTAATCAAATTAGAGCGCGCTCAAAAATCTTAGGTCGTAAAATCCATTCAAGGGTTAAACATTAGAACTAGAACTGATATGGCCAACTCCTTAATTGGATGGACCTCATAGAAGGTTACATTGATATAAGAAAACTTTTATTTCTCGGTCGTCTTTGTAGACTGGACAGTAAATACTTAACACATACTATATTTCTCAAACGCCTATTCATGCATATTTTGAAGGAGTCCTGTCAAACTGGTTTTATTCCTGATATTGTGAGAATACTTCGCAAGTATGATTTGTTTAATTATCTGTTGCAGTATATATCAGATACAGTTTTTCCAAGTAGTTCATCATGGAAGTCAATTTCCTATAAAGCAGTTTATAATTGGGAAGAATTAATGATGTACGATAGAATGAACAACGATTCAGATTTCACAAGATTTTTGCTCATTCATGATGTAATTTCTCCACATATTTTATGGACAGTAGCATTAAAATTCCCTGAACATCTAAGCAAGATAAGCAATATAGTTCGATTATGTGTGAATTTTAGATCAACAAATATTATTGAATTATGCCATTTTTGTGGTATTTTACATAATGACTGTATAACACATATAGTAATCCATTGTACAAAAACTGAAAGTCTTAGAGACGATCGATGGTGTCTTATAAGTACAGCTTTTGATATAGAACTTGGCGTGTTCTTACCTTCTTTGTCTGATTATGATTTAATTCATGTATTGTTAGGGGGTAGCCTTCCCCACATACTAAGTTCAACTGATTATGTAACCTTTGTACTGCATAATGCTATTTTTATTGACAAAATGTTGCTGTTGTATCAGCGTTAATAATGATATAACACGTACAAACGTACGTACAATAGCAATGTCTACCTAATTACTGATTTTTTTTCTCTCTTATTTTGTGTGTGTTTATGTGTGAGTAAGCCTGAGAAGACCTTGTTGGTAGGGCTTTCCCCAACCTCAGGATTCCCAGGCATTCTAATTATTTTGTATGATTTGCTGTTAACGAGACCATTCTTTCTGTATTTACTAAACTAACTCAAGATTCATTAACTTCTCTCTTCATCTCTGTAGTTAACTGATGTATTTATGTGCATGTTAGTATCAATTAATAATATTTTGATTTGTATTTTGACAACACTGTATATTTTTGTAACTCTTCAATTTGGAGGATATAAAGAAATAATAATAATCGTGTAGATCACGGCTCTCGCAAGCTGTGCCTGACTCTCACATAGGAAATACGTCAATGTGTGACGTACTTCTAACAACTGTCATAAAAAACCGTTTTTATTTCTAGTATTTGGTTTAAACTGATAAATGAGGTGTGCGATGTCAGTCGGCAATTTCGTAACGTCATGCCTCCTCAGAGGCATTATCACATGTTCAGGTATTATGTCACCCCCTGGCCACCGATCATCCCCCCTGGCCACCGATCATCCCCCCTGGCCACCGATCGGGCGATCCTCAATATTTTATTAGTTAAGTGTAGGCATAACTTATCGTAAAGTTTTTTTCTCTCAACAAAACAGCAGTGGCATGGCATTGCTGTATATATAGTATATTGTAGGGATGCAACGATATATAGTACCATATTGTATCGTGATACTCTTATGTATCGTTTCGAATCGTATTGTTTGCCTGTATCGCGAAACACTAAGGGAACTGTAATTATCAATAACGGGTTTTTTCATTGATCTCTAGGAGTTTACTTAGATTTTGGAATCCTTTATTAAAGGTGTGACCCTCGGTGCAAAAGTACTAAAAGTTGACCTTTTAAGCCGATACGTGTATCGTGATACGTATCGTATCGTTAGGTATGTAAATCGTTGCAGCCTTTGTATACCGCGAAAAATTGACAAAAATGAGTGGAGATCTTGACAGACCGCTAGACGAATGTGGTTTTCAAGAAGTTTTCCTGATTTTGGCAACGCTTATTTGCCCTTGAGACTTAATTATGTTGACGGATTTTTGATCATTTAGGTCAAATAAATGATGTGTAACCTTTCCTTAAGACAAATCTTGTAGATTTCTCGTTAGAAATACCAAGTTAATTTGTTTTCAATGTAAAGAATTGATGTCTGCGTTATCTCCATAAAATGAAAGTGAAATAGAAATGATAAAAAAAATGCAAAGAGAAATTCCAATTTTAAAGTTTATATTTATTAAATATATAAATTTTTAATGCATTCATTCTGTTTTTCAATTCTTATCGTCTAAAATTAATTGCTATAAAGACCAGGCAATCAGAACAGCGGATTTTAACGAAAGAAAGAGCCCATGATTTAATGAACATGTGTATAAAGGTTACCATAGAGACGAAATGCTAAGCGACCGAAAACAATCTCCGACTGAAAAAAATGTACACATGCAGTTCAAAGACGCATTGCGACAAGATACCACTACTGGTATTTTTTAATTAAGGATCCCCGTACCACTCCAAAAAAATGTAACTAAGTATTGGAAACTGCTACTTTCGGAAAGACTATAGCTTTGATAAATCATATCTGAAAAGGAAACCACCCCTTGCGAGACTTTTATGAGTAATGATAAAGATGAAATCAGCAAAATATTGTATATACAATAATAATTAGAAAAGAGTACGGACAAGAATATCCGGAAGTTTATTTTTGTATCAAATATGTGAATATATACTTATTTGTTAATATATATGTATGATGAATACTGATACTTTATCAAATATTTTGAACAGTATGTACATTATTTAAAGGCGACTCTAGACGCCCATGTATATGGTATGTGTATATATATATGTTTATGTCATAACATTTTGGATATTATTTTTTTTTTTTTTTTTTTTTTTTTTTTTAAAAAATTTTTTTTTTTTTTTTTTTTTTTTTTTTTTTTTTTTTATAATAGTGAGTGCACCGCTGGGCTGGTCCGGCGTCGAACCAAGAATTTCAGACTGCTTAGCTATCGCTCTTCCCAAATGAGCTCCAATAATAACTGTTCTACAGTTACATCTAAACGGAAGTGAAGGAGAGGTGACTGCATATAAAAAAAAAACAACAGTGCAGTGGGACACGGATCCTTAAGATAAACCCCATGTAATTTATTTTATACACACATCGTTATGTCAGTTTAGTCTAGTTCGATTAGTTTTAATTAATTAAATAATTGTTTAAAATGTGGATTTAGAACGGGAGGTTTAAAAATTGATGCGCGAAGAAAAAATCCCATCTCTATAGACTACCACACATAAGCTTCTGTTCAACCCACGCCCNGGATCTTACATGAGTTTCCATGTCATATGAGATTTACGAAACGAGTCTAAGCATTTTTGCATTTTTCATTTAGCGCGCCTCTGGCTCATAAAGTTATAAGACTTTTTATTATCATATACATTGTATATGAGTTACTGTTCTTTCATTCGTTAAAACAAACGTCCGTCATTTCATCAGCGCTTATTTTGTTGACATGACTGAAGCACTACTATCAAAATGTAGGTCAGAAATGTCTGCGCTGTAACAAATAGCTACAAATAATTTTTGAAAAATCACTCAAACAATATGGATAAATATTAATAATATTAATCCAATTTTTTCAATGCTATTTACAAATATGGAGCTTCAGCTGAAATTTGGAGACAATTCTTAACAAAACATAGCAACAAGTTCACACGGTTCCCGCTGCGTCACATCGCGCGACATTTCAAAGCGTCACACACTACGCGGTTTGAGGTGTCAACAGCTTCACTGAGACTGACTACTAATATCCGATTCCATAATCCTACGTCGTTACACTGGTTCGGGAATTAATGTGGGAGATTGTTGATAAATGTTAATGCTGTAATGTCCACCGTAAATTAACTACGCGACGTGGTGCTATCGTGGAAAGTGTGACGCCGTCAACTAATCAAAATCGCTCCAGATCATATACGATGAGGTAATATGCAAAAGTATGAAATGGGTGTATTCACTGCATAACAGGGGAGTTATATAATAATATGAAGTTCAAACAATGTACAATAGGTCATTGGGCTAGCAGGCAGATATATTAGACCTGACGTTCACCAGACTGGTTGTTTTGTAGACTCTTCATGGTTTTTTTTTTTTTTTTTTTTTTTTTTTTTCCGGTTTTTTTTNTATTTCGGAACGGATTGATGTTATTCATCCTTAGATACTCTTAGTGGGTAGAATCAACGCCGCGTTCTTGCCCTTCCATTGTACAAGATGTGTTATCCTTGGCAGACTCGCTGTGAGTTAGCTCATTGCTTATCTAATAACACATGGGCAGCCTTTTTATTTACTTTACACATATTTATTGCCAATAAAATTGAACAAGGGATTGGGCACAAGTTAATACAACTTATCACAGCCTTTTTATTGCTATACGTTGTAGCTGAAGCTGAAATATAAGCTGCTTTGCCAATTTCAGGACACATCACATGCCACCCCCGTCCACATCTTAGAATGAAAAAGGCGTTCCCTTATTTGTCTCAGTAGGAAAGACACTTCATCCAAGTGTAGTCGAGTTAACACGCTACAATCTTGACCACGTTCGACTTTAAAGTGGTCAATTTTAATGTCCCCACTACGAAGTCCGATCGCAAGAATGTTTTGCCTTTCGTTCATCTATCTCAACTCTTGTTTAAACTATTTGTCGTAAATGGCTGAATGTATATTGACAAATTTTAACTACAAAATACTGCAAACAAAATTAAATTTTCGAGGTCAGAGGTTTGAAGGTCGTATAGACCGTATCAAAGTGTGATTATTTTGTATGAGTTTGATTGAATATTGACCATATTAACATCGCATATGAGGTCCTAAATCTATTAAGCATTCAGAGGTCAGAGGTCATGACACTTCGAAGAACATGTTTAATAAATCATACACCACCAGCAAATAAAAATTAGTTTAAAAAGTTGATTGAACGACATTTGTTCGAAGGGAGCTCGCGATTATCCTCTCCTTCCGGTGGTACACCACTGGTCATAATAAATATTGTTAAAACTCTCATTGTTTTGGTCATAATTGGGTTAAGGTCAATTGTCTTCACGAAAACATAACGAAGTAGTGTCGAAACCAAATCCTTAGGGGAGTCACTATTCTACGACTGCAATTAACATATACGGCTATAGGGAGTAAATATGTACTGGTCCCTGTCCCACTCTTTGGTTCTTCGTATATAGAGTAGCCTCCCACAGATGTCCTTTTGGATATATAACTGTAGCACAATTAGGCCAGACCACTTCCGTTGACAAGGTAGCTCAATCTGTTTAAGCGATAGTATAACAATATCAAGTCCAGAACTTGGTTCTCGGTCTAGTCCCGCTGAATATATATGCAAGACCATCCGCACACTCTTGAATATATTCTTCCGCGCAATAAACTCGTTCTTTCTGATTCGTTAGAAAAACACAAGTGTGTGGTCTTGCTTTAATCACATACCTTCCGTATTTGGTAGAGATCGATACAAAGATTTTATAAACTTTGATATTTTTTGCAAATACCGGAAATTTTTCAGTTCGCCATGACAAGGGGATTCCCATAAAAGTAGTTCCAGCTAGTAGGTAAATACAACATTCCGTATTGCACATGTGCAATACATTATGGTGTATTTCATGGTCTGAACATTGCTTGTATTACTAAAACAAGATTCAACAGGTATGTGATAAATTTTATTTATTTAATCTTTGTTATTTTTTTCAGCTATGGTTTTCTTTTCAGAAAGAATTTATCAAAGCTATATATATATGACCATGGCTCAGGATCAAGTTTCAATGGTAAAAACTAACCCAGCAACAAGTTTCTATAGGTACAATTGGATCGCGTTTCAATTTTCAACAAGAGTCACTTTTCAACCTTAGGCTGGGATCGCTCTCAGACATGGCAGTTTGAGGATAAAGTTCCAGTTGTGTTTTTGTCCGATACCTTAGCCGTGATTAAGCTGAAGAATTTGATACGAACCATCAGTATTCCTGTCTCTCTAGTACATGTATACTTGCCTTCGTAAATAACGACCCACAGCATGTGGCTACGGTAACTCCATGATATACAGCCTCATCATGGTAAGTCATGTAGGCTATAAGGTAAAGGTCTAAAACCTACAGCTGTTTATCTACTGATTTGCTGCAGGTCAAAATTCTAAAATAAACTACTGGCTGTTTCTGAGAGCCATGTCTAACCTGAGAATTATCTACGTTTACCAGCCGTTGTTTATCTTTGCCTTTCACCAAGGCGGCCGTGGTTCGATATCCCGATCGGACGTGAAAAGGTCCCCCCACCCCCACCCCC
>NW_018408921.1:1614881-1621763 GCF_002113885.1 Mizuhopecten yessoensis
ACCCCCACCCCCGCGCGCTACCATCCGGGGCAACAAGAGTGATTAATGTAAATTGAAATACATTTCAGCGTATTCAATATATTGATATTGTGTGTTTGTTACATGGACTGCAATTGGCCAAAAAGGGCACATTAGATTCGAAACTGCCAGTGTAAAATATATCTACACAAGCCGGACAAATCAATATCTACGATGCTCAAAATTACAATATTTAAAACTACACTTCATCTCACAAAGAATATGTCATATTTCTATTTATTTGACTGATTTCTTTTTCATCCTGCCTTCACGCCCTTCGTCGACGTCGACGTGAAGGAAATCAACGTCTATATGTTTATTCTTTTGTTCCGGTATCTCCCGATTCCTATTGCTGATTTTATGTATTGAGATTGTGTTTCAATAGTTTGCTGTTGTGTTGACGCATTGCAGAATGTTTTGTCTCCAACATAAAAAAAAATCTATTCCAATCAATAGATCATTTCGGAATACACAAAATTTATGATCTACGTCTAGAATTGTAATCAGCAATATGAAAACAATGACGCACGAACGCTACGGGACGTACAGATATACATAAATAATTCATCAATTGGATCCAATTTCGCGAATCATTTCAGTGTTGTATTCTTTATCATACGTACTTTATATAGTAAATAGGTAAGCTTTTACATGTCAAACTCGATACATATCATTATTATTTTAAGTAAAAGTTATATTAACCCTTTTCAGTCTTTTTCCGGTAACAAAGGTTATACTGCACAAGGGACCGCGGTGGCCGTATTTATATTTGTTGTATTTGCAATCATTGGTTGTATTTGTATAGGTTGTATGTTGTAATGGTTGTGCTTGTGATTGTTGTGTTTGTAAATTATAGTATTTGTATTTGCTGTATTTGTATTTGCTGTATTTATATTTGCTGTATTTGTAGTATTTGTATTTGTATTTGCTGTATTTGTATTTGCTGTTTTTGTATTTGCTGTATTTGTATTTGCTGTATTTGTTTTTGTTGTATTTGTATTTGCTGTATTGGTATTTGCTGTATTTTTTGTATTAGTTATTTGCCCGTGTTTTGACAGAATGAACCCTCCTTTGACTTTTCCCCCACAACAACATCCTGTTATCATTGTGTACGTCACGAATGCGTATCTAAGCAACGGTAGAACACTAAAGCCCCGGATGACATGATATTTGCATTAAGATCACTTACGACTGACATATTCGTGTCATCTTCATGTTAGCAGTAGGATACTGTGTTTACATATGATCAACAGCCAGTTATACGGCATGAAACTAACAAGTTCCTCTATGAAGCATTGTTAACCTAACCGTACTTTACACGACATTTAGCTAGCAAGTGTTTTCAAAGCATTGTTAGTTTAACAGTGAAGAAACATTGAATTTCGTAGCATTGTCTGGATTTGTTAAGTTGAAATGAACGTTATATTTTCTTTTTCAAAATTCAAACGACTTTTGCGTCCACTATGATTAAACACACTTGTGCATTGTGAGATTTTTTAATCTACCATTAATAATAATGTCTTATCCTTTCACTGTTAGACATCCGTGTCCATTATATAAAAAAAAGAAAATTATTGAATGAAGTTTTCTTTACTGTGATGTCCTAGTGTCTAACAAGGCTAAATGAGATTCAACCAAATTTCAGCGAAATCTCATCACTTTTATTTTATTTGAAGAAGTTTTTTTTTTCAAATATCCTAAAAACTGAAAGAAGATATTTTTCATATAGCTGTAATATTTATATTCAATATACGTGATGTAATTAGTTTCCGATGGTGAAGGTAATATTTTAATGCATGTTACAACATCTCTTAAGACTATAATTGTATACAAATATTCATTACTTTCGGAGATTTGGGAATACTTGATCAAACTGCATAATCATAGGGGGGACTTACGTGGAGGATCATGCAGAATCTGGGACTTGTTTGTTTGGATTTAGCATCCTCACAACAGTCAGGCTCTTATGAGAACGGGATAGACGGCCTGAAACAGAGAGTAGATAGGAAAGAAAGAAGACAGGAAAGAGAAGAAACAAGAAAGATCCCTATTGTTGCAATGGTGACACCAGATCAATTTTGGTCTCTTTCACAGACACAGTAGAAAAACCCCGATTCTGCAGCCCCCCCAGCTTAGGTCATATGAAGACGGGTACCTAGGGAGACACAAACCGAAAAGAAAAAGTTAAGAATTGTATTTCTTTGTATTGTTTTACGGCACATCCATAATGACAGTAATTAAGGTCCAATAAAGATTAGAATAGAGAATTAAAAATAGAAGGGATATAGATCCAATGCATTTCAATGGAGGTAGCAGGTTATTTTGGTCTCTCCGATTATTAGCAGAAGACAGAAGAAAACCCCGACTCTGTAGGGACAGTGGGGTAAAGCAGGCTTGTCCCCNACATATGTAAAGATTGGGATACGCTTATACATGGTTGTCGCTGTAGATTGCTCAAACGCTTTGTTTTGCCGAAGAAGATAGGAAGCTCGATTTTAAACGTATCACCTGTGTTGATCGGTCGCTGACAACCTCTTAACCATAGCAATATTGATCTTTTCTATCTATTTCAACACTTTTGTGTCAAATTGATCTAATCTGACTTGCTTCTTCCACTCGGCTGTCGGCCTAACTTCCCAGTTGACGCTAAAACATGCAAAGACCAATATTTCGGTGCCATTACACGATAAAAGTGCACAAATCAGATTATGTCAGAATTTCTTCCATCACAGGAACACCTACTGGCGTCTATTGATTTTCCATGAACGTTGACATTTTTTGCATAATTTAAAGTCGACATTTTCATCCTTGTGCAGTAGTTACAGCCTGTCGAATCATTGCCTGACAGGTACAGGCACCGACATCAAGAGATGTTTTACAAGCCTTCACTGCTTTAATGTGGTATTTAGGTAAGACCCTCATCGTTGACATACTGTTTTGTTAATCTAATAAACGCAAGGATCAGCATATTCTGTTTTCAAGTTAATCCAGTTAGATCAGCAAACATAATCGCGTTGTCGAAACAACTTTAGAAAATTTTAATTTGACAACCTGATTTACATGCCAGCAGATAAATGACACGGAATACATTACGCTACCGGTCACATTGATAACATGCGTTGACATGTATTACCCTAATTAAGAAAAAGAATAATATTCCAGGTCTTAAATGGAGATAAGAAGCAACAGATAACGGTGAATAACACAGCAGTGAACCATTTTCCCCATTCTACAAATTTAAATAAAAGTACAATCCCAAACTATGAATTCACTTTTTTGGATCGCCAATATTGCTCTGTATCTAGTTTTGATTAGATTGTTCCAACACAAACTGATAAAACTAGATCAGTCTGCAAAAACACAAAACTCCCGCCAGGAACAGAGGCGCCATTTAACCTGAATGAGAAACAGAATGGAATGCAGGAACACAAACAATTAATGTTGTTTACAGCGTCATGCACTACTATTTCCGATGCATGAATAAAATTTGACTGAAATGAACTGAAAACCCTCTTAAGATAATAACAATAGTGGAAAAATGAAATAAAAGATAAAATAATATATACTCACATCAACACAAAATAACTCAAATGATAAAAGGCAACGTGACGACATAAGTACAAAACGGGAAAACGCACATGCTAAATTCGAAAGCACGTGCGTTTATTTATAGAGCCCATTAAATATAAGTCGGTTCAGGTTCAATAAGACATTTCAGGAGGCGTGATAGCCATAACCGAACACTTCATCATATTAACCAGGTTATGAAAATATCTAACAGCATTGAAACCATTTATTTTTTGTCAGAATTGAAACTTTCTGATAAATGTTTGTCAGTTATCATAAAAATGTTCATTCAAACAATACTTTTCAACGTAACGAGGTGTGATAACATATTTATGTTTCACTCAGTACCATTTCTCGGAAAACATTTTCATTTCATTCTTATTTATCTTTTTTTTAGTCTTTTACAATTTAAGTTATGAGCAACATTTAAGAGGAAGGCAGATGCTTAAAATTATATCAGTTTTGAATTAGAAAATATATAATTCACTTGTTTTGCAAAATGAAATGCTGCAACACATACCGTAAAATTTCCATTTTGGATAAATATGACAGCTCTATATGATTGTTGTTAGGCTATATATGTTGTACTTCAAAACCATTTCCCAGAAGTTGTTTTCATTTTTGTGAACGAGTTAAAGAGCAATATTTATGTTCCGTTTTGTGTACCACTCCATTTTCGACACCCTCACGTTATATATGAAGGTTATTTATGATTGCCAATTTGATTAATTCGAGGTTCTTATATACCGCTTTATCACAACCTAGTTTGTAGGTCGTCTCAAAGCGGTTCACAAGTTATTATCCGTGGTTATAGGGCCTTTGCAACCAGCCAACATCTTTCTCAACTCCCTGAGAAGCATACATACGGTACTGCCATTTCGGCGCTCACAGCTAGCATTCAACAATTTTAGCACTGCCCAAACAGGTATTTATTTACAGCTGATTGGTCTGATTGTATTTGTCCTGTTGTGAATTGCATTAGGCAATGTAAAGAAAGTGACGTGTAATTATTTTTTTTAAATGTGTTTTTCACTGGCAAAGAAGAAATGGTTAGAGCATACTCTTACTCAGTATGGTGACAAATATTTAATGGCGACAAAAACAAAGGGACGCTAAATACCCTTTTTTCAGTATTAGGAACATAAGTTACACCGCATTTCCCCTTCCCGTTTTTGATAATAATGGGAACGTATACTGGCGTATTTCTGCCATCGACCTACGAATGCCGACATATTTTTTAAAAGAAGTCGAAATAATCCTTAAAGATGTCGACATCTTCTCCAATTTTGTTGACTTCATAATCAATTTCATATTTTGTTTTGTTTGTATGGGTTAAACGTCCTCGCAACAGCTACCCTAGGGTGATTTGAGGATGATTGCACAGGGTGATACCACTTGAAAGAGAAAGTAGACAGGAAAGAAAGTAGTCAGGAGAGACAGGAAACGTGAAAAGATCCCAAAGTGTTGTAATGGTGACAGCAGATCAATTTTGGTCTCTTCAATGTCCTGTCTGTAGCAGACACGTAAGAAACCCACTGATGCCGCAGGCCCCATCATTCGTCACTTTTTACGAAATACATGGAGAGGGATACAGCGGGCCTGTTATTTCCCTGGACTTGCTTGGTTTAATGGTTTAATTTTGTTTAACGTCCTATTAACAGCTAAGATCATTTAAGGACGTGCCTCCATGTGTGTAGAGTAGTATGCATGCTTGCGTGTGTGTATGTAGGATACACGGTATGTAAAAGTGTAGTGACACACGTATAATTATTATAGTACATGTAATATGATTACCTGAAACTTACCATGATAAATCCCGTTATTAATGAGTAACTACATGTTGCGTAACATATACATTTCAATCATCTCGTATATCTATGTTCTAATTTCCTGTTGACTGGTGGGTAATTAAAAATAACTAAACCAAGTTCATCATACACAATAGCCTTTGTCATACAGTTATACATTACGTAATCTATAAGATTAGAAAGAGCGGGTTCTGTAATGGAACTCATCAATGTTAGAATTGCTGATAAGGACTGTTATAGCATATTTAATAAGTTATCAGCTAACATTTATAATTGGATATTAACGGACTACATGAAATGATGGGTTTATATGGTAAAGTACGTACATGCAATACTCGTGCTCGTGTTGTTCAGTCGCCTCTGAAGTACACTTGCAAGTTCAGAAAATAATAGACCGTTATGTGTACGGGCGATTAAGGTTTCCCGTACCGCTGTAAACTTGTTTTCTGGCATGCCTATAGCTTTGATAAATCATTTCTGAAAAGAAAAACAATTCCTTGTGGAACGTGTTTTGAGTGAACAAATGCAATGGAACATGACCAGAACGGAAACAAAAGCTTATAAATTGAGGTACTTCGTCAGCATTAGTATCTATCTTTCCCCGTTCTCTATTCAGGTCAGTCCTGCAGTTCGGGGAACGAGGATTTTTTTTTCGTAAGAGGCGACTAATAAGGGAACCCCTTCAGAACTGGGGATTTGCTTTTGTGCACTCTACTTGGGGTCACAAAAGCGACCAAAATAAATCTGCTGCACCCGTTCCCATAGTTAGGATATTTATTTCTCTATACCTCTATACCTCTAAACCCTCTATACTATACCTTTATACCTCTATACCCTCTATACCTCAATACCTCTATAACTCTATACCTCTATACCTCTATACCTCTATACCTCTATACCTCTCTATACCCACTATACCTCTATACCTCTATACTATACCTCTATACCTCTATACCCTCTATACCTCAATACCTCTATACCCACTATACCTCTATACCTCTATACTATACCTCTATACCTCTATACCCTCTATACCTCAATACCTCTATACCTCTATACCTCTATACCTCTCTATACCCTCTATACCTCTATACCTCTATACCTCTATACCCTCTATACTCTATACCTCTATACCCTCTATACCTCAATACCTCTATACCTCTATACCTCTATACCTCTCTATACCCTCTATACCTCTAAACCTCTATACCTCTATACCCTCTATACCTCTATACATCTATACCATACCTCTATACTATACCTCTATACCTCTATACCCTCTATACCTCAATACCTCTATACCTCTATACCTCTATACCTCCTCTTTACCTCTATATACCTCTATATACCTCTATACCTCCATACCTCTATATACCTCTATACCTCTATACCTCTATACCTCTATACCTATATACCTCTATACCTATATACCTCTATACCTCTATACCTCTATACCTATATACCTCTATACCTCTATACCTCTATACCT
>NW_018408921.1:1624614-1728892 GCF_002113885.1 Mizuhopecten yessoensis
TACCTCTATACCCTATATACCTCCTCTATACCTCTATACCTCTATATACCTCTATACCTCTATACCTCTATACCTCTATATACCTCTATACCTCTATACCTCCTCTATACCTCTATACCTATATACCTCTATACCTATATACCTATATACCTCTATACCTCTATACCTCCTCTATACATCTATACCTCTTTACCCTATATACCTCCTCTATACCTCTATACCTCTAAACCTATATACCTCTATACCTCTATACCCTATACCTCTATACCCTATACCTCTATACCTCTATACCTCTAACCTCTATACCTCTAACCTCTATACCCTATATACCTCCTCTATACCTCTATACCTCTATACCTCTATACCTCTATACCCTATATACCTCCTCTATACCTCTATACCTCTATACCTCTAACCTCTATACCTCAATACCTCTATACCTCTATACCTCAATACCTCTCTATACCCTCTATACCTCTATACCTCTATCCCTCTATACCTCTATACCTCTATAGCTCTATACCTCTATACCTCTCTATACCCTCTATACCTCTATACTTCTATACCTCTATACCCTCTATACCTCTATACATCTATACCATACCTCTATACCTATATACTTCTATACCTCTATACCTCCTCTTTACCTCTATACCTCTATACCTCTATACCTATATACCTCTATACCTCTATACCTCTATATCTCTATACCTCTATACCTATACCTGTATACCTTTACCTCTATACCTCCATACCCTCTATACCTCTATATCTGTATACCTCTACCTCTATACCTCTATATCTATATACTTCTATATCTGTATACCTCTACCTCTATACCTCTATACCTCTAAACCTATACCTCTATATCTCTATACCTCTATTCCCTCTATACCTCTACCTCTATACCTGTATACATCTATACCTCTATACCTCTACCTCTATGCCTCTATACCTCTAACCTCTATACCTCTATACCTCTAACCTCTATACCTCTGTACCTCTATACCTCTACCTCTATACCTCTATACCTCTATATACCTCTATACCTCTATACCTCTATATCTCTATACCTCTATATCTCTATACCTCTATACCCTCTATATCTTTATACCTCTATACCTCTATACCTCTATATACCTCTATACCTCTATACCTCTATACCTCTATACCTCTATACCCTCTATACCTCTACCTCTATACCTGTATACATCTATACCTCTATACCTCTACCTCTATACCTCTATACCTCTATACCTCTATACCTCTATACCTCTACCTCTATACCTCTATATCTATATACTTCTATATCTGTATACCTCTACCTCTATACCCTCTATACCTCTCTATACTCTCTATACCTCTATACCTCTATACCTCTTTACCTCTATACCTCTATATACCTCTAAACCTCAATACCTCTATACCTCAATACCTCTATACCTATACCTCTATACCTCTATACCTCTATACCTCTATACCTCTATATACCTCTATGCCTCTAACCTCTATACCTCTATACCTCTATACCCTATACCTCTATACCTCTATACTTCTATACCTCTATACTTATACCTGTATACCTCTACCTCTATACCTCTATACCTCTACTTCTACCTCAATACCTCTATACCTCTATACCATACCTCTATGTCCTATACTTCTCTACCTCTTTACCTCTATACCTATACCTCTATACCTCTATACTATACCTCTATACCTCTATACCTCTATACTTTACCTCTATACCTCTATACCTATACCTCTAACTACCCCTATACCTATACCTCTATACCTCTATACCTCTATACCTCTATCCCTCTATACCTCTATACCTCTATATACCTCTATATACCTCTATACCTATATACCTCTATACCTCTATACCTCTATATACCTCTTTACCTATATACCTCTATATACCTCTATATACCTCTATACCTATATACCTCTATACCTCTATACCTCAATACCTCTATACCTCTATATACTTCTATACTATACCTCTATACCTCTATACCTATACCTCTAACTACCTCTATACCTATACCTCTATACCTCTATACCTCTATACTATACCTCTATACCTCTATACCTCTATACTTTACCTCTATACCTCTATACCTCTACCTCTATACTTCTATACTATACCCTATACCTCTAACCTTTATACCTCTATACCTCTATACCTCTACCTCTATACCTCTATACCTCTACCTCTATACATGTATACCTCTATATCTATACCTCTATACCTCTATACCTCTAAACCTCTATACCCTCTATACCTCTATACATCTATACCTGTATACCTCTACCTTTATATCTCTATACCTCTATACCTCTTTACCCTCTATACCTCTACCTCTAAACCTCTATACCTCTATACCTCTGCCTCTATACCTCTTTACCCTCTATACCTCTATACCTCTATATACCTCTATACCTCAATACCTCTATACCCTCTATACCTCTATACCTCTATACCTCTATACCTCTCTATACCCTCTATACCTCTATATACCTCTATACCTCAATACCTCTATACCCTCTATACCTCTATACCTCTATACCTCTATACCTCTATATACCCTCTATACCTCTATACCTCTATACCTCTATACCTCTACCTCTATACCTCTAAATACCTTTTATTGCCTAGCGCATTACGTGACAACACCTCACTTTTGGCTTAAATTTTGAACGTTCGCCAAGGTGAGGAAGGCAATGGGTTCTGTCCCCAGGCCGGGACATACCAAAGTCCTTAAAAATGGTCGTTGCCTTTCCCTGCTTAAAGTTCAGCATTGAGGGAAATGGCTAACTGGTAGTTAGAAATAGAGAGAAAGATAAAGATCCCAAATGTTGCAATGGGCGCAGCAGATTTATTCTGGTCGCTTCCGTGTCCCCAAATAGAGGGCACCAAATCAAAACTCCAATTCTGCAGAGGGTCCCACATTAGTAGCCTCTTACGATACATGCAGTGGGTAACATGCTGTATATTCCTTTCTCGATCCCCGACCCGCAGAGGTATATGCTGAAAGTTAAGCATACATAACAACTACCATGACATTGAAAATACCAATACTGATCTGCTACTCAAGTGCTATCTTTTTTAATCTCCTATTTACTCTTTGTTTTCGGTGGTTGTCTCTAGGTACCCGTCTGCTTATGACCTCAGCTGTTGCAGGGACAATAAATGAAAACAATCTGAAGTAATCGTTCGTGTTAATGCCCGCATTTCGAGAGGTGTTTTTATGTTTACGAGGAGCGTAACACACGCAGATACAGTATGTACAGATACAGTATGTGCACATACAGTATGTACAGATACAGTATGTACACATACAGTATGTACAGATACAGTATGTACACATACAGTATGTACACATACAGTATGTACACATACAGTATGTACAGATACAGTATGTACAGATACAGTATGTACAGATACAGTATGTACAGATACAGTATGTACAGATACAGTATGTACAGATACAGTATGTACAGATACAGTATGTACAGATACAGTATGTACAGATACAGTATGTACAGATACAGTATGTACAGATACAGTATGTACAGATACAGTATGTACAGATACAGTATGTACAGATACAGTATGTACAGATACAGTATGTACAGATACAGTATGTACAGATACAGTATGTACAGATACAGTATGTACAGATACAGTATGTACAGATACAGTATGTACAGATACAGTATGTACAGATACAGTATGTACAGATACAGTATGTACAGATACAGTATGTACAGATACAGTATGTACAGATACAGTATGTACAGATACAGTATGTACAGAAACAGTATGTACAGATACAGTATGTACATATACAGTATGTACAGACACAGTATGTACAGATACAGATGTACAGATACAGTATTTACATATACAGTATGTACAGATACAGTATGTACAGATACAGTATGTACAGATACAGTAAGTACAAATATAATATGTACATATACAGTATGTACAGATACAGTATGTACAGATACAGCATATACAGATGCAGTATGTACAGATACAGTATGTACAGATGCAGTATGTACAGATACAGTATGTACAGACACAGTATGTACAGATACAGTATGTACATATACAGTATGTACAGATACAGTATGTACAGATACAGTATGTACAGATACAGTATGTACAGATACAGTATGTACAGATACAGTATGTACAGATACAGTATGTACAGATACAGTATGTACAGATACAGTATGTACAGATACAGTATGTACAGATACAGTATGTACAGATACAGTATGTACAGATACAGTATGTACAGAAACAGTATGTACAGATACAGTATGTACATATACAGTATGTACAGACACAGTATGTACAGATACAGATGTACAGATACAGTATTTACATATACAGTATGTACAGATACAGTATGTACAGATACAGTATGTACAGATACAGTAAGTACAAATATAATATGTACATATACAGTATGTACAGATACAGTATGTACAGATACAGCATATACAGATGCAGTATGTACAGATACAGTATGTACAGATGCAGTATGTACAGATACAGTATGTACAGACACAGTATGTACAGATACAGTATGTACATATACAGTATGTACAGATACAGTATGTACAGATACAGTATGTACAGATACAGTATGTACAGATACAGTATGTACAGATACAGTATGTACAGATACAGTATGTACAGATACAGTATGTACAGATACAGTATGTACAGATACAGTATGTACAGATACAGTATGTACAGATACAGTATGTACAGATACAGTATGTACAGATACAGTATGTACAGATACAGTATGTACAGATACAGTATGTACAGATACAGTATGTACAGATACAGTAAGTACAAATATAATATGTACATATACAGTATGTACAGATACAGTATGTACAGATACAGTATGTACAGATACAGTATGTACAGATACAGTATGTACAGATACAGTATGTACAGATACAGTATGTACAGATACAGTATGTACAGATACAGTATGTACAGATACAGTATGTACAGATACAGTATGTACAGATACAGTATGTACAGATACAGTATGTACAGATACAGTATGTACAGATACAGTATGTACAGATACAGTATGTACAGATACAGTATGTACAGATACAGTATGTACAGATACAGTATGTACAGATACAGTATGTACAGATACAGTATGTACAGATACAGTATGTACAGATACAGTATGTACAGATACAGTATGTACAGATACAGTATGTACAGATACAGTATGTACAGATACAGTATGTACAGATACAGTATGTACAGATACAGTATGTACAGATACAGTATGTACAGATACAGTATGTACAGAAACAGTATGTACAGATACAGTATGTACATATACAGTATGTACAGACACAGTATGTACAGATACAGATGTACAGATACAGTATTTACATATACAGTATGTACAGATACAGTATGTACAGATACAGTATGTACAGATACAGTAAGTACAAATATAATATGTACATATACAGTATGTACAGATACAGTATGTACAGATACAGCATATACAGATGCAGTATGTACAGATACAGTATGTACAGATGCAGTATGTACAGATACAGTATGTACAGACACAGTATGTACAGATACAGTATGTACATATACAGTATGTACAGATATAGTATGTACAGTATGTACAGATATAGTATGTACAGATACAGTATGTACAGATACAGTATGTACAGATACAGTATTTACAGTACAGTATGTACATAAACACCATGTACAGATACAGTATGTACATATACACCATGTACAGATACAGTATGTACAGTATGTACAGATACAGTATGTACAGATTCAATGGTGAACTTGGACTTACATGTCAAATCTTCTGAGGATTGAACTGGAGCTCGGCCTGATATATCCTGTCAAGTACTTTTAAGGGAAAGGACTTTGGGCGTTATTGGTCATTTTTGGCCTAATAAAAAGTAAAAAATTACAACTTCAATTTATTTACCAATTTCTGTTAAAAACATCATATTGGTTGATTGGGGCTATTTTTCTTGCTGCATAGTTTTTCCAATGCGCATGCGTAGATGCCGTAACATAGCAGCAACTTCCTTTGCTATGCAGAAATAGCCAAAATATAGTGTTTTGGACAGTTAGCATGCAAAAATGAAAGCCTCCGCATGTCACAAACAAAATTTCCTTTTTATGGATAAACACTGGTATGACAATGTTTAAGCATATCGAATATTTGTTTTGTGTATTTGTTGCATGTGGAGTCTTTCAAAATTTGAAGCGTGTTAAGTTAATATCCTTCAAAATCGCCAATTTTCAACCAATTAGCGCACAACAGACGATATTCACACATTTCCTTATGAAAAACTACGGGTTTATGTCTCTCTTTGTAATGCCATATCTTCTAAACCGAATGAAATTAAATTTGACATAAATATGACTACAATACAAACAAAAAACACAAAGTCATCATCATCATCATCAATTGTTTACATTCCTTTATTGCTTTTAAAGAAAACAACAGATACTGACATATACAAAATCTACAAAGACATAGACAGGCAGAGAGATAGAGAGACAGACACACAGACACATAGACACACATACAGAAAGATAGAGATGTCAGACTCTCCGAGTAACAATGTTTAGGCAAGTTCCACTACTTTTATCCATTCTCGCCATTCATTAGTAAACTTATTGAGATATTTTCCCCCTTTACCATATGCAATATATTTCTGAACATTGTTATATTCTTTAATCAAATTTACCAGAGCCATACCATTAAGTGAGCTGTGCAAACATCTAGTTTTGTATATATAATGCTTAATAAAAAGAATAATTTCATTGTCAATTCTATTTTAAATTCCTGCTTGCTCGATACATCCAAAAATGATATTTTCTTTATTTATTGAAACGGGAATGGCAAGTGCATTTAAGAGATTTTCAAAATTTGTCAAATAGCTTTGTACTTCAGTGCACTCCCATAGGATATTAATAATTGTCTCCCTTTCCATAAAACATAAAACACACAGAGGGTTATTTATTAATCCAATCTTAAATAAATAAAAGAGAAAAAGGAACAAGTTCTAATATCTTTAACTAAATCATTGATAATCACAATCCCCTTATTGAACCAATTTCTATAGAAAATGTCATTATTTCCAATAGTTATGTTTTTGTTATACCATATAGGTGTCTAACTAAGGAATGATCCTCCTTTCTATAGATTTCTACTTTAGTGCTTAGTCTAAACCATGCCTTAAAAACATCCTTCCAAAAAATATTTCTATACGACCGTCAAATTTGACGGTAGTATTATGGTATGGGGTTGTCCGTCCGTCCGTCCGGCCGGCCGGCGTAAACTTTTGTTTGTCCGGCAATCTCCTCCTACATTTTTCGACCGATCTCTTTAAAACTTCGTATACATTATAATCATGATATGAAGTTGTGTCTCCCCTAAATTAATTTTGATTCGACGATTTTTCCAAAAGTTATTGCCCTTTGTTCATTTCAGTATTTGATTTTTGTCCGGCAATCTCCTCCTACATTTTTCAAAGGATCTCTTTGAAACTTTGTATACATTATAATCATGATATGAAGTTGTGTCCCCCTTAAAAGAATTTTGAGTTGACGATATTTACAAAAGTTATTGCCCTTTGTTCATTTCAGTTTTTGTTTTTTGTCCGGCAATCTCCATTTTCCCTCTGACCAAAATATCCTTCTGATCCAACTGCCTTTTAGAGATTCAATAAAACTCAATATGTTTACCATTTTAAGCCCCCAATCTAAATAATTCTGAATAATTACCTCACGCTTAACTTTGTCATTTTTACCATTCCATAAAAATAATGAAAAGAATTGAGTTTAGCTGTTTTATGAAACTTTGATCTGGATTTGGTAAGGAAATAAAAAGATGATTCATCTGTGAAACTAATAAAGACTTAATTATGTTAATTCTCCCAATAGGAGTAAGCTTTCTTTTCCTCCATCCCATGATTAAAAATTTAAGTTTAACTAGTTTTTTATCAAAATTAATTTTAGGATTTCTGTGTAAATCCACATTAAATTCAATAACAAGAAGTGTAAACTTATCAACCCCCATTGGAAGTAGTACATCACTACTATACTTTTTGCTACCTATCCAAACAACTTGGGTTCTTTTAGACCAGAAATTTTAGCATACAAATTTAGTTCCTCAACAGATCCCTTCAAAGATTTTTCTGTTCCATCTAGTATTAAAGAAGTGTCGTCTGCATATTGAGAATTTAGAATCTGACAGTCATCAATATTTGATACAGGTAATATTTCTATTATTTCTTATCCGAATTGACAATATCTCGGCACAAAGTATAAAAATATAAGGTGCAATTGGATCGCCTTGGTGACAGCCCCGTTTTATATTAAAGAACGATGATAAGTCACCCCCTGATTAATTGCAGAAAAAGGATGAGAATGTACTATTTTTACCCAATTTCCCAAATCATTCCCAAATTTGAAGTACTTAAAGAACTTTATCTATAAATTTCCAAGTGACCGAATCAAACGCTTTTTCAAAATCAATTAATAACAGCATTCCAGGGATATTATTTTCTTCAGCATATGGCATGATGTCATAGATGTATTTTCCCCTAAATAACGTCCTGATATGAAACCTGTCTGATCCGAGTTTATCAATTTTTTCTAAAACTAAGTTAAGTTTACTAGCTATAGATCCAGATGCAATTTTGTACACAATATTTAAAAGAGAGATAGGCCGCCAATTTTTCATAATTTTTTTTGATTTATTTGCCTGAGTAATGATGCCCTGACGTTGAGTAACAGATAACTGACCAGTTATATAACCATAATTTAATGACCTAACCACAAAGTTTCCAAGCTGCTTCCAAAAATATTTAAAAAAGTCTGAAGTAAATCCGTCTGAACCCGGACTTTTGTTATTTTTCATGTTTCTAAGGGTTTTTGATGCCTCCTTTAGTGTTATTAATCCTTCTAAACTGTCAGCTTCTACTTTATTCAATTTTGGCACATCAAAATCTAGGAAGTCATCTAAATTCATTTCTTCAACAGTGTAGTATAATTTTTCATAAAATGTTTTTACTTCTTTTAAAATATCATCTTGTTTTGTTATTAATTCCCCATTTTCCCTTTGCAGCTTTAGAATAATTTTTGATGTAAAATTTCTATTTTCTAAACTGAAAAAATAATTAGTTGGTTTTTGTCCTATCCATCAAGCCTTTGATCGAATTATACTTCCCTTCACCCTATGCGTTCTAATGTTTTCTAATTCCTTTTTATTCTATTCAACTCTTCCAAATTTATATCATTCTGATTTTCAAGCTTCTGAATTACATCTATTAGATCCTTTTCTTTTAAGTTAATTTGCTTTTTTATTATGACGAGTAAGAAATTGATTTGCGTCTTATTTCCTTAAACAAAGTTTCTAAAAATAATTGGTCATCTATTACTAACTGTAAATCTGTAGGATTATAGATGGGGATACAGTATTGAGCTCTTATAGTTGCTATAGTATTATTTACAAGGTTAAGATATTCCTGGTCATGCAACAAAGAGCTATTAAATTTCCATAATCCTTTACCTTTTTTGAATTCGCTGAACTTAAATGTAATTTTTGGGAAGGAATCGTCAGATCTATATCCTGAATCAACACTTTGTTGTATTACTAACACTTTGAATTAAACTTCAAGATACTAAAAGAAAATCAAGCCTAGCTTGTTTTATTGGTCTACTTCTTCGCCATGTGTATATTTTGGTATTAGGATATTGCTCTCTAAATATACCAACTAGATCTAAATTCTCTATTGTTTCTAAAACCTTTTCGCTTGCCTTTGGATTATTAATTTGTTTGTAACTTTTATCGTAATCTAAATCAGGATTAAGAATCAAGTTGAAGTCGCCACATATTATACAATAATCATTTTTAAAGTCGTGAACAGTTTTTTCAATGTTTTCAAAGAAAGCTGGGCTATCAGAGTTAGGACCATAAATAGAAAGTTTTCTCACCTCAATTTCTAAATCCAGTGCCAAAAAGTTCCCTGTCAAATCCTTCTTTTCTTTCAGTAGCTTTACTTCAAAGTTGTTATTTATCAAAATTACTACCCCCCTAGAATTAGATTTAAAAGAATTAAAATAACAATCATAGCCCCACTCATTCCGTATTAGATATTCCTTTTCCTCAATAAAATGTGTGTCTTGAAGACAATAGATATTGTATTTTCTATCTCTCAAATATGTAAATACATCCTTACATTTAGCCTTGTCACTTAAACCCTGACAATTTGCTGATAAGATACTAATTCCCTCCACTAATGTTTATAAAAATATTAATAGACCCCCTCCCCATATACTTGCTTGAAGAATTCACAATTAAGAAAATTAAGTTATTTTTATAATCAGGTAAAAACAAAATAATGGAAAATGAATAGCTGTAATATACACCCATGTTCAAGACAGTAATTATATTTCCAGATTTCTCCTTCCACTCTTTGCCAAACATTTCTCTTACTCTACATGACAAATCTGACAACAGAAAAAAGGAAAGAGAGAAGAAACATACAAAAAAGACATATTTGCATACTTCATTTATTCCAGATGACGAATATAACAACAGAGTATAAATCCCCGATGAGGCTGGAAATGACCCTTAAGGATGTCAAACATTTTTTCTTATATGGAACTTTTGATAAAGGAGATTATGAGAAAACAAAATATACTTAGAAAATCGTTGTCCTCATGCTCGTTTTTTTTGTTACATTGCATGATCGGTCAAACATACCAATTCAACATAATGTGTGACTTTTGGTGAAACTTATCGTTTTGACCCTATGTAGACCGAATTTATGCAATACCTTTCAAGTATGGAAGTGAAATTTCTTTAACCTATATTTTCATTTCAGAAATGCAGTTTATGTTACCTCTACCCCCATTTTGTAAGTGCAAAAAATACTTATTTTTCACCTTTCTTTACAGATTTAACGATTGATATAAAAAGTTCTGGTATTTAACTTTAACTTATATTAATGTAACCGCGGAAAATGTGTTTATCTTCATAAAACAGTAAAAAAAGAAATGACAATTGACATAAGTCAGTAGTAAAATACAATACCAATATTGTATAATTTACCACTTTGTTGTATTATGTTTTCATGATATCGAACTTTTAAAACTTGCACAGCAAAAATAAACTTGCTAAAGTTAAAAATGTAGATACAATGATACTTTTTGTGATAGATATAACGACAAAAAGGTGGAATTTTATCATTGCGTAAAAAAAATATAAATTTTTGAGATATTCAAAATGGCCGCCAAATACTTTTTTTTTAAGCATGTAAAAAAAGATTTGCAAACAATGGGGAACTAGCGTTTTGAAACCTTTCGCAGATGCATACTTGCATTTTAAATTGATCATAATTTGTAATATTCAATAAACCCGCTTTACTAGATCAAAACTAGATGTGAACGCGACTGAAACCTCTGAAGAGTACATCCTTAACGCGTCTAGTCCTTTGCAGATAAATTCATGAGTAAGCTATACTTGGATTCAAGATTACAGGTGCTCAAACAACCTATTTGGTTATCTGTTGATCATGAAAATTCTATGATATACAAGTTTCGGTGGAAAGGTAAAAAAAATCCTGGTTTGACCAAACATTTGCCAAAGAATGACTGATCAGTTCAGTAATAGATTGTTAAACCTTTTTAATAAAGACACCGCATGTCTAGCTGTCCTATCCAGAATATTTTGGCAAGTTAAACAGTAGCCATCGTGATGAAATATGCAATATAAGGGTCGATTTTTTAAATTATGCACGTAAATGGACACTTCCCCGGTTTTTGCTTTGTTGATGTGAGTAACTCTGATTTGACCTAAATTTACAAGGTAGGAAATGTCTTTGAAGCAGAAGACGCTTACCCTTCCGGAACACATGGTCTTGTCATCCGTGTTCTTTTTCAAGGATCCCCATATAAAATCTGTCTGTTGTTTATATTTTGCCCTAGTTTTATAGATTTGGTAAACGCTTTGATATTATCTTGCTCCTGTCACGGGGACCTACATAGCTTTTCGCTGTAATTAAGCAACCCAAGCCACCAGCCTTTACTGTATAGAATTACATACGCTTAACTCAACTCATTCTGCTTAGCTTAGTATAAGAACTAAACATTACTGAGTTAGATGTTGGTCAGTAGTTCAATCTCCGGTGCGTCCAAAGAAAGAAAAAAGGATAATACTTATAAAAAGTGACTGCCATGCCGAATTTACCGCTTCGGCGAAGACACGCACCAGCCAGGATGCTGATACAGTTTTGGAAACGACCCTGAAAAGAGCTTCCGTTTTTCTATGGACGTGTCAGGCGATCGCTGAATCGATACAGAATCCTAAGTAATGGAATATTTCCTAGTCCAAGACACGAACATCGAACCTGTGATTAAAAGTCAGAGTTCCGAAACATGTCCCATTATAGATAACCCAATCGTAGAGTAGCGTCTCGCTCGATAATGGCTAGTGCGCTATAGTGCTCTATCAAATTCATATCACTTCCGGGGCATATAATGTCCCTGACGCAGTGTTGACCGATGCATGTGCTGTTTGTTATTGTGATACGAATCTAGCTGATAAAGGTTGCTTTGTTGTTCGAAAGGGATCCTCTATTAATTTTGTGGTCCAATCACGGCTGTTTCAGCCTGTATTTGTTCTCCTGTTGCCAAACATAAAGACGTCATTAGGAACGAATGTTGATTCGTTTGTGAAGAGGGGTATACAGTAAGCACGGTTCTGCTATACTGTCATCACGTTCCAATCATACACTCAGTAGTTTTCTTAGTTACTACTCAGAGGCTATCACGTGACCATTGTTGTATCCTACTCCTTATAAACCCGATACCTCAATGTCAAACTAAGGGTCTGGAAGTTCAAAGGTGATATTGGTCGAAGGTTCATGCGGGGAATGATATGAAAATGGTCATACCTCATTATCGGTTTATCATGTACATGTATTTTATAACACATCGTTAATATAAGAAGACGCCAAAGTATCTGCAATAACACTACTTTAGAGTAGTTGAGGAGTATTGCTTTCTGACATGTGTTAAACTTAAAGTAAAACGGGCATGGTGCGTTCTGGTTGGACATGGGTCGGTCCGGGATATGGTATATGAAGAGTTAGCAGTATGCACGTGCGAAATAATTCAAATAGTTTCATTACTATCTTTGATATTTTTAATATATTTGATAAAAAGGCATGTCTTAGGTTAAGTAGATTATCTTACCGACATGTGTGTAATATGTTAGGCAATGTTTGTTGGTTTAATGCACAGGTCTCGAGCTTCAGGCAAAACGCAACTCCGCAATGTTTTACAACATTATACTACTATGTAGTTGTTCGTGTGACCTCATGTTTTTACTGCTATTTTCTCGGATTGGAGCCGATACTCGTAACAACGATAACTGGGCAGTCCATGCAAAAACAACCTTTACATATAAGTCGCCACAACATATTGATGTGTACACAGTAGGTGATTAATTGATTACAGTTTACTCCTACAAAGGCACAAACACATTTGATTTTCTCTCGAGTGAATTCACTAGCAAATGACGACGCTCAGGATAAGTGTTTCCAAACGGTTTACCTTTACTTCGAGGTTAAACCCTTAAATGATGACACTCAAAATACTTTGCATGACACATGGGATTCGGTTGCACAGCAAAAGTTGACCCCCGCTAATATGTACTGAATACGAAACCGCGAAATATTTACCCCACGAATTTAAAGAGCTATACAGTATTCCACAATCATAAAACATATCAGTATTTTGTCCTACTTATAAAATATGTATTTTATTCAATTGGAAACCAATAAATGAATTCTATACATTGCCAAAGTGAGGTGGGATTCTTTTTGCGGTCGTCACCCTGGCCTGATTTTGTACATTTTGTACTTTTGAAGACATGTTCAATATCTTATGTTTTATATTGTAAAATCCTCCTTCAGAATCGGAGGTGCTTTCCTTTCTCTTCTGTTTAGGTGACATCGAGGAAACAACTAATAGACCTGCTGTGTCCCACTGCACGTGTATCGTACGAGGCGACTAATGTGGAGGCCACTGCAGAGTAGGGGGTATACTTCTGTGTCTTTTGCTAAGAGAGCATTGACGAGACCATAATTGCTCTGCTGCCCCTAATGCAACACTTTGAATCTTTTTTGTTTCCGATCTTTCCTGTCTTTTTTCTTTTCTATTTACTTTCTCTTTCCGGTTGTGTCTCCCCAGGCAACCGTCCTCATATGACACTGGCTGTTGCGAGAACGTAAAAGCCCGAACAAACAAACACAGCCTTAAAGGTTTGTGATTGACATTTATGTTTTACTATTTGCCAATGAGATTATTTGTTTCTATCCATTTGACATAACTGATATTTTCACATAATGACTGACATAAAATGTGATATTTGTCACAGGTTTCTTTTTATAGGGTTTAACGTCCTAGTAACAGCTAAGATTATTTAAGGAGGTGCCTCCATGTGTGTAATGTATGCGTGCTTGTGTGATGGAGGCAGGGTATGTTGGTGTATTTGCCTCCTTGCGATAGCGCAGATCTGATACTACAACAATGATATACCATGCCGAAGGCACCCAAAACGGTGTGAACATCTTGCTTATATTTTAGACCAATCGGAACGTTACTTTCTCTTTCATGTTTTTAAAGTTGCAGATTTTCTGTGCAGATCCATATGAAACGACGGTAGTATAAGTGGTATTGAGAGGTAGTCATTTTTGACATGTACCTTGTTTTCTAGAAAACGATGTAACTGACATATTCTTGAAGTAAATATTGCCAGATAAAAGCAACAAAATAAAGCTGAGTAGCAGATTCAAAATGGCACAAGAATTGTTTACAAGCTTGACGTTATTTAAGAATGTCGCTAGTTACACGTAGTTCTTCAATTTCTTATTCTTGGTTTAAAAGGAGACATCAGGATTTGTTCCACATTTTGTGTAAGAAATGTATTTTTCTTTATGATATTGTCCTTGTGTGTTGATGCTTTGGTATATCTTTTTGTTCTTAGTGTAACGTTTTGTTACGTATTCACTCTTTTAAAGCACTGATGTAACGTAAGATAATTAATGGCGTGATTAAAATCGTCCTGCACTTCTTTCCGTATGGATAAGCCTAGTACCAGCATGGTATCAGTTGAACACGTTCCTAGAACACCGAACATCGATAGCTGTCACACCGAAGTTAAAGTTTAACCGATTCGTTGTGCAAACAACCTTCTGCAAATGTCAGCGGCGCTCACCCCAATTTATCTGAGATTGCTTCGTCCGGAACCATACATACTAATATGTTACTTTATATCCTCATGCTGATATGTCTGTCACACAGCATTAAGCGTATTTATGGTAAAGTGATGTCTGGCGACAGCCAGATTGCCATCCAAATTAGGCCCTACATGTAGACAAGTATAGCACCGATGCCGACGCTTAGGCTGTGAAACGGATTAGTCTGTTGTCTTATGAAGATAACGCTTCCATTCCCATACCCCGCGAGGTTAGTGCACTTCCTTGCACTGCGCATACATCTAAATCTAGTACTAATCTAAACTAATCCATTATAAAATTAGTAGGACAATTTAGGAATGAAGTGTTCTTGTTTGCAAAATGCAAAATGTCTAAATCTTGAGGTAATATGAACTTAAATGAACTAATTGTACTTGTTTGGATTACACGGCTTTAAAAAGACCCTTGGGTGTTGAAATCCTCAAATTAAACCTGTACTCTTGGGTTTATAAAATATAAACTTTATTTAGTTTGCAACAATCACGAAGCAAATTATTTCAACTTAAATTTATTACATTCGTTAACCCGGATGTAAGCACGCGGATGGTCTAAATGTGTGAGGCAACCGGAGTACCAGGTGAAACCCCACGTGGTCGGGCAGATGACCCCGTACTTTCCACGTCCAATTGGGGAATCGAATCTCGGTCGCCTTGGTAAAAGGCGAGTGCGCTATCCACTGCACCACCCGACAACTCTCTTGGGTTTGAAGGGATATGTCCATTTGCCACGTGTTGTGACCCTCCAAATTACAGGACTAATGTTATTTGCCCTATGAAGTTCCAAATGTCAACTTAACGCCCTGACATACATCGAAATGTTCACCTACGAGAAACTTGAAGCAAAAAAACTAAACTTGCGTGCATTGTACACACTTTTTCATTGAAGATATTTGTGATAAAGCTTCGCGTGCATTGCTTACAAACGTTTGACAGGAAATTTCATCACGTCATATTGACACAATAAACAAACGTTTCCTGCCACATCGGTAAACCGTTTAGAGGAGAATCCCTGTACCGTCTCATAAATGACAAATTTGTTGGTCTGACATATTGACAAATCTTATAACAGGAGCGTCTGCCATGCAGTAATCATTTTGGCGAGAGAACTTGACATATGATCAATAGTTGTGACAAAATCACTTGCCTTATAATCAAACATTTGTGACAAGGTAACTTTCAACATGGCCCAACGGATGTAACCAGACAACTTTCTGTGTGACGAGATACCTTAGAGCATGGTCAAACCATTGTGACAAGGGAAATTCTATTATGATGCAATTTTCCCATTTATTCCTTTATTTCGTTTATCATCTGTGATGTGGGTTTGTTTGTAGGTTGTTTCCATTTCAAGTTAACTGTCTTTAATTATAAAAGTATTCAAATGCATATTGTGAGGCTTCAAAATTAAACAAAATATCTTATACATGTCCAACTGTGGAACAATTGAGCTTGATTGGTTTCAAATACCGATCGACTTGGAGCAACGAAATATGACATACTGTGAAATCACAAATTTTCGTGTTTTTTTTTAATTTCGTTGATTTCAATCACGAAATCATTGTTCAATAAAGTAATTACAGGTTTGATGTAAAGCCATTCTCCGTATGAGTTGGTACCCGAAATCCGCAAATTCATGTAGCCACGAAGTGGTGTTGTTTCGAGAAAACACGAAATTTGGGCCCCATAAAAAGTATTTGATTTCAAATTATTTTGTCACGAGTGTTATTAAACATTCCTACGATTCGATCGACCAGACAAAAAGTACAAAATCAAACAGTAAACGTGTTAAGTGTTCATTGGTAGTTACAGTAAAGGTAAAGGTACATAATAACATACTGCCCGAATTTCTCAACGACAGATTACTGGGTTCAGCAATGTCGATCGTGCACAACGGACTTTATCACACAAAAATCAATACGGATAGACATGAATATAGAACAATTATGAACAGGCACACTAATACAAAACTTCGGATAAGATATTTAAACAAATTTACACAACAGTTTGAAATATAACTAAAAATATGTATAGTGGTTTCGTTATGACAACGCTGAAGTCAGTTGTTATATCAGCTTTAAGACCTCGGTGCGTCGATCAATGTCTACGGGTTAGTCATAAATTCTAATCATAAACTATCCTTTCCTCATTAGCAACATACAAAGCTCCCCTGTTTAATTACGTTCATAAGACCATTAAAATACCTGTTGTAAATATCAGTATTTTGGGATGAACATCCTCCGATGACTATTATCTGCTTGAAGTTATTTATACTGAGTACTAATACAATTAATGACGATAAAAACATATGTGGTGGGGTTGCGCAGACGAAAGCGCACCGCCTTTTTCCAAGACGGTCGGGGTTTGATCCTCGATCGGACGTCAAAAGGTATTAAGTCACCTGCCCGACCAAGTGGGTTTCCAGGAAACCTCGTTTTCCTCCAAAAGGAAAACCGTCTGCGTGCGGCCATATGGACCAACAAATCTCATTAATATAAGTTGGAAAACCCTGTTTCATAATATATTTCATTATAAATTTTTAGCTCACCTGCCCGAAGTGCAAGTGAGCTTATGCCATGGCGCACCGTCCGTCGTCCGTCCGTCAACTGTTCCTTTAAAACATTACTTATCCTGAACGGCCCAGTATATTTTGACTAAATTTGGTCTGGAGCATCCTTGGGCCATAGGCACTCAATTTGGTATAAACAGTGGGTGTGGCCCCACTGGGGGCAGAGGGGTGGGGCCCAATAGGGGAAGTAGAGGTAAAACCTTTAAAGTCCGTCTTTTAGCATAGGAATTAAGGGATTTTATTCTAATTTGATATGAAGCATCCTTGGGCCAAGGACACTCAATTTTGTATAAACGTGTGGTATGGCCCCACTGGGGGCAGAGGGATGGGGCCAAATAGGGGATATAGAGGTTAACCTTTAAAATACTTTTTCTTCCATGGGGATTAAGGCATTTCATCCTAATTTGGTTTGAAGCATCCTTAGGCCAATATCACCCAATTTTGTATAAACAGTGGGTGTGGCTTCCTTGGGGAAGAGGAGAGGAGCCCAATAGGGGAAATAGAGAATAAACTTTTTAAAATCCTTCTTCTAGCGTAGGGATTAAGGGATTTTATTCTAATTTGGTCTGAAGCATCCTTCGGCCAAGGGGACTCAATTTTGTATAAACAGTGGGTGTGGCCCCCTTTGGGCAGATGAGAGGGGAACAATAGGGGAAATAGAGGTAAAACATCCTTCTTCTAGCGTAGGGATTAAGGGATTTTATTCTAATTTGGTCTGAAGCATCCTTCGGCCAATGGTACTCAACTGTGTATAAACAGTGGGTGTGGCCCCACTGGGGTTAGAGGGGTGGCGCAAAATAGGGAAAATAGAGGTAAAACCTTTGAAACCCTTCTCCTACAATAGCGATTCAAATTGTCTAGTAGTGCCTGTTACTAATAGGATGTATTCATTAAAACAAGATGACCACCAGCACCATCTTGGATTTTTTTCATTTGAGGTAAGACTGGATGGATCTTTCTGAAATTTCATATGTACATACAGTACCTACCAAGGAGTGCTATATCTTTACTTCATATCAAGTACTTTATACAGATATCCCGGTGAACGATAAGGCCCTCATGTGAGTGACGTCACAAAGGTTTCAGCAACGTCTCGACGTCACGAAATCAGAACATTCTGATGCCGCGATGCGGAAACTGCGACGCTGCCTTTCTCCCTTATTTTAACTTGGAAATAGTTTTATATTATGTAAAATGATCATATAAAACGCCAAATCTATCCTATGACCATCGACGGTGGTAATATTAGATTGGATCACGATTTGTTTTCATCGAAAAGTAACTCTCGTAACGCAAATGAGCAAGTGATATGTCTTAAAAACAAGAATCGATTTATTTGTCAACCGACTTTACGGGATAAAAAATTCTTCATATTAGCATCAATCTAGTTGCCTATTAGGAAAGATAGGATAAATAGCAATGGCGAATTTTAATTAGAAAATACATTTTCTCGCTACTGAACCCGAAAATATCTTGAGAATATTATGTGACTGTAATCTCATTTAAGACTCCCATGGGCACCTAATCTGCTTCATCTTCGTATATTCCGTGTGATGAAAACCGCGAACAGAGCTGTGACCGACTTGTTAAGCTGGTTAGATGATGCTGCAGTAAAACATTCGAGCAGATTCAGTCAGACGCCTAAAATCAAATTATGTCAGAGGGTATATGCCCTAAATCAATCAATTGCCGAGGAAAATAAGTCAAACTAGAAGATGCAATTTCGATGACAAATATCAATTTCTCGTGTGTTGATAAAATATCTCCTCACAAGCAGAAAATCAATATTAATGTTACGTTGATGGCGGAGTAATTGGCCAAGTCCGCGTGCAGAGGGGATTCAGAGACACTTAGACCTCGCTTTACAAGCAGATGTTCGGGCCTACCTCTACAATCCATAGCAAACAACATTTAATGATACTTTAGGTAGGGACACATGTCGAGGGTAGGAATCCAATTACGTCACTGCCTTTTGTCCTCAGCTTACAACTTAGGTCTAGTACGTTTGAACTATTGTAGGGTTGGTCTTATGTCTTGTGCCTTGCGCTTTAGTTTGTACTTTCTGAACTGCAAATTCGTGTAATTTTATTGACTCATTTGTCCTATTAACTTTTATAACAACAAAACAAATAACATCGAGATCACAAGCGAGTTTGAACAGCACATGCATTTTTTTAAACAAGTTTGTTATATAAACGAAATTGAACGACTATTAGTTTCTTTTTACATTGCTACATTTCTTGGATTTGACCTAGATTAACATGGCGATTGATGTTGATAAAGTGGAAGACGCTTGCCCTTCCGAAACACCTCGTCCTGTCTCCTTTACCCTCCTTGTATTCATATTTTGCCCTTAATTGATCGATTTCGGTATGATTTTGATGTTGTTTTATTGAACCAAATGTTTTAGCGAATCATCTAATGCCACACTTTTTAGACCAGCTATGAAAACTCCACTATTTTGCATCTGACTTTTTTTTCGGTATTCTTGTGAGGTTGCATTCGTTGTAACGGCATCTGTAACGTAAAACAACATAAATGATGTAATTACAATGTTAAGACCTTAAGGATGAAACAGTTTCATACTCATTTGTGTTTTTTTAAACGAGTTTGTAATTTTTATCCGTTTAGCTAGCGTCTGTTCAGATAAAATGGAAAACTTTGGATCGAAAGTCATGATTCTCATATAAAATTTAAACGAAATTATGAATATCTTTTATGTTAAATTACTAGGAATATGGGCGAAATTGTCAGTAAAAAACCCCACTTGTGCTTTGGCCAATAAAATGCATTCAAATTTGTAATCTTCACTACCATATCTCGCGAATTAACTGTTCTACATTGGTTAATTAATTAATTCTGGAGGAAACTTTTATGTACGGGGATGGTCATACTCTGGATAAAACATTCTAATACGAGGGTAACCATACTCTTGATTGAATATTATAATACGATGGTCACCATCCTCTGGATTAAATATTTTAATACGAGTTAAGCCATACTCTGCATTAAATCTTTCAATACGAGGGTGGTCATACCCTGGCTTACACTTTTTAATACGAGGTTGGCCATACACGGGATTAAACTTTTTGAATACGAGGATGGTCATACCCTGGATGAAACATTTTAATACAAGGGTCACCATACTCTTGATAAAATCTTTATATACGAGGGTGGTCATAACCTGGCTTACACTTTTTAATACGAGGGTGGCCATACACGGGATTAAAATTTTTGAATACGAGGGTGGTCATACCCTGGATGAAACATTTTAATACGATGGTCACCATATTCTGGATTATATCTTTTGATACAAGGGTCACCATACTCTGGATTATATCTTTTAATACGAGGGTCACCATACTCTGGATTATATCTTTTAATACGAGGGTCACCTTTCTCTGGATGAAACATTTTTATACGAGGATGGTCATACTGTGGTTGAAACATTTTATACGATGATTGTATACTCTTATGTAACTTTTTGATACGAGTGTGGCAATACTCTGAATTTAACCTTTTAACACGGGGGAGTGGCCATACTCTAGATATCACTTTATTATACGAGAGTGTCCATACTGTTGACTAATTATTTTAATGGATAGTGGCCAAAGTGTGGATTAAACATTATAATAAGAGGATGGTATTACCCTGGATTAAACCTTTTAGTACGAGGATGGCCATACTCTTGATAAACATTTAAAAATAATGGACAAATGAAACGTACATGAGACGTTAAACTAACTTATAAGTACTTCAAACTAAGCGCGTAATTTAGCAATTTATATTTAATTCAAACATGGCAACATGTGTGTAGTACATTGTAAACACAACCGTATTACACATACGCATTTTTCATAAATTTTGTGTGTATAACGTCACTGATTAGCTTCATTCACAAAGAAATTGAGTCGAGTCGTCATCGTCTGTCTCTTATTACCGTTAATACAGTGCATATGCACCATAATTTGTAATAAGTTAAGGATGAACTTATTTATACATACAGGTTATCATATTATAAAAAATATACGACAAAATTGGTTTTAACGGAATTCCTCTAATCTGTGTTAATTAAGTCATGCAACCTTTGAGTTTTTTAAAGATTAATACCAATTATTTGTATCCTGAGGGATCCCTCATATAGCAAACAGTAGCCCCCATGTAGTTAAAGTGGAAAACGTGTACTTTTGTTTCGGTTTCTCTTACAACATGTACTTCTATCGCTAACTACCCGTTGCAGTAGAATTAAAATATAGATTTGCATGTCTCACATTGATTAGCTGTGCTGTGACTAACGTGCAGATTCGAGGAAAGCATATACCAGCTGTATCCCTCTGCATGTCGTAGGAGGTGAATTATTTGCCCCCATCCAGTCTTTTCGGTGTCTTCCAGAGAGACCGAAATTGATCTACTGCCCCAAATTCAGCACTTGGGTTCCGTGTTTCACCCTACCAAGAGTCTTCCCCTGGGTGGTGTCTCCTTAGGCGTCCGTCTTTATGTGACCTCAGCTGTCGGGAAGACGTTAAACCACATGCCATTGAACAACAAAACTATGGTGTGGACGTTATAATAATACTTACATCTCACTTATATTCCAAAGTTTATTTGTAATAATCTGTATTAACTTAATGATACGTTAATGTTTACATTCATTTTTTGACCTGGGTATATTAATTGATTTGAAAGAATATGTCATTTCGTAGCATTTAGTTGGGTGGTAAAAGTGATTGACATGTCATAAGTCCGGTAAACTGTTTTCATGAAAGCATCAGCCGTGATGCCTTGTTATTTATTGGCTACTTTAAGCTCGCTGCGGAACATTTTAAGAGCTGATGTACAAGCTCAATAAATTCAAATTACACATGTGCATTCCGATCTTTAATCGAGGTATTTGAATATGACTTGTCAGGGGGTCGGAATGTAGGGCTTATTGAACCTTCATATATATTGTTTTGTTCCTCAACCTGAGGCGATAACATCCAGTATTCAGTATTCAATAGCTTACTCCGAATGTCCTGCTTTCTGTGATAGGCGTTAAACGCTGCTAGACAAACTTACTACACAGTTTCGAGGGATGAAGGTTAATGAAGGCTAATGAGCAAGTTTTACGGTAGCTATTTTGTTCTCATTGGGAGATGTTCAATTTACTTGTGTTATATACAAGTCGATGTTTTATGAATTTGTGCATTAGCGCGTCTTGTTGTTTTGTAGTCAATGCCCCAATTCTGGCTCTGAGGCAGGCTATTGTTTGAATTTGATCTAGATTTACATGGCGAGTCTCTTCGAAGAAGCAGAATACGCTTACTTAATGCAGCAATAGGAAAATGTTTTATAAACCAAAACAAACTGCGTGCAGCAAAGTTTAAACACCACCTTATAGTAAATACTGAAAAACATATGAACTATTCAATATGAATTAATATATAAAGCAGAACAAACAATTAAATGTCGTTCAAAAAGAGCATACAGTCTTGTTACAATTCATTTTTTCAAAAATGACATCTCATGTGAACAAGGTATATTGTACTTTTATTGCTTAACAATTCAAAGGCAATATTTATGCTGTTCTAAGAAAAGGTATTGACTACCCCACTGTTTGTCAGCGTCAGCATACTGTACGTGCTGTGTTCCCTAATCAATTAATTGAACGATCACACGAAAAACACGGGAAAGCAATTATAGATACACTAGCAATGTAGTGTGTGGCATAGGTTAGTAATTCCTATACGGGTAACTTGTGTATCTATTTATATCATTCTTGCTCAATAAATGGCACACTGCTTGATGACATTGATCCTTTATCAGTATTTACTTGATACTTTCACGCCGACTCTCTGTGAATGATATGAAAAAGTTATCTTGACGAACTTTCGAAGCACATGTTTAAAGAGCCAAAGTTAAGGAGAGCAGGAAGCTATCTTTACCTACTATGGGCGGATTGGTCGAGTGGTTAACACTCCGGCATTCCAAGCAGGCGGCCGGGGTTCGATCCCCGAAGTCGTATTACGCATGGAATATTCAAAGAAAGTGTTTGTATCCTCCCCACACAACTCCAACAACCCAGGTGGAGTTAAATATAGTCTGGAGTGTATGTTGCGGTATCTGTGCTGTAGCATTCAAGTGAGGTGGCACTATAAATGATACCATTGGAAATACCGTCCCACTACAAACAGAACACAATACAACTCCAACACATTGGCAGGCATACACACATAGGGAGCTACTAACCAGGTAGCATAGGACTAGTAGTCAGCGCCTGATAAGGCAGCTCCTGCGAAATACTCAATATTGTATTGATTAATGTATATGCTAATTGTATTGATTGTATAAAAATGTATATCTATTTACTGTAAAGCGCTTTAAAGTGACTTATGTTAGCTAGATAGGGAGCTATATCGAATGTTGAATATTTATTTATTTATCTATAACTGAAGTCGTTTAGCCATTAATAGTAATGGCAATTACGGTCATTAACTGTTTATATTCCACTGGAAGTCAGTCATAACACTACAAAAATCTACGGCAGATTTTATTTTACATACATCAACCTCCCTTTAATTTCGTTTTGAATACACGTTGTTAACATATTGTGATTGTGCTAGCGTACTCCTGTTTAATGCCTTTCTCAGCTGGTTAGAGCGACGGTTAAATGATTGGGTATATTTTATATACATACAGTAGCTTACCATGAGTAACGTTTTAGATATAAATGTAGTTAGACTGAACCATTGTGCTTTAACTACTTAGGTAGCCCGACCAATTGATTTTGAACAGCCGTATCAAAGGTCCAGTGTTCAAATCCTAGTCTGACATTTTTTAATCTCAGTAATTTTATTTGTAATCTATTTTCCATAAGTATTTTTCAAAAACGAAATCAGCGATTAATTGGTTTCTTTTAAGAAATAGTTAATTAACGGTATTCTCATGCCGGTAAACACATTTCCATTCATCAGTTGCAGTTATTGTGGTACGGGGATGCTTAACGACAGTGATGAAACAATTTTGACTCTTCCTTGATTAAAATAGATAGAGACTCCAAGCAACTATAGAATCAAAGTTAATATATATAAACGGATGTATTCATCATTTCCTTCGAAACTCATTCGGATCTATTAAACTACTTAACGATTCATGACTAGAGCCTTATTAATTCCGTGACTTAGAGGCTGGTCCGTACCATCACTGCTGTATAGTGTTGGTAGAATTGTTTAACTGCTAATCCATAACTGACAAAGCTATCAAAATTAAGACTTATGACCATAGATAACGCCTACTATCACAATAGAGCCATGCTAATATGATTGCTTCTAGCTGCAGCTTAACATCAGCCTCAATGATGACGAATGCTCTTTTGTTAGAAAATATTACGTATTTTAAATTTGGAAACTCGTTGTCAATATAATTTGACCGGTTGGCATGCTTGGCTGGGTGCTTTTTGCGTGGTAACACTCTAAAGTCGGCATCAGTTTCACGTTATCGCAAGAAGGCAAACACTTCAACAGAACGTCTCAAGCAACCAATATATTGTGGTTAGTATGACGTTTGTGTCTATTCTTAGAAACACACATTATTTATAATTATCAATTAAATGTGCGTTTATGAGAGTGAGAAAGCATGTTTGAGTTGATAGTATTATATTTGCACTATAAAGCTAATGGTATTGCTGTAACAGAATGACGCGTCGTGAGTTTGGTAATATGAAATCAACAATTTTGTCCATATTGTTTGTAGAAAACCTCAGATATAGATATTTATTGTCTCTATTACAAGTTATATTTCTAAGCTATGTTACTATCCACGATTTATCAGTTATTAAAAACTTTTGCATTCATATTATTAATCGTGTATTAGTATGTTTGACTCTCATTTTTTTTAAACACTCAAAAATATGTTTGTTTACGAGCACGACTAAATAATCATACGGAGCACTAAAAATGTTAATGTTTTTGGCTGCCTGTTTCGGTTAACTTATTTTTTCTAGTGACTATATTGATTAAACAACATGTATGCAGTGCAATATTTATTACGCAGAAAAGCTCCTCTATATACAGATTATCACTTACTATATAACGGTCCAATTACATTTAATAGGAACAATTAATAGTATTTTTTCTTTTTTGTGAATCAAAACATTAATTAAATCTTAGCGAAATAGAGATTTTTTTATGACTCAAAGTGACCGCGGTCAGTATATGCTGTCCATTAAAATACACATTTCTGCAGGCACTTTCAAAAACAGTATATATTAAAAACACATCGACTGACAATTACTGTAAATATACATTTTCATGAAAGTATCCAGACGCAAATATCTATTTATAGATAATATAAATTAAAGATATTTAGAATGAATAAATTTCAGAATAATTGCAAATGCGAAAATTCACAACCGCGTTTAGTTGAAATAAACACAGCGCGACATCATTTCCACACACGAAAAAGATGAGTGTCTATAAGGCCCTTTTTTGGGCCCCGGTATATTAGGATTTTGCCCTCCTTAATTTGTTCAAAGATGTCCTTTTGAATTACCTGCGCAAAACCTGAAGTAAAAGTTTGACCGAAAGTGAGTTTTTGGGGGTAACAAAAGGGGTAGGATAAATTACAAATATAATTTGCTGTTTTTCAAAATGAGCTTAGAAACCAAAGAAGTTCCATTTCTGTTTTTGAAAACATGTGTAAACTAAACAGACATATATAAGAGGATGAAAAATGAGAGAAATTAAATCGTCACTTTAAAGATCGCTTATAAAAACTAAGGATATGCTATAATATATATTTTAAGTTGAAATCCACAACTTTACTCATTTGAGTACAATTACATGAAATGCATATTCACTACACACTTCCCTTTTGTTTTATACTGAGTTATGACTTCTGGACACATCTCAAACTTGAAAATTTCAAATACTTCTCTGTCTTTAAATATAAGTATAATACATTAATAGTTAATATTGTATAATATATATCAAATAATATGTGTTCAGCACCTGTGGCTGAAGTGAGTTCCAGGTCCTGATTTGTTTTCTTACTTATCGAAGTTAACTTACAAATAAAAATTGGCATTTGCCATCACAACTACAGTAAAATAATTAGTTAAATATATGAAGATTGATTTGCTGGTGATTCTTAGTCTACTAGCTTCAAGGAAAGTATCTGTTTTAATCGTTTAAGTTAACCCATTTCATTGTTTTATCAATTGTTGTGCCTATTTCAAATGGTTATGCGCTGATTGTACATAAAAGGCATTTTGGGATAAACATGCAATTTGGCATATATATTAGTTATATGATAATATTTAAGTTATGAAAGTTTCATACTTTTCCCACAATGCCTTTTAACTTAAAAACCCTTTTTGTTTTGTTTTGGAATACACGGACTAAAGTGCATCTACTTGCTCGAGGATTGTGGGCATGGTAATGCTATGTTTTAGACATTCTGTTGTCAAACAATATATTACTTTCAGTACAGCATTTGCTCCGACGGAAATGGTCGTCGATGATAGTGCACTTAGATTCCGAAATTCCTCGTGAAACACGATCAATCGAAGAGAAACAGAGAATCCTGTTTCCCCACAACAAAGGGAATGTATTTACAAACGGGGAAAATATAGCAAATACATTTACATAATCATAATACCTTTGATTTTAGCTAGATTTACATGGCGGGTGTCGTTGATGGACGCAGGGGACGCTTACCCTTCCGGAATACCTGGTCTTCCTCCTGTTCTACTTCCAAATAACCTTAATCCGCAATTTCTCACAAGGAATTAATGTAAAATGACTCATAAACACAACTTTCGATCATCTATTGTTCATTTGTCGTCCCATTATAATTTTGTTGTAAATATTTGACATTCTTTAGTTTTCTATCATTGTACATCTTTCCTTTTTGACTGCATTTGGAAGATAGGTACGATCCTAAAGAAACGATCATTATTATCCCCAATCGTCCGTCATTACGTCCGTATGTCCGTCAGTCCAAGGTCATGTGATACGAATTCCGTGCTAAAGTCCCCTGTGGTAGTTACATACTATAATGCGAGGCAAGGATCGTGCTACCGTTCCCTTGTGGTAGCTATACACTTATAGGGGAGGCAAAGATCGTGCTACTGTCCCCTGTGGTAGTTAAATATATATTCTAGATGCTCGTGCTACAGTCTCATGGGGTAGTAATATACTCTAGGAGAGGCAAAGATCGTGCTACTGTAGAAAGATTTTATTTGATATAAAAACTGTACGATTTCCTAGCGTTGCTTCTGTTGTTTCAAACACGGAAGTGCACAGCTGTGCGTTTATGTGTAATCAAAGCTCCGCTAACCCCCGGTTACTTAATTCTTGTCGTGAAGCGACTTTAGATGTTTACGTTTACAAATACTACACTTTCATCTACACTAGCAATTTCACGGTCAGCTCTGATAGGAGACTGCTACTTCGGCATTGATATTGGAGGTATCTACTGTGAAAGGTTACATCTGCCTGGATACTCCATGCTCAAGGTGGTCGTTTCCTAATTGGAAGTGTGAATGGGGAGAGGGAATAACAGTGTGCACGTGTTTTGTTGAGAGAGTGTAGACGATAGGGTGATGAGTATGGGAGTGGTTTAGAGAGAGAGAGAGAGAGAGTATAGACGATAGGGTGATGAGTATGGGAGTGGTTTAGAGAGAGAGTGTAGACGATAGGGTGATGAGTATGGGAGTGGTTTAGAAAGAGAAGTGTGAGTGTGTGATAGGGTGTGGAGTAGGTGAGAGTGGTTAAGAGAGAGAAGTGGGAGTGTGTGATAGGGTGTGGAGTAGGTGAGAGTGGTATAGAGAGAGAAGTGTGAGTGTGTGATAGGGGGTGGAGTAGGTGAGAGTGGGTTAGAGAGAGAGAAGTTTGAGTGTGTGATAGGGGGTGGAGGAGGTGAGAGTGGTTTAGAGAGAGAAGTGTGAGGGGGTGATAGGGTGTGGAGTAGGGGAGAGTGGTTTAGAGAGAGAAGTGGGAGTGTGTAGGGTGTGGAGTAGGTGAGAGGGGTTTAGAGAGAGAAGTGTGAGTGTGTGCTAGGGTGTGGAGTAGGTGAGAGTGGGTTAGAGAGAGAGAAGTTTGAGTGTGTGATAGGGTGTGGAGTAGGTGAGAGTGGTTTAGAGAGAGAGAAGTTTGAGTGTGTGATAGGGTGTGGAGTAGGTGAGAGTAGTTTAGAGAGAGAAGTGTGAGTGTGTAAGGTGTGGAGTAGATGAGAGTGGTTTAGAGAGAGAAGTGTGAGTGTGTGATAGGGTGTGGAGTAGGTAAGAGTGGTTTAGATAGAGAAGTGTGAGTGTGTGATAGGGTGTGGAGTAGGTGAGAGTGGTTAAGAGAGAGAAGTGGGAGTGTGTGATAGGGTGTGGAGTAGGTGAGAGTGGTTTAGAGAGAGAAGTGTGAGTGTGTGTAGGGTGTGGAGTAGGTGAGAGTGATTTAGAGCGAGAAGTGTAAGCGTGTGATAGGGTGTGGAGTAGATGAGAGTGGTTTAGAGAGAGAAGTGTGAGTGTGTGATAGTGTGTGGAGTAGGTGAGAGTGGTTTAGAGAGAGAAGTGTGAGTGTGTGATAGTGTGTGGAGTAGGTGCGAGTGGTTTAGAGAGAGAAGTGTGAGTGTGTGATAGGGTGTGGAGTAGGTGAGAGTGGTTTAGAGAGAGAAGTGTGAGTGTGTGATAGGTTGTGGAGTAGGTGAGAGTGGTTGAGATGGAAATATTTGGTCTTGACCAACGAGATGCTCTTTAGTCCATGTATTCCAAAACAAAAAAATAACAACATTGTGGGATAAGTAGAAAACTTTCACAAATTAAATATCATTATATAACCAATAGCTATGCCAAGTTGCATGCTTATCCCAAAATGCCTTATATGTACAATACACATTGGAAATAGGCACAACAATTAATACATTAATACTTTCCTTGAAGCTAGGAGACTTACAATTACAAGCAAATCAATCAAATTAATCATTTTACTGTAGTTGTGATGGCAAATGCCATATTTTATTTGTAAGTTAACTTTGAAAAGTAAGAAAACAAATCAGGACATTGAACTCACTTAAGCCACAGGTGCTGAGCACATATTATATGATATACACGAGATACAATATCAAATATTAATATCATATACTTATAGCATACAAAGGGCGTCCTGCACCTTATAATTCACTTAAGATAGAGAGGTATTTAAAATTGCCAAGTTTGAGATGTGTCCAGAAGCCATAACTCAGTATAAAACAAAAGGAAAGTGTGAAGTGAATGTACATTTTATTTAAGTGTACTCAAATAAGTAAAGTTGAAAATTTCTGCTTAAAATATATATTAGAAATGAGATTATTGAGAAAACAAAACACTTTCCATTTGAAAATGACCTAAAAGCACCCCCTGATTTAATCCTTTATTTTTTATTTCTGTCACTTTTCATTATTTTATATATAATGCCTGTTTAGCTTACACATGTTTTCAAACACAGAAACGGAACTGTTTTGGTTTTTAAGCTCATTTTGAAAACAGCAATTTATATTTGTGATTTACCCTACCCCTTTTGTTACCCCCAAAAACTCACTTTCGGCCAAACGTTTACCTTAGTTTTTGTGCATGTAATACAATAGAACATCTTTAAAAAAATTAAGAAGGGCAAAATTCGAATATACCGGGGCCCAAAAAAGGCCTTTTAGACAATTATCCTTTCCACTTATTATGTTAAGGATACGTTATCCAACTAAGTGTAGCACAAATGTTGCATTGCGCCTTTTCGTTTGACAGAAACACATTCCGATAAGTCACACTTCATGGTCTTTTCTTTGTTTCTGATGGATCGTAAATATAGTGCTAGGTAATCAAATATAGCAGAAACCATACATCTTCGTACAATCATTGGTAGACAGTGTTGATAGATCCGTCAAGTCTGGTAATGGAGGACAAGTCGTGTGTTACAAAATATACATTATTGCCAATTCTGAAGACAAAATCCATTAGCGATTTATTATGATTGAGTGACAGCAACTCATAACGAGGCTCTGAAGGCCTAACATTACGAGGCGGATGTCCGGTCGCCGTGGTGTTCTTAGCTGGACTAATTATACAGGTAAAAGCTAGCGTTAACGTCAGAGCAAACCCTGTAATAAAAAATGTATTCCCAGAGCTGATCATATTGTCCTTCTAGGAATTCAAATATTTTTCAGGCGATAGAAAGAAACGAGACTAATTACAACCATATTTAGAAGATATGCAATTTTCCCAGACGGAATTGTGCATGAAAAATGGTTTATGTTTGGAAAAAACATTACTAAATACAAATCGAATCATTCGTTATATGCACTGATGCGAAAAACCAAGTCTCGAGAATCGATTAGGATTGCTCAAACTAATGACGCGCTATGTTGATCTGATAAATATAAATGTCAACACAAATGTAACAAGGATATATACATATATCTACATTTATATATATTCAATTTTGAAACCTACAACACATTAGTGAGACGATCAGGAAAAAAAATGCCTGCATGTCCATGTAATCTTCTATATCCTCACAAATGTTTTTTTTATTGAGAATAATGTTATGCCCCGCTAGCTTATATATAAATTACGAGTTTATCAACAGTCCCAAGATGCTGACCAAATTGAATTGTTGGATGGTGTTTCAGGCACATTAACCCGCTCACACAGGGATAACCGTATCTAACTGGGTGTGTAAAGTTGGGGTCGGATTTGGGTTCGGGTTTTGAAATGTTTTAAGGATCCACGTACCACTATCAAAATCCCTATGTTTTGTTATTTTCCCCTGGATGAAAATACTTCTATTAAATCATTTCTGAAAAGAAACCAATACCTTTCAGAACTTTTATGAAAAGTGAGAAAGCAGAAATGAAAAGAAAAACAACAACAGTGAAAGAGTTAAAATGCCAAGGAGCCAGAAATTGGAAACCGGGACCTCCGTTCACAATATACAATATACATAACGTTTGATATAGCGCCCTATCTAGCTAGAATAAGCCAATTTAAAGCGTTCTACAGTACATATATATACAATTTATACGCTCAATATAGTTAGCATTTGCATTAATAAATACAGCTTTGAGGATTTTGCAGGAGCTGCCTTATCATGCACGTACTACTAGTCCTATGTCACCTGGCTAATATCTCCCTATGCGTGTATGCCTGCATGTGCGCTGGAGATGTATTGAAAGATTGCTCCAACGAATTTAGCTACCTGATCGGTGGTAAGTTCCTTGCCATTTCCAAAATAGTTTTTATCCAAGCAGTATTAAAGGGGGCTCACTGAATGTATGAGAAACTACAGTGACTATCTCTAATGTTTTGTCTGCATCAGAACACGGATCCTTAGCACCAATATTAGACTATATATAATGATTTGTTAGCAAATAGATCTAATACGTCTATACAGAACAATATATTACTGAAACTTCCCCACAAATATTCTTCGAAAACTAGTTCGCTACTTCCTGGTCCATGAATAAATCTGAATTACGCCCGTTAATGTTGTTCTATGATATAACATGCTTTTAAAAGAGTTTTTCTAAAAAAAAAAATCTTCTAATTTTGTATTGAGCGGGATAAAATATTTTGCTGTTGTACGTGTATATATTTAAACCAGATTTCAGGATGTAACCGATCATTGTGAAACTAGGTCATAATAATGTTACTTATCTATTTATGTTTTTATTCATTTATTTATTTATCTTTCGGTTTCTTAACGGCCCATCAAGACAGAATAGGTCTTAAGAGCCAATAAAAGGTACATGTAGATAAAACACGTAAAAGGAAATGACGACATAAAAAAAAAAAAAAAATAAATAAATAAATTGAAAAGCAAAAGTGGCTGTGGTTAGTTATATCTTTTTGAACAGATCAACAATTGTCAGGTAGATTAGAATTGTTGTGATATTTACCGTTTCGAGGAGAGATTTGTTATATTTATATAAACATTACCCGTATTGGATGAAGATCAGTGCAATCTAATAACAAGTGCTTAAATTGTAAATAGTTCGCGACATGATACACATTGATGTACATTGGTTACCAATATCTATTATTATGACACAGTTGTTGTACAGAGAATAATCTCTGCTACTTTCCTCTGATAGTTATAGATTAAACAGACCACAATTTCTCTGCTACCTTCATGCCTTGAGGTCACGTTATCAGACAAAGCATGAGGAACGCAGTCACGTCGGAAACATCATCCACACCCCTACATATTGCTTTAGAATAACAGCTGTTGAACCACCAGAGAATAAGGCAAATCTATGACGTACGAAAAGCTACAAAACAAGGCTCAGTGCAGGATGCAAAGTAGTAATTTAAAAGTGCAAACCAATAGCTTAGTAAGAAACATGTTAACAAATTCTGTATACCAGGAAATTTCGCCCTTCGCCCATGAAACACATTTTCGCAAGGTGTTAATTTCGTCCTTCACATTTCATTACTATGTATATTAAGTTGTATACTTTTACTCGCAATGATGATAATTTAGTCCTTATCACGGAACGCGAAAAATGCGAATATTAAACAACAGTGAACATTTCACCTTATACTGTATAAAGGGCCAATCACAGGTGTAAATTGTAGTTGTCGACTAGCAGATTCAGAGCTTTGACTTTCGTTCATCCAGGAAAAGATGTATGAATAGGAGGGACTGTTAGCCACGATAAATGGGATCAAAATGTGGTAGGTTTAAATGACAACACACCAGCTTTCAATTATTCAGTTAGACATGCTGCACTATGTTTGTTATCTAGAATATATATTAAGGAACGGGATATCCCGGATTTATTCCGTTTGTGAATTTCCTTGTCATTGTTTAAGTTTTGAAAACAGAGTAAATAGTTTAGATCTACTATTTAATGCTGTGCTGGGTGCCTTCAGCTGATATTTCAGTGAGATAGCAATATAAGGTCGTCATCAAATCCGCGCGATCACAAGGAGGCAATTACACCAACACAACCTGTCACCGGCACGCATACACGCATGCATGCATACTTTACAAACATGGAGGTACGTCCTTAAATGCCGTTAGCTAATATAGGACGTTAAACAAAATAAAACCAAACAAAAACCAAATTATTCAAGCAGCAGGGCAACTGCATTAAGTGTTGTCGGCTTTTGCCAACAACTAACACGATCAACATGTTATAGGTAGTTTTCCCTTCGCTTTATTTATATATTTTGGAACGCATTATACATGGGTTTTCATTGTTTTAACCTAACGTACCACTGATGCGTGTTAAATGGACGAAGTGGTCATATGGTAAAGAGATTGTTTACTTTGTGTGTATTTCGCGTAGACCAACTGGACGTTTATACACGCAGTTCTTTCTTCGTATTCTAGTGAAAATGTCCGGTATCAAACATATTAAAGGAAACGAACATCTGCACCATACGGAAGAATAGCCCTTTTTTTCTTTTTAATTTTATTTTTATTTTCATTTTAATGTGCAATATTCATCTTCATCAAATTAGCAATTATCATAATCATCATACATCAAGCATCATCCATCATAAACAATAGCCTCATTACCATCACATCTCACAGACATGCATCATCATCATCATCATTCTCATCATCTTCATCATCACTTTTTGTTTTTATAAAACAACATCTCATCATATTTCATACAATGCATCATCATCATCATCAAAGCAATAATCATCATCATCATCATCAAAGCAATATCATTGTATCGTTATGGAAGAATAGCATATGCTAGAGTGACACGTGGTCCGACTTGACCATTGAATAAACATCGATCACTGAAACTGACTTTACTGGTGCTTGGTCAGAAAAATACATCAGGAACTGACATGAGAGACAACATGACCTACTTACATAATTGTATATCAATTTAACAGAGGCTGTAGATATTCGCCATTGAATCCGTGGCAGTCTCACAAATCATTTGTGGTGTTTTATTAAGGTGTTAACCACCACTCTGGACTTTTGCAATTATATTATAATCTCTCAATTTCAGGGATTTATATAGTAAAATGGGGTCAGTTTTATACTCTTTTTAAAAAAAAAAAGTTTTGTATGTCTGGTATACTTCCCAGAAGCATTTTTTTTCCATATATCCATTATCCTTTCACATGTCTTTGCACATGGCATACATATTATACTCATGACTCGGCGAAAGGATCAGTCCTTTTGCCAAATGTGACAAATACATGACTAGGCCTCACTTATTGATTGCATATGTCGATTTAAGACCAATTTTTGACCAATATTAAGAAGTGCTTAATTTGAAAACATCATTCCATACAATTAATCTGTCAAAGATTTTAGACTATCTTCGTGAAATTGGCCTTTTCCATAAAATCTGACTGAATTAAGAAAAAAACTTATCTGACTATTTCGCCGTGTACTTCAATCAGTTTCCATTTGGTTAATCGAGTGTCGTATCCCTTATTGTTGTCAGGCCCGATATGACTTCACCGTGGCTTGGCCGTTAAACAAACAAAACAAATTTCAACGTATAATAATGGACAGGAATCACACTAGTATATTGTAGAAAAATAACAATATTATTACCTAAGGACAAATATACAGCATTTGTGTCTGGTTTGGTTTTATTTTGTTTAACGTCCTATCAACCGCTAAGGTCATTTAATGACGTACCTCCATGGGCGTTGTGTATGCGTGCTTGCATGTGTGTGTGTGTGCGTGTGTGTGTAGGAGGCAGAGTATGTTGTATTATTGCTTCCGTGTGAAAGCGCAAATCTGATGCCGACTTTAAAGTGCTGTCTCACTGAAATACCATACCGAAGGCACCCAGCACAGCATTCGACCTAGTCACATTATACTGACAACGGGTGAACCAGTTGTTGCCATTACCCGAAATGCTGAACGTGCCATAAGCATGTGCTCGTAATGATGCATTATTTGAAAGGGCCTATTGTTAACATTCCTTTGTTCATTCCCGCCCTAGTGTCATTGATTGTCCCGTTTGACGTCCGAAATCTTTACACTCCTGTATTCTCTTGGTTCCTTTTTAGCCAAGGGTTCACAGAAGGAACTCCATGTGCAAGTTCTTTGTATAAGAATTGAAAAACAGAATAATAAATACAGGTTCTAACTGTTGTTTTTGTTTGTATGAATAACTAAGGAACCTAGTATGTATGAACTACAATTTCAAAGGATGTAGCACAAACAGATCGCCGCTTCAGAAACACATGTTTGCTGAAACTGCGAAATATGTTTTGATTCTAAATTATGCATGCACAGACTAAGATATCAGTCCCCAAGTACTAAACAGCTTTTATAATCTAGTCTGAACGACAGACATTGATTGCTCGATGCAACAATACAGCAGCAGATTCTATGAACTATTTTCTTTTGTGTGAATCACAAAGGAACCTACGATGTATGGTATTAAACTACAATGAATTCAAAGCAAACAAATCACCACTTAAGAAATACAGGTGTACTGAAACTACGAAACGTGTATTCAAACTATGATATGCATGCTGAGACTAGGTTTGGTTAGGTTTTGTATGTTTAAACGTCCTGTTAACACCTAGGCTTTTTGAAGGATGTGCCTGTATGTGTGCTTGAGGCAGGGTATGTTGGTGTAATTGCCTCCTTAAGATAGTGTCTTTGGGGTTACATTAGTCGGTATACAGAGGGTCTTGCTTGCCTTGAACGTACACGGGTTGTTAATTGACGCGTAAGATAACCTGTTCTTAAGCCTTCTTTAGTTTAAACATATTTATTGCCAAAATTAGACAAGGGATTAGGCACAAGTTATAACAACTTATCAACGCCTTCTCCCAAAATCTAAAGCCTTCTATACATGCAATGACAATATATCAATGATACTATTGTTATTCATTAATTATTGCAGTATTCGGTGAAGAGAATTCAGCACAGCATTTAAACAAATACGATTCTCTAAAATATATAAATGTATATATAGTAGATAATTAATAAATACGTCCTTGCGAAGGAAAATGTTAAGAATAAAAACATAAATCTTTCAGATCGTCCCCTAGGCCTTTCTGCCTTCTAGGATTCCGCCTGAAGAAGCCCTAGAAGGCAGAAAGGCCTAGCGGACGATCTGAAAGATGTTTATAATATATAAAACTTTACAGATTTCAAGTATCTAATAGGGTAAATGTATTTGTAAAATTTTCGAGTATTTACCTTGTATATTGACGAAATTATTAAGGTTGAAAAATGTCGTTAAACAATGATTAAGCTAATCATCTTTTGAACAACTTGGCTCTGATAGTTAGACAGCTGGCTTAATGGAGGCTGGATTGAAAGGATCATGGGTTTATTTTCTTTGCTGTATTCAATTGAACAACATAAAATTTACAAACCACCATCGATAGTTATTAACTAACTGTTGTATGCAGAGAATAACTTGGATTCATTGTCATTCTATGTCCTTGCGATCCGTGTTCAGGGAGATGATAAGACATTTAATTTAACACAGAGACGTCTATATGAGCAAGCCTACTATAATCTGATTGCTAATGAAGGATAACTGAATTCGTAGCGGTAAATAACCCAGGGGACACTTTTGTTGTAGACAGACTTCGCTATTATCTCGATGGCCTTTTATGACTAGCGTTTCATATCCACCGATAATCAAAAGACAATGGCGGTACAATTAAGATATCTCATTTCCGGTCTAATTTATAGGTCTTCTTCAGTAATTCAGATTATTCAAAAAGCTTCGTCTAGCTTGAAAGATATATAGGACGTGTAATTAAACTGTAATTGTCGTAGGTTACACGAATAGGGCAGGCTATAAGTTTAGTAAGGTAGGTAATATGTCTCATAATGTTAGGAAAAAAAGTAATTATGTTATGCCATATAGACTGAAATATTATAATCGTCTTTCATGATCAGGGGTGTGGGATAGGGAAATTCCATCCGAGGGTTTTTCAAATTTAGTAAAACCCGAGGCTTTGTCGAGGGATTTGCTAGATTTGAAAATACCGAGAGTGAAATTTCCCTATCCTTCACCCTTGGTCATAAATGAGTATTTTTCTCTCATCCCAGCCACCAGAATAATCTCAGAAACCATGCAAATGCGTTTGGACTGGCCACCATTTTGAAAATATCAATCCCCTCTGAGCTTTTTAGACAAAAACGAATGAACCAGCCGGATTCAGCGTATCCAATATTACTAACACATGCAAGAAAGAGTATTTTTCTCTCATCCCAACCACCATAATAAGCTCAGAAACCATGAAAATGCGTTTGGACTGGCCATCATTTTGAAAATATCATCCCACCCCCTGAGCTTTTTAGACAAAAACGAATCAGCCAGCCGGATTAAGCGTATCCCATATTAGCAAACACATTTGCAAAGGAAAATTCATCACATCTTTCTAACGTGTACGGTTAATATACAGGTTTTTAATTTCATCACGTCGCCTTTTCCGCATTGCGGCATCGGAGAGTTCCAAATTCGTGACGTCACGTCATTGTCGAGCCATTGTGACGTCACGTCACGTGAAATGGGATGTAAGATAGAACACCCCTTTCTTACCATGGACAGCTCTATCTTACACACAGGAAAATGAGAGAATACGTCATACTGACTCATATGACAGGACATAGACCAAAAGTGGATCACGTGATACAATCTCGCATATTGATTGGATAACCATAAGCGGGATGGAATATAAAACGAGGTGAATGACGTAGCTTTCAGCATTCGTGCTTCATTCATAGGAGGGCAGTGAAGCTGTTTAAAGGACGTGTTCCACGCTCCCGTATACGTGCTGTATGTAACTGCGACAGCCTATCCGCATCTAAGGAGCTGAGCGACCGTAGGGCGTGACCTGGACAGGCAAGGTTATTTTGAATCACCGAGGGCCCGGTAAGCTGGAGACTTACCCCCTCAAGACGATAGAACATGGGCTTCGCCCGTGAAAAGGAGTCTATAAACCCATCAACCAACCAACCAACCAACCAAGTAGCTTTCAGTTTCGTCTGCTGGATAACCAAACTGCTCGGTAGTGAAACGGACGTAAAACCTATCAATCAATCAATCAATTAATCATTAGCTATCAGCGCGACAAAGGTCGCCTCTTTTGTTTTATCAACCATAATAACCAAAACGCGTAGCATATTAATAGAGGTTTTCCATGATAGTTTGTGTGATGTGCTGAATCCATGTTTACCTTCTGATGAGGATAGCATACTATGATCTTGTAATGTTGCACCGGAAATATCATATTATTATCATGTGGGTGACCGTTTTAACTTCATAAGAAAGCAGTCATATGTTATTAGGTCGATCCAATCGACTAAGGTCATTACGACAAATATGTTAGGTTAAAGTAACAAATACACACATGTATTACACTTTTAAATTATGGTAATATAGATACAATATACCAATAAGCCATTAGGATTGATATGTCTCGCCTGTGCCCCGTTTTGACCATCAATGCAAATATCGGTGAAACAAATTCAATGTAGACATCCAACATTTGATGCATGGGTTGAGATACATATGTATACTACCTTAGATACATCTATGGTCCAAAATTGGTTGGTCTAGCACTTCTGGTTTCAGATAAACTCACTTAAACGCAAAAACTTAATGTTGACGCCGCCGCCGTCGCCGGAAAAGCAATATCTTCCCCTTGCTTCCGCTACTTCGTCGCGGCGAGACAAAAATGAATTACACTGCATCATACAGCCTTTACGCACGCGAAATTCAAATCTCTGCGATACCATCAACTGCGCAGTAGCTTTTTATACAAAATGAAATCTGAAGAATGAACTTCCTAATTAATCAAAATTTGATTAACAAAACTGTTCCTAAAAGTCATATAAACAACCAAATATACGACGGTAGTATCATTTCTACCGATTCAGGATTCGATTATATTCAAAGTCAGAAACATTTCAAAGAATCATTCGAATATAATAACTTGTGAACAAGATCTGTAACATAATGATAGGTGATTGATACTCGTTTTTAAAATCATGCTTTCAGGAATGACATTAATAAATTAATAAAATGAGAGTTACCAACCTTGATGTGTTCTGACAACCCATTCCATCATATATACAGGTAATATAACTGAGGAAAGTAATTTGTTTAACATGGTATTACTACTACTTTCTTATTAGGGGAAAAATTCACTATCCTGTATCAATGAAAATATGACGTTACAAAACAAAAACAAAAACACGGCAACATAATTGAGATGATATTAAAAATTAAATTTATGATTAAGTCCGAAAATAATCGAGAGCGCCCTCTGTATTACGTTGAAACACAAACAATCGATATTCAACAAAGCAGGTAGTTTTACAATATAGTATACATCTGCTGGGGTAAGTAGATTGAGAGTCATCACATGAATGCTTTTATAGGAAAAATAAATCAATAAACCTGCAGTAACATTTTTATAATATTGAACGTGTAATATAGGGTAAACGTCTCAGTTGTTTCACATTTTGACTTCGAAATATAATTGGCCAATTCAATGAGTTCTGCGATAAATGATACAGCATTCATAAGTAAAACAATGGACAGACACTTTTGATAAACAGGATGGTTGATCTCGTCAGACGCATAGGATGATGTAATTGAGATTTCATCAATCACATTCATAGTATTTAACTCCTCTTAGACCGTTATATCAACATGTCCGCCGAGATTTGTCAAACGTACACATAGGGCCAAAACGTGTTTCTTTCTTCCCTGAAGTCAGAGTTTAGGCAATACTGGGCAGCTTGCATTGTTTCGACAAAAAAATTGAATCACGATAGATTTTCGCCTTTGTTTTGACAGCAACTTCATTTCACACATACATGACACGTTCAATTGTGTTCATGTAGTTGTTTGACATTTGTTTTAAATACAAGCTATGCATGCTTTGTTTTATGTGAAACCAAGCTCATCAAACTTCTTCCGAGACGACCTTTGGCTGTAGCCACAGCCTTTATCTAACAGCAACGTCCATCAAAGTCAATAGAGATTAGCGTCTGAATAGATCTGTACGCCAAAGCTAATGTCGCTGTCTCTAACGATTCGATCGGCACTATTCTGGTGACGAGTTGGGGACTGAATAAGGCGCTTGTTATTAGCCGTATTGACATTTTAGTATAACATGACGGTGTTCGATAGATGATTGAATAACGTCATGTATGCCCACATTAAGACATCGTCAATACGGGAGTGAGCAGATGTTCACACTGAAGTCAAGATAATTCGTTGGGATGCAACAGTTAATCAGAATTGAAAATCACCACTAGAAATACAACGAAGCGAAGCACATATTTGATTTTTTTTGTCGGAAGATGCTAAAAGACATTCATTTAGGTTTTATCGGTGAGACTTAAGGATCCCTGTCCCACTGCACTGTGGTTTTCCCTTTCCGTTTGGAAATAGGTAAAGCACAATTTGGCCATGCTATTTCCGCTGACAAGGGAGCTAAACCGGTTAGCGCGATAGTATAACAATATGAAATATAGGGTTCGAATGCAGCCCGCTGGAATTTTACACTCCGAACAGTGTTGTTGATTCTATTTTGTTTATTTTCATCTTTAATATTTCTCTTAATAGTCCTGCATGGCATAGTTTTCCTTTAAGAAATAAATTATCAAGGCTATGGTCATGCTGAAAATGCTTTAAAAATGTAAAATTAAGTAACTCATGTTGAACCTTCGCTATTTTTTCTTTTTTTTTCTTTAATTTTCTTTCATATTTATTAACATTTCGATCATATGACATATTACCTGACAATTATCCTGAATGTCTCTGGTATGCATCTCCGCAAATTTGTTTCGACATTCATTTCGTCTTATCATTAAAGGATCCCCTTACCACTGACACAAACTGTTACTAAGTATATATAAGTATTCGGAACTTTTTTAATCGGCATGACAACAGCTTTGATAATTCATTTCTGAAAAGAGACCATACATGTATTTTGCGGGACCTATACAGAAATAAGATATACTAAACAAAATAATATCAACAGCAGTGTTCTCAGTGTTAAAATTAAGCGGGAATATACCAGGATTCGAACCCTGAACTTCAGATTGTAATACCATTGCCCAAACAGATTGAACTAACGATATCTAATCGGAAGTTAATGGGAGGTAACTCTATATAGGAAAAACCAAAGTGTATTGGGACATGATCATGAATCCTTAGCGAATACCCACGTTTTAACTCCCAACAAATGGAGTTTTATATTATGATGTACCCCAATCACGAGGTGATATATTCCCATCTTATCTTTAATGAAATCATCTTCTTCGCGATGTTTCCTTTCGACAGATTTTCAGATATTTAAATCAGATTTCGAGAAAAACATGCTGATACTTTGTATAGAAGTAATATTGTCAAACTATCATATTTAAAGTATATTGAAATGGTACAAATAAACACTTAACGCATTTTACTTTCTTTACAAACGACCTTCTTGCTATGAAAAATAAAAATGTAAGCGATGATTAAATATTTTTTCAAACCCCCAAGCGGCGCAAAGCGCCGCCGGGGGTTGATCTGTAAACACTTTGTCCACTTCCGGTGCTTCCCCATGCGTGAAAGCCTTCTGGGAAATTAAGGCCGCATACTGTCTACAAAAATATGTTGGTAAACCCTACCGTATCGGTATTGATTGCAGTTTACTTGTAAAATATCATGAATTCTCTATTTAATAAAAACATATATTTAATGCAGTGAAGATAAACGAAACATTATATCTTCACAAGTAAAAACTTAACTCTGTAAGTATTGTCCAATCTGAACGGTACATTATATTTCTGCGTAGATTTTCAGTTTCAAGTTTAGATGAAGTGACGGCAGTATAAGTGGTTGAGCTGTTTACCTTTGCAGCATACATTGTTGTTTTTACATAACTACACAATTAATATCATTTTTGTCTGGAAATCTTTTGTCTGGATATACTAGCAAACGGCAAAATTGCAGTGAAAACCCATTCCAAGTGGCGCTATGTATTGTTGTCAAGCATGACGTCATTATAATTTGGCGTCAAAAACTACGTTATACATTCCCGCGCTTTTCTGATGTAGCAATATTTGCNACAGGACTTTTATTTCAAAATATATGTCCCCACGGGCAATTTCGGTCCCTTTTTGTTAAAGTCGTTCTGAACAATATGTCATATGCTAATATGGTCGAGTGGTCAAAGTTAACACAACGGCCTTCCATGCGGCCGGGGTTCGATACCAGAAGTTGACGTATGCATGGATATGCAGAGCAAGTGTTTTTCTCCTGCCTATACAACTCCAACAACCCAGGTGGAGTATAAATTGGTCTGGGGAGAATGTTGCGGTATTTGTGCTGTAGCATTCAAGCGAGGTGGCACTATAAATGATACCGTATGAAGCACAGTCCCGCTACAAACACACCACATTACGTATCGCCAGGTACTTACTGGCCGTAGGTCGGTGGTTTATCTCCGGGTCTCCGACTTTCCGCCACCACCAAAAAAAAACACAAAAAAAAACACGTGGCACTTCCTTAAATGACCATAGTTGTTAATACACAAAATTTCTAGCCGAGTTCTCAGGCAGCGGCTAGTATTTTAAAAAGGTGACATACTCCCCTTCAAGGAAAGATATCGTCCCGCGTGTTCCAGGGTCATCGCGATTTTTGTGAAAGTATCGCTGGGTATATTTGTCAGAACTTCCCGTGTGACTGTCCATAAGTGGAAGCCAATGTAACAGAGGTCATTATTTTTCAAATGCCTTCGCTATGCTCGCTAAAAGTACGAAAGGGCAGCAATACAGGAAAGATGATACAGGCATTACAGAGTTACTCCCCTTGATTCTACTCGATTCTTCCAAATACACGGAGCATAAACTGCCTTATGGTGTTGAATTCATTGAAGATGATGCATAATAAAAAATGAAATAGATACAACATGGCAAAAATAAATTACACTGCATCATACAGCTGTTTTGTCCATCGAAAACTCATTGGCGATGCCATAGCCAATGGGTTGAGAATCGCAAAATGGTCTTAACACTACAGTTGAAACAGAAGGGAAGGTACAAAAGATCCTTAATTTCATGAATTTCAAAATTTAAAGAAGTACTGGTAATTTTCAAACTTAAAAATTAGTAATGCATATTAATGATGAACCGTGCCACAACTCAAAGGATATAAATTTTACTATCAAGGTTACAGAAAACTGTTGGGACTAAGAAATCTACCAATATAGTCTCTCACCTGGGATTTTGAAAGTTGAACGTAACACGTACGCTTGTGATGGACGTTAAAAATTAAAAAGTAGAAGAAATTTTAAAAATCAGTTATTCTGCACTTTGATACAAATAAAGCATTTTCTGTTATTTAATATATGTTCAAGGCTGTAAGTCGGATCTATGACTGACTTAACAGTTAAGTATGTAATTTTGACAAATAGTTATAGCCTAGATTAACACGCCCATGTCATCAATCACATCATTCGCCTCGAGTGACGTACACTAATAATGTTATATTTTAAAGTCTTGCGTGACAGTATTTTGTTTAAAATAGTACAATGTACGTCATATCTTTAACCATCTGACGCAAACTATTTAAGGTCAAAATTAAACTTATCGTTCACACTTCAATACTCAATGAGAGTTATTTATGTAGGAGTTCAAATTTGATTCATAGACCAATACATTTGTTTTGCATCTATTATGGCTGGAATCAAATTTTTAATATTTATTTAGTTATTTTAATTTATGCGTTTTACAAGGGTCATCGATGGTTGTATCAGTTATGTTTTTGGTCTTATTTTGTTTAGATATTTTTTCTATATATAATTCACCGGATGCTCTTTAAACTATATAACTAAAATGGGTATTCGGTAAAAATCACTTTCTCTTCGTCTACTTATTTGGTTTTGCCATAACAGTGGATATGAGTTTTTGCCGCACGTTATACTAAGCAAAGCAGTTAGAATGACGTTAAATCCTTTATATATCACAAAGAAAAAAACGAACCTCCAAATCGATACATCATAACCGATTGAATCAAGTTCTGTAAGATGGATGAAATGAAAACAGTTTTTTTTTTTAAATCTTGGTGTTTAAACATAAAATATTATCAGTATATCATGCTGTGAAAAATAGTACTTTACTTACAGAATTTTAAATTCGAGTCAATCTAACTATTCCAGGAACATATAGACAATTTGGTTATCTACTCATCAGATATTGTTATTTTCAAAACATAAAGGCATTCAAATTCCGATTTTTGAAATATCATGGAAAATGTTCATGGACTCCGTTTCATATGTACCCTGGATGTTGTGGACTGAGGAAAGTGATCGTAAGAGGCAACTAATGTGGGGACAAGCGTAATAGTTCATATATATATATATCAGTTGGTAGTTAAAAAAACACCTGCTGACAACATACTTTATTGTTTTGAAAACAATATTTGTTGAAAAGGGAGTTTGTTGAGGCCCTGGTAATCCTGTAGCTCATCTTAAAAAAGTTCATAAGTCCATGAAACAGATCAACCATAAAAATAAGCACGTGCATTAATTATCCCTGTTCCACTGTCGTCATTAGTATCTGTATAAAAATCCTGCACCTATGACCCCCCCCCCCCCCTCCCAAAAACAAGAGAGGGAGAGAGAAGGAAAAACAACCTAAACACAGAAAAATAAATCGTCAATATAAAGAATAAAAAGTATAAAAATTCTACAAAATTCGATCGCGACAGTCAACTTAGAAACAATTTTAGCCATATAAAGCCTTATAGGCAATTCATTCAAGTACAGATCTTCGATAGAAATTGTTGTTTTGACAGCGTTGTAGTAAAAGAACAATAAAATTGTAAGTGACATTTTGAAAAATCGTAAATTGCTGAATAATCGTAACGATAAACTAAATTCATTATTAAAATTGTATTGGTAAATCAATAACATTTTTATGAAGATAAGACAGCTGGAAATTAATAATTTATTGATGGCTCGATCAGTTCTTGTTCTGGTGTAAGTTTACTCGTAGGAACTGCCCTAAATGTTTATCAAGCTATTCGACCAATAAAACCCTCGTATAATGGCTACAGATTCTATGAAATTATTGACGACAGCACATTTAAATGTCGTGGCATTTGACAAAATCTGCGCTAATCAGAAATTCTTTAAAAAGACAACAGTTTATTTCTTTTTCGTTCTCAAAACAATAAATTTAGGAAATATGATACTTGATGGTTATTGCAAACAGATAAAATATATATGTGTAATAAACATAGACATATAACTCAAAACATAAAACATATAATTTGATAACAAAAAATAATATATATAATGATAAAGCTATACATATATATGAGCCATCAGCCTTGGAAACATTTGGATGTTTAGACTTGCGGGAAAGCGTTCTGGATTGGAAGAGGCCATGGAACTATCACTGCTGTAAGTGATTGAGATTTGAGTTGAGATAGAACATCGCTGTAGGATGTCTATGTAGAGATATGTCTGTAGGATGTCTATGTAGAGATATGTCTGTAGGATGTCATTGCAGAGATATGTCTGTAGGATGTCTATGTAGAGATATATCTGTAGGATGTCAATGCAGAAATATGTATGTAGGATGTCTATGTAGAGATATATCTGTACGATGTCTATGTAGAGATATGTCTGTAGAATGTCAATATAGAGTAATGTCTGTAGAATGTCTATGTAGAGATATATCTGTAGGATGTCTATGTAGAGATATGTCTGTAGGATGTCTATGTAGATAAATGTCTGTAGTATGTCTATGTAGAGATGTATCTGTAGGATGTCGATGCAGAGATATATCTGTAGGATGTCGATGCAGAGATATCTCTGTAAGATGTCTATGTAGAGATATGTCTGTAGGATGTCTATGTTGAGATATTTCTGTAGGGTGTCTATGTAGAGATATATCTGCAGTATGTCTATGTAGAGATATGTCTGTACGATGTCTATGTAGAGATATGTCTGTAGGATGTCTATGTAGAGATATGTTTGTACGATGTATATGTAGAGATATATCTGTGTGATGTCTATGCAAAGATATGTCTGTAGGATGTCTATGTAGAGATATGTCTGTACGATGTCTATGTAGAGATATGTTTGTACGATGTATATGTAGAGATATATCTCTAGGATGTCAATGCAGATATATATCTGTAGGATGTCTATGTAGAGATATGTCTGTAGGATGTCTATGCAGAGATATGATATGTAGGATGTCTATGTAGTGATATATCTATAGGATGTCTATATAGAGATATATCTGTAGGATTTCTATGTAGAGATATATCTGTAGGATGTCTATGTAGAGATATGTATATAGGATGTCTATGCAGAGATATGATATGTTTTTACGATGTATATGTAAAGATATATCTGTAGGATGTCTATGTAGAGATATGTATGTACGATGTCTATGCAAAGATATGATATGTAGGATGTCTATGTAGAGATATATCTATAGGATGTCTATATAGAGATATATCTGTAGGATTTCTATGTAGAGATATATCTGTAGGATGTCAATGCAGAGTGTCTATGAAGAGATATATCTGTAGGATGTCTATATAGAGATTTATCTGTAGGATGTCTATGTAGAGATATGTCTGTAAAATGTCTATATAGAGAATATGTAGGATGTCTATGTAGAGATATATCTATAGGATGTCTATATAGAGATATATCTTATATGTAGAGATATATCTCTAGGATGTCAATGCAGAAGATATATCTGTACGATGTCTATGTAGAGATATGTCTGTACGATGTCTATGTAGAGATATGTCTATATAGAGATATGTCTGTAGGATGTCTATGCAGATATATGTCTGTACGATGTCTATGTAGAGATATGTTTGTACGATGTATATGTAGAGATATACCTCTAGGATGTCAATGCAGATATATATATGTAGGATGTCTATGTAGAGATATATCTATAGGATGTCTATATAGAGATATATATCTAGGATTTCTATGTAGAGATATATCTGTAGGATGTCAATGCAGAAATATGTATGTAGGATGTCTATGTGGAGATATGTATGTAAGATGTATATGTAGAGATATATCTATAGGATGTCTATATAGAGATATATCTTATATGTAGAGATATATCTCTAGGATGTCAATGCAGCGATATCTCTGTAGGATGTCTATGTAGAGATATGTCTGTAGGATGTCAATGCAGAGATATGATATGTTTTTATGATGTATATGTAAAGATATATCTGTAGGATGGCTATGTAGAGATATGTATGTACGATGTATATGCATAGATATGATATGTAGGATGTCTATGTAGAGATATATCTATAGGATGTCTATATAGAGATATATATGTAGGTCTATGCAGAGATATGATATGTAGGATGTCTATGTAGAGATATATCTGCAGTATGTCTATGTAGAGATATGTCTGTACGATGTCTATGTAGAGATATGTTTGTACGATGTATATGTAGAGATATACCTCTAGGATGTCAATGCAGATATATATCTGTAGGATGTCTATCTGTAGGATGTCAATGCAGAAATATGTATGTAGGATGTCTATGTGGAGATATGTATGTAAGATGTATATGTAGAGATATATCTATAGGATGTCTATGAAGAGATATATCTGTAGGATGTCTATATAGAGATTTATCTGTAGGATGTCTATGTAGAGATATGTCTATAGGATGTCTATGCAGAGATATGATATGTTTTTACGATGTACATGTAAAGATATATCTGTAGGATGTCTATGTAGAGTTATGTATGTACGATGTCTATGCAAAGATATGATATGTAGGATGTCTATGTAGAGATATATCTGTACGATTTCTATGTAGAGATATATCTGTAGTATGTCTATGCAGAGATATGTCTGTAGGATGTCAATGCAGAGATATGATATGTTTTTATGATGTATATGTAAAGATATATCTGTAGGATGTCTATGTAGAGATATATCTATAGGATGTCTATATAGAGATATATATGTAGGATTTCTATGTAGAGATATATCTGTAGGATGTCAATGCAGAGATATGTCTTTAGGATGTCAATGCAGAAATATGTATGTAGGATGTCTATGTAGAGATATGTATGTAAGATGTATATGTAGAGATATATCTATAGGATGTCTATATAGAGATATGTCTGTAGGATGTCAATGCAGAGATATATCTGTAGTATGTCTATGTAGAGATATGTCTGTACGATTTCTATGTAGAGATATATCTGTAGTATGTCTATGCAGAGATATGTCTGTAGGATGTCTGTGTAGAGATATGTCTGTACGATGTCTATGTGGAGATATGTCTGTAGGATGTCTATGCAGAGATATGTCTGTACGATGTCTATGTAGAGATATGTCTATAGGATGTCTATGCAGAGATATGATATGTTTTTACGATGTATATGTAAAGATATATCTGTAGGATGTCTATGTAGAGATATGTCTGTAGGATGTCAATGCAGAGATATATCTGTAGTATGTCTATGCAGAGATATGTCTAGGATGTCTATGTAGATAAATGTCTGTAGGATGTCAATGCAGAGATATATCTGTAGGATGTCTATGTAGAGATATGTCTGTACGATGTCTATGTAGAGACATGTCTATAGGATGTCTATGCAGAGATATGATATGTTTTTACGATGTATATGTAAAGATATATCTGTAGGATGTCTATGTAAAGATATGTATGTACGATGTCTATGCAGAGATATGATATGTAGGATGTCTATGTAGATAACTGTCTGTAGTATGTCTATGTAGAGATATGAATGTACGATGTCTATGCAGAGATATATCTGTATGATGTCTATGTAGAGATATGAATGTACGATGTCTATGCAGAGATATATCTGTAGGATGTCAATGTAGAGATATGTCTGTACGATGTCTATGTTGAGATATGTCTGTACGATGTCTATGTAGAGATATCTCTGCAATGACATCCTACAGACATATCTGTACATATACATCTTACATACATATCTCTACATAGACATCGTACAGACCTATCTCTACACAGACATCCTACAGATATATATCTACATAGAAATCCTACAGATATATCTCTGCATAGACATCCTATAGACATATCTCTACATATACATCTTACATACATATCTCTACATAGACATACTACAGATATATCTCTGCATTGACCTCCTACAGATATATCTCTACATAGACATCACACAGATATATCTCTACATAGACATCTTACAGACATATCTCTATTTATACATTTTACAGACATATCTCTACATAGTCATCCTACAGATATATATCTTCATTGACATCCTAGAGATATATCTCTACATATCCATCGTACAACCATATCTCTACCTAGACATCGTACAGACATATGTCTGCATAGACATCCTACAGACATATCTGTACATATACATCTTACATACATATCTCTACATAGACATACTACAGACAGTTATCTACATAGACATCCTACATATCATATCTCTGCATAGACATTCTACAGACATATCTCTACATAGAAATCCTACAGATATATATCTACATAGAAATCCTACAGATATATATCTGCATTCACATCCTAGAGATATATCTCTACATTCCTACAGACATATCTCTAGATAGGAATTTTACAGACATATCTCTACATAGTCATCCTACAGATATATATCTACATAGAAATCCTACAGATATATATCTACATAGAAATCCTACAGATATATCTTTACATATACCTCGTAAAAACATATCATATCTCTTCATAGACATCCTACAGATAAATCTCTATATAGACATCCTACAGATATATCTTTACGATGTATATGTAAAGATATATCTGTAGGATTTCTATGTAAGATATGTCTGTACGATGTCTATGCAGAGATATGATATGTAGGATGTCTATGTAGATAACTGTCTGTAGTATGTCTATGTAAAGATATGTATGTACGATGTCTATGCAGAGATATATCTGTATGATGTCTATGTAGAGATATCTCTGTAAAATGTCTATATAGAGATATGTCTGTAGGATGTCTATGTAGAGATATGTCTGTAGGATGTCAATGCAGAGATATGTCTGTACGATGTCTATGTAGAGATATATCTCTAGGATGTCAATGCAGATATATATCTTTAGGAGGTCTATGTATAGATATGTCTATAGGATGTCTATGCAGAGATATGATATGTTTTTACGATGTATATGTAAAGATATATCTGTAGGATGTCTATGTAGAGATATGTCTGTAAAATTCCTATATAGAGATATGTCTGTAGGATGTCTATGTAGAGATATATCTGTAGGCTGTCTATGTAGAGATATTTCTGTAGGATGTCTAATGTCTATATAGAGACTTATCTGTAGGATGTCCTTGTACAGATACATGAAGGATGTCTATGTAGAGATATTTCTGTAGGATGTCTACGTAGAGATATATCTGTATGATGTCTATGTAGAGCTATGTCTGTAAAATTCCTATATAAGGATGTCAATGCAGAGATATATCTGTAGCATGTCTATATAGAGATTTATCTGTAGGATGTCTATGTAGAGATATATTTGTAGGATGTCTATATAGAGATTTATCTGTAGGATGTCTATATAGAGATTTATCTGTAGGATGTCTATGTAGAGATATATCTGTAGGATGTCTATATAGAGATTTATCTGTAGGAGGTCTATGTAGGGATATATCTGTAGGATGTCCTTGTACAGATACATGAATGTCTGTAGGAAGAGAAAACAGCTTTGGAATATGCACTGGTGTGAAGAGAGGAATTTATTTTGTATTGAGATATGAGGTATAGAAAACGCTGCTGTGATATTGGAAATAGTGAAAGAAGTTTTTTTTTATTTTCTGTTAAAATAGCCATTTTGAAGGGAAAACAGCTACAGGCTTTACACTGGTTCAAGTATAGTTAGCTTTTTTTAGAGTTATTGAATCAGCAATGGTGGTGGAGTATGTACCAGCACACTGATGTTATTCCATCCTTGAAATAACAGGTATAAAGCTCATTTACGTTCTCTGCGCCCGGGGAATATGTTATGACAAAATTGAGGGCAGGCGGATAGCGATATAAATGGTTTCAAATCAACAAAACTGTCGAGTCGGTAGGCGGATAATGTCCTTTGCAGATTACAGAGATGTAACACCATACTTCTAAGCTGGTCGTTTTTACCGTTACGCTGTCGTGCGATTCTGTTGATGTTTCACAGTTGTCCGACCGCACAACGCACCAAAAATAGAGTGTGCACATCAATATAGCGCATACATCGTGCACACGCCGTCCGCACATCTTTAACAATTATTCTCTTCTCTTCGCGCAAATGCGCGATTTGGTAGAACTGATTGATTACTATTACGGGTACAGAACACTGAATATATAAATTTAAATTAATTAGGATCATGTTTAATTTAACAATGCGTGGCACACAACATTACAGTAACCGCTAGACTGTCAAGAATGGGTTTGGTTCCCAAGTGATAGAATGAGTAAATAACATTTTAATGATTGACCGGAGTTTTACCTGGCCTGTGGCCTCACAAAGAGAGCTGATATGTGATACCGATATGGGTCGTTTAAAAAACACAGAAAACACCATTTCTTAATTCAAGAAAATATGAATAGAAAGATCAGCTCATATATGTAGCTAGACTTATTAAACAAGTTTATATGTCTAAACACGAAGCCGTATATATTGATAAGCCGTTTCTCAATGTCATCGCACAACGTTCGTCAATCGATCGTCAATATTTCAATCGTTCGTACATCGTGCAAACATCGTGCACACTCCGTTCGCAAACCGCACATCGTGTAACGTTGAACGATACCACACCTGTATAAAGGATCAAATCAAACACGTCTACATTATCGTCTTAAAGCTATCGGATCCGGAGCCGTCTATTTCGTCAAGACATGTTCCAGGGGCACAGTGAACATACAAGAGCGTTTCACATGGAATTCACTATATGGAAATTGTTTTATATTGTAGATTGTGGATCCTGCTTTCCAGCGGTTTGTTCTGTAGGGCCCAGCAGATAAACACTATAGAGGAGATCCGACAATATTTATATAAATATAAGCCCTACTATGAATGCAACAACAATGCCGGTAGATGTCATTGTGATTCACAGTGCCATCAATACGACGATTGCTGCCTCGATACGTCATACGGACGTTCAATAGTGGACGAGATTTCAAAGTTCAGACGATTAGAATCCTGTGGAATCTTAGCGAAAGCTGGTTCCCTTATCAAAAGGTCTTCAAACATATTTATGATATCAAAATGCATAGACAGTTGGACTGAAATATACACGAAACGTCAGTGTGAATCTGACAACACTACAGACGTCAGGGATTTAGTTCCTGTTTTTAATGCAGAATTTTCATTGACTTTTCGAAATTTATACTGTGCCAAATGTAATGGGTTCGAAAACAACTGGATTCCATTTTTAATTGAAGTGGAATGTTGGGACTTTATTCCAAAAGACAGTTATGCACCCTTTTTGGAAATGATTTTCGCGGTTCTGCAGAACAGTACCTGTGAACATACGTTTATTCCACCCTTAGGCCAGGAAGGTAAGGTACGCCCCTGTAGTGCACAACTTACATACTCAGTTAGTACCTATACTGGCACAGAGGATATACAATCGTGCAATAATAGATTTAAATTCGGCATACTTGTCGAAGACCAAAACAACACACTACGAATATTTAACAATCTGCAGTGTACGGAGGAATGGCTGCGTACTATAAATATCAGTTCTTTGTCATCAGTATTTTGTTTTGTGGTAACCGACCCACAAGACGCTAAAAAGGCCTCCAGTTTGATAGAATTACAACTCTTAAACAGACTTGTCGACCCATTAACCGAGAGATGCAAAGAGATGGAAATATTTATATCAATCAAGGTAAGTATTTATATACTTATGTTGTTGTACATCATTGTTACTTCAGCACCGTTAATTAACAAAATAAACATGACTTTATTATGCCAATTAATTTCTTTCGATTTGGCATTATGAAATTAACGTCGATTTGGTTACGTGGTAAGCGTATCTTGACTTGTTGATTGTCTGTTTATTTCAAATGGATAGTGACAGTTTTTTTTATGCATCGGCAGCTGGATCCGTAAGTCTCAGCTACACACCATCGTTTAATTGTTTTCATCATCATTTCTCTGAAGTGTATTCCTGTTTTGTCGAAGAAGAAACAGGTTTCAGTCATTCTCTGGTTTGGTTTGGTTTGATTTTTATTTAACGTCCTATTAGCAGCTAAGGTCATTTAAGGACGTGCCTCCATGTGTGTAGTGTATGCGTGCTTGTGTCTATGTATGCAGGAGACAGGGTATGTTGGGGTGCTTGCCTCCTTATGAAAGCGCGGATCTGATGCCGACTTTATAGTGGTATCTCACTGAACTGCCATGCCGAATGCACAGCATTCCACTCGGTCACATTATACTGACAACGAGTAAACCAGCTGTTGCTATTCCCCTTAATGCTTTACATTAAGCAGGGATTAACAACTACCATTTTTAAGGACTTTGGTATGTCCCGCCCTGGGGACTGAATCCATTGCCTTCCTCGCCTTGGCAAACGTTCAACATTCAAGCTAAAAGCGAGGTGTTGTCAAGCAAGGCGCTAGGAAATAAAAAATAGTTAGAAGTAGAAAGAAAGATAAAGATCCCAAAAATTGCAATAGGCGCTGTATATTTATTTTGGTCGGTTTTGTGTCCCCAAATAGAGGACATCAAAAAGCAAATATCCAATTCTGCAGGGGGTTCCCTCATTAGTAGCCCCCTTCGATGCATGCAGTACGTAACGGAGGGTGTATTTTTTTCTTTATACCACATGCAGGGATTCTCAGTGTTTCTACATAAGATTATTATTTAATGGACTGCGTTCATTCCTACACGATTTTAATGTGGGCACTTTAACTAGATTACGTCATTTTAATTGCGATGTAACTATAATCGTTATAACGAAATTACGTACTATGGGTACTTTTTAGCTTTCGTGCATACTGGCATACTATTTAAAATAGTCCATCGGTGTTCCTTGTATATAACACTCCTCAACTTTCATTGTCAGGCATAGAATAGAATACGTTTTCGTAGAATTATTTTTTCGCGTATGTCATCTATAGAATTGATTATGCTGATGAAAAAACGCAGCCATTTTGGACAAATGGGATATTTGTTTCCCCTATCACTGCCCCATTCTTTCCTTTATGTGGTGTCTCCCTAAGCACCCGTCTTCGTATGACCCGGGCTGTTGTGTCTCCCTAGGCACCCGTCTTCGTATGACCCGGGCTGTTGTGTCTCTTTAGGCACCCATCTTCGTATGACCCGGGCTGTTGTATCTCCCTAGGCACCCATCTTCGTATGACCCGGGCTGTTGTGTCTCTCTAGGCACCCGTCTTCGTATGACCCGGGCTGTGGTATCTCCCTAGGGACCCGTCTTCGTATGACCCGGGCTGTTGTGTCTCCCTAGGCACCCGTCTTCGTATGACCCGGGCTGTTGTCTCTCTAGGCACACGTCTTCGTATGACCCGGGCTGTTGCGAGCACATTAAACCCCAAATGAATCATAATCCCTCTATTTCAGATTATAAACGTACATATTTTTTATATAACTTTCATTTCTTTTCAGGAAGGATGTCAGATGTTGTATTGCCCTGTCAACACCAGTCCGTACTATGGGGAATGCATATCAACAACCTTGTCAACAAAAGGCGTTTTCGTTGACCTACTGTTTACTGTGAATACGTCAATCAACAAAGACATTTTAACACAAATGCGCTTTCTATCAGAAACTATCGTATTTCTGTTATCTAGACATATATATCTCCCTAATACTAAATCACTATTAATCACTGCAGAGTTAGACACGATCAGAGGGGAAAACGTTTACAACTATGAAGAATGTTCGTATTTACACTTACTTTTTATTGTGAAGTCCCTTTTCTGGTATAATAGCAGTACTGCAGTAGATATTCATCAAACATTGGTATCTTATTTCAAAAATTCATCTTTCATTTTGCAAAATAACAATCTAATGGAATTCGTTGATGAGGTTACTTCCTCTAAATGTCAAAGCAACATTTCCATAGAAAATCCTAAATACACCCTCTCACAATTTTCTGGCTATCGTAAAGAGTCCCCGCCTTTTTGTGCGGCACTAAAGCTGAGTCGGCTGTCTGGTTACAACGTGACCCACTCTTTTCCACATGCCAAGCTCCTTTCTCACTTAGGACAGGCGTGGTTCACCATTGGATCAACAGGTGTTGTCATTGACGACAGCCATGTTATACAAAATGGCGGCAATGACTACATCTGCATTGACACCTATATTGATGTTTACACCAAAAGTGCCTTTGAAACGGTAACATATCCTCATTATATTCGATCAGTAATTAACATGATGTGCACAGGGGTGTCATTGATTGCATTATTATATTTAATTATTCGTTATAACACTAACATTGCTGGAACTCGCAAATCGATACCATTGCTGATGATGATTTTGAACCTTTTCATTTCACAACTTGTGTTTTGTTTGATATTGGAATTCAGATACTATCTTACAGCATCCGTGTGTCACTGGCTTGGCATGTTTCGTAGCTGTTTCTTGCTTGCTACGTTTCTGTTCAATCTTCTCTGTCTATACCATTACTATCATGACATTACCACAAGTATTTTTCACGCTGACGTCACTGTATTTATGATTTTAAAATACATTACCCTGGGTTATGCTCCTTCGTTACTAGTCTTGCTGAGTACAGTGGCTTATCAGTTATTTGTAGAAACAGAGGAGAGTTGGTATAGGGGCGATAACTGTGAAATATCTAAACAAATCGTTCCACTTGTGTTTTGTGTTGCTCCGGTTGCAATAATTACGATAGGGAAAGCATTATTGCTTATTGCTATTTTTCGCCGGAGGAATGCAACATCTGAAAATGAAAGAACATTCCCTTTGCACGTGAATAGTGATATTGTCACTTTCACCATCAACACAAGTGTTTTATGTATAAGCTGGGTTCTTGGAATGATAAACACATTTGTGGAGATTAATATCATCAAATGGGTATTTTCATTGTTTAACAACTCCCAATGTCTCTTAATTGCGTTTGGAGTTGAATATACGAAGAAACACTATATCATTCACCAGCGTAAAATGCTCAGAAGAAAATCTCATGTCTCTAGGATAGAAGAACATTCTCTTTAATAAAATTAGAACTAGATACAAATTATTTTATTTGCCGAAAACAATGTCCTCCATTTAATAGAGAGCATTGATTTAGAAAATATCACTCACGAATACAAAACAGAATGGGTGGTGGGGTGGCGCAGTTGATAACGTACTCGCCTTTCACCAAGGCGGCCGGGGTTCAATTCCCCAAGCGGACGTGAAAAGGTATGAGGTCACCTGCCCGACCGCGTGGGTTTTCTCTGGATACTCCGGTTTCATCCCACATTTAGGACCCCTTAATATCCTGGACAACAAGAGTGATTGATATAAGTTATATAACTTGTTTCGTAATTGTTATAAAATAAATAATAAAAGTTTTAATAAAATCAAAATAACTAACGTAAACTGAAAACGTCTTACTTTCTTCTACTGCTTTAACTTATTTTTGTTAGACTATGTTCTTTTATGCATTTATTCAGAAAAAGAGATCGCGCATGGTTGACTTAGTAAAATAAACATCTGAAGGTGTTTGCTCAGTTAAACAGAAATGAAAAAAGATTGCTAATGGCGAGACAAGACACTACTGAATTTCTTCATCAATGCTTGATTTTCACTCCTGTGCAGGTTCAGGGAAACAATTGGCATGTTATATCCTACTGTTTGTGGTAAGAGGTGATTTATGTGTGCCATCCTGCAGAGTTAAAAGTTTTCCTCTGTACTTCTCCATATATGGCCTTGTTCGCCCTCCGTAATGAGGGCGAATTCATCATTACAGCGAATTCGGTAAACAACATAATATACTGTTTTTCTTTGATATTTCCCCCTTCACATTTAATTACAATGTATATTACAAGGTATACGCGTCTTCTAATGGCCTTAGTAGCGAGGACGTGAAACCATAAACAAACAAACAACAGCTTGATTTCCAGTAACGGGATTAATGTTAATACTATTTCCGCTAATTACACGGCTTTGTCATTTCGTGTTTAATGAAAAGGCACCAGTGCAAATTGGCTTCATTCCTCATATATATATATATCCTTATCCTTAATCTTTCATATTATTATTCAAAGATTGTTTGTCCTTTCCGTTTGTCTGTCGATATATTGTTGTTTTCTAGGCTGGTTTTGCCTATGAGTGGGAGGGGGCGGGGGTAAAAAAGCTAAAGATGAACTGAGTAAGATGGCCATCTTCCATTTATTGCATCCAATACAACTAAAAACCGGAATCAGGTATAGAATAATTTTAACAATTTGGCACAGTACATATATCCGGAAAATTACCAAATTTGAATGTATTTCTCACGAGCATGGGTCATAACTTTACATGAGGTACACCACAAGTTTTGTATCGGCTTAGCGTCTCTTCTGAGCAGAAATGCCCGAGGGAAAAGTTGTCGCATTTCTGCATGTTTGAGGATATAAATAAGAGACATGTTATATAACATAATTTATTTTACAAAATTAATGAAACAAGTTTTAAACGTATTATTACGTTTGTTGGCCTGGATGGAAGCGCGCAGAGTGTTTTAATATTGGACGTAATCGGAGGAGCCGAAACAAACGAATGATCTGTGGCTGTTTTGGTAAACGACGAATACGGGGGGTGGGGGTGGGGGTGGGNGATGTTAAAACGGGGTCACAAATATGACTTCGTCTCTGTTCATCGATTCCTCTTCTCTCCTAGCCCAGATGGTTTCTATGATTTTGTTGACTTTCCAGTTGTCGTCCCTTTCAAACACTTTCGAGTTGTTTCAGTCTATGATGTGGTTGTGTGTGTTAGCATGGTCGGTAATGGCTGAGATATTGTATTGTTTCTCCGATGTCTACCTTGTACTTTTAGTGAAGACTTGTTATTTCATGGCTTCAATGTCATTCTGATGTTCTTTTAGGCGTATCTCCGAATTTCCAATTTCGGATCAGTTTTCCTGATATACATGTATGTAAGGTTACAGCTTTTACATAGAATCTGGTAAACCACCCCTGTTTTGTCTAACTTCAGCAGTTTGTAAGTCAGGGCCAGGATTTTTTTTTATCAGAGATAACAAAGTCAAAAATGAATTCAATTTATTTAATTAATTTCTTTTTCATGAGATTCATAAACTGTGTATCTAGGGTTGCTCTGATGAATGCATATTGCGGATGCTGATTTTGACATACTTTACACTTCATTGACTTGGTTAAGAATAATTACTCTCATCTATATTTTGCCAACTATAATTACATAGAATCTGGTAAACCACCCCTGTTTTGTCTAACTTCAGCAGTTTGTAAGTCAGGGCCAGGATTTTTTTTTTATCAGAGATAACAAAGTCAAAAATGAATTCAATTTATTTAATTGATTTCTTTTTCATGAGATTCATAAACTGTGTATCTAGGGTTGCTCTGATGAATGCATATTGCGGATGCTGATTTTGACATACTTTACACTTCATTGACTTGGTTAAGAATAATTACTCTCATCTATATTTTGCCAACTATAAGTGCTATGTTGATTAGACTTGCGCATCAATTGTGTATCTGGGGTTGCTCTACAGAATGCATATTGCGGATGCTGATATTGACCTATATTTTACGCTTTATGAACTCTGTTGAGAGGAATTGTTCTCATATATACATTGCCCACTACAAATGCTATGTTGATTATACTTGCATCTACTGTGTATAATAAATCCCAACATAATAAGTGAGAAATAGACTAGGTGTTTCTCTGGAGCCATACATATTGAATGAATGTATAGACAAGGTGTCTGGAGCAAAACATGTGACATATTAGTCACATACATGTAAATACTCTCACACATATTTAAAGGGACTTGCTGTTGATACGTAAATGACTACTTTTATTATCAAAATACGATGATGACACTTTAATAATTGTTGTTGAAAAAAGAGTAGGAGGTCGTGATTTTGATAATGAAACTAATAAAATAAGAAAAATGATAAAAACATTCTTATAATATACTGTTATTCTTTGAAAGCTGGTCATGAAGCAACTCTTACTGCTTTATAAATGGAAATGAAATTATAAAGAAATTGCGCATATTATAGGAATGTTAAAATAGGAAGCAGCTGCTTCAAATTTCCGTTTTAATAGAACAATTGAAGGTATAACAAATATAAGTATTATTAAATGCGAAACGGTCCATCAACACAGGACAGGCCAATAGGGCAAACAAATGGTCGACAAAAACAAATGGAAAATTAAAAGACAAACGTCAATTTGAATATTGAAAGTGGCTATGGTGACTCAAATTTTATTAAAAAGACCAACAGCTTTCAGATAGCCTAAATTGAAGAGACAGTTATGTTTTCGAAAAAACATGTAATATTATTAAAGAAATTTTCTCGAGTTGTTTTAAATGTAAAAAGTAAAAAAGAAAAAAATACAGCGAAGGAAAACGCTGTAACAAATTGACATTTCTATTTAAATCCTAGCAACCATACTAACTTCGTAGACTTCAAGCTGTAGTTAAGTGTTCAAGTTCAAGTTCCTTATTACCTTGGGTCTTTTGACCCATCGGTTTCAAAAGTGAGATATATTTACAATATCTACAGGCAATACAATGCAATACAATACAATACATGCAATACATACAATACAATACCAGCAATGTACAGACAGTATGGAGAGTGTAACAAATTAAGTTAATTGGTTTCTTCTTACATTTGCCGCTTTTATATATTTGGCCAAATTGACAAGTTCTTTGGGTTATTTACATTAAATAGAAGTGTAAATATTTGATTGTTAAAAGCACATCATATTTATTGACAATGCAGTTCAACTGTATATTGTTCTGTTTCTTCTCTTTTCCTCTAGCTCATTGTGCTTGTAAAATGTTGACTGTGTCAGTCTTGTAAAGCAATGTCAATCTGTCCTTGTAGTACTATAAGTAATATAAGCATGGGTGTAAATATGAGTGCATGTGACTATGTAAATTAGAATAATGCCTTGTATATGCCATTTTTTGCTGTAAAATATGTAACGTAGGTGTTTGAAAAATAAAATTTATAAACAATAATAATGTCTGGCTTTACAATTTCATTGCCACTTACAAGTAAAATGACGGTGCTAAAATTTGAAAACGTTTAGTGGTTGACGCGTGTTTGAGTGATCCGGCAATGTTAAGTGATTGACACACGTTCCAATTGATTTCGACACCGTTTAATGACTGGCGCGAGTTCCGATGACATCTACAACGTTTAGTGATTGGCTCGCGTTCCAAGTTACCTCTACAACGTTTAGTAATCGGCCCTCGTTCTAATTTACCTCTACTACGTTTAGTGATTGGCGCGCGTTCCAAGTCATCTCTACTACGTTTAGTGATTGGCGCGCGTTCCAAGTTACCTCTACTACGTTTAGTGATTGGCGCGCGTTCCAAGTTACCTCTACTACGTTTAGTGATTGGCGCGCGTTTCAAGTCATCTCTACTACGTTTAGTGAGTGGCGCGCGTTCCAAGTTACCTCTACTACGTTTAGTGATTGGCGCGCGTTCCAAGTTACCTCTACTACGTTTAGTGATTGGCGCGCGTTCCAAGTTACCTCTACTATGTTTAGTGATTGGCGTGCATTCCAAGTCATCTCTACTACGTTTAGTAATTTACGCGCATTCCAAGTCATCTCTACTACGTTTAGTGATTGGCGCGCGTTCCAAGTTATTCTACCACGTTTAGTGATTGGCGTGCATTCCAAGTTATCTCTACAACGTTTAGTAATTGACGCGCATTCCAACATACGATGTAGGCGCACAATCCTGACACTCCTCAAAATACGATACCATAATTAGCATGACATTGCCTCGACACATTTTCTTCCTGTAGGTTCGGGAAAAGAATTTGGCTTGGTTTAATTTTGTTTAACGTCCTATTAACAGCTAAGGCAATTACAGAACGTGCCTCCATGTGTTTAGTATATGCGTTCTTGCGCGTGTGTATGCAGGAGACAGGGTATGTTGGTGTGCTTGCCTCCTTGTGATAGCGCGGATCTGATGCAGACTTCACAGTGATATCTTACTGAAATGCCACGCGCAAGGCACCCAGCACAGCATTCTGTCCGGTCACGTTATACTGACAACGGGTGAACCAGTCGGGGAAAAGAATGAGCCTGTTGTGTACCCTTGCATGTTGTAAAAGGAGACCAATGTGGGATACCCTACAGCATCGCGGGTTTTCTTCTGGGTCATCTACCGCAGGAACATGGAAGTCTTCAGCTCTTATTGAAATACTTGGGATCTCTATTTGTTCTAACTTCTCTATTATTTCGTTTCGCTGGTGTCTCCGGGGGATCCTTAGACTTATGACTTTAGCCATTACGATGACGTTAAACTCCAAATAAACAAACATAACTCTGTCACATTAACACAATATGCCGGTCGTCATATCACCACATTGACACATCCTAAGTCTTAAAAACTTCCGACACAATTTGTAAATGTCATCATCAAATAGTTTTCATTAGCATTTCTCTGAAACGTCTCCCTGTTATGTCGTAGAGGTAACAGTTGACGCAGTGATTCAAGATATTCACAATCGGTATGACGGTATCCAGAAGGTTATATGTCAAATGATGTCAAAAAAGCATAGATCATGGGTGAAAATGTTATAAGGAAAAATGTTGATACAGTAACCAAAACAATGGTCATATTTCTTGTCGATGGCTTGATTGGACTATTTCTTCCAGCGTTATCTGTTCTTGCTGGAGCAAACTGTTGTCTAAATCAAGAAGCTATTACTAGTTTGTGTACAATTATCGTGTTTAGTACACCGATAAGACTCGCAGGAGCAATAGGGTAAAGGAATAAATCAACAACGTAAAACGCTGCTTCGTTACAATCAAGCACAATTTGCCCGGGGGATAGGCAGGTATGGTGTGAATAATGATCAAAAGCAAAATTGTTTTCAACGCATGTCATAGGAATAAGGTTAATAGCAATTAAAACCAGAAACGTTATAGTCATATAAAGCAGTGCACGTTTCACAGTGCAGTATATGAACACCTTTTGTGGACGTATCAGAGCCACATATCTGTCAAGTGTTACATCAACTAGAATCCAGGGAGGAAAATTTGGAAAACACAATAATGTGTTCCGAATGTATGATAGCACCACACCAGTTGTTTGAAGCATGACAAGTAATGTAGATCAAGTCAGATACGGCCAGTACCGACAAATATACGTAAAACGAGGAAGATTTTGAAAGCTGAATCATTATGGCGAAAGACGGCAAGTTTCCGATGGTTCCAAGCGGCAGAAGCACGGGGTCAATTGAATAGATGATCATGTTCTGAATGTTGTCAGCACTATCGTCGTAGTCACCATTGTAATGGTAGGTATCAGTTGACCTGGAGCGGTTCTATTTATTTCTAATCTCATTGGTGTCATTAAGCAGCGTCCTGTTGAGGTTGGTATCGTTCACATTCATCATGCCTGTACAATCTGTAAATTAACAGAACGTTTTTACATTTGCCCTAGATATAAAGGTTTCAAATGCTGGTTTCCGGAGCATAGCTTGCTTTTTCATTATTCGGCAGCATGCGTAGTGTCACCTACATTTCATGATACTGTATTGTGCGTTTGTCGTTATTTTCATATAATGATTGTGCTAAACATTGACATTTCTTTATCTATATTGCTTCCGAATACCGTATTATCATTTTTAACTTAAATACATGCGAAGTGTGCTGAATGAAATTAGATTTTCATACCTAAGCTAAACAAGATCGAAAATGAAACGAATGAGTCACTTCTCCTGGGACTGCAGAAAAACACTAGAGGGCATAATCGATACGCCAGGGGTTGCGCCATTTGTAAACGCTCTCTGACCCATGGGATATGTCAAAGCAAAATTGAAGACTCAGTGTGCATCACCTTTGTTGATGAGACAGGAACACTAGTTTCAACTTTTGATGATCATCAAAATAATCTCGCGGTCGCGTAACGATAAATTTTACTGACTTTGAAGTCGGGTGTCGACCTGGGACCGCAGTGTTTTGTTTTTCAATTAATGTCTGCTATTTTCGTTAAGATTTTCACAGTTTAATTTATCGCTTTGGTTGGTGAGAATGGTTTTATTGTTGCAAACAGACACATCGTTATGACAGTCATAAAAGTTTGTAAAATGAAATATGCCAAATAACAAATATACCAGATTTCAAGCCTATTAGAAACAATTCTGTGAAACGATTTAATCCGAATTGCTTTTTAATATTGCTGCACTCTCAATTTCTAGTATAAAATTATCGCCTTTGGCAAATAATAATAATAATTCGAGGTTCTTATATACCGCGTAGGTCGTCTCAAAGCGGTTCACAAATTAATATCCGTGGTTATAGGGCCTTTGCAACCAGCGAATACCTTTCTCAACTACCTGGGGAGCATACAGCCGGAGCTGCCATTTCGACGCTAACAGCTAGCATTCAACAATTCTAGCACTGCCCAACCACGTACTCATTTACAGCTGAGTAGACTGGAACAGGCGGAGTAAAGTGTCTTGCTGAAAGATACAACACAGTACCTTGCCGTGATTTGAACCGGGAACCCTTCGGTCACGAGCCCGACATCCTACCAGGTACCGGTTATATATTATTTTATAATATATTGCTATGGAAAGCATTTTTCAATGGTTATAGTTTTCATACGGGATTTAGTTTATTTGATTCTAATTTCCAAACATACGCCTGCGGCTTTATCGAATATATGATGTTTAATATGTAGAAATGTATAATATAAAACACTATCTCTAGATCCAAAAAACAATAGCCATAGCTTCAATTATTCTATGTAACAGCACAAACGGATAAAAGCATTCTGAACGTTTCTGTTCTTTTGTTTTTTGTTGTTGTAGCTTTGACCAGCCATGCGGTACGCTACAGTTTAATAATTGACATACAAAAGTTTGACGTCCGCTTTATCACCTCCTTCATTTGCTGTTCAACCATAGTACTTTTGAAAGTTATTCTGTTTATGTTCTTTGACATCTTTGTTTAGTGACAATTAAGTAGCATGCGAATGCAGGCCACGCAAAATTTAAGCCCAGCGCAATAATTCGAATTGAGAAAAATTGCGAAAGGTATTCCCCACAAAATTAAACAAATATATAAAGCATAGAGACACAATACATCATTATTTTTCCTGTTTGTGTCATACACATATCACAACGGCAACTTCAAAGAGCTTAAAAGTAATCTACTTGAAATAGCTGCAGTGTTTTTATTTTACCATTATTTAACTTACACATTTTCGCAAAGAAATTTGCTCTTTTGTATAACATATTTCTGATTTTCTCGTTTAAAATTCATGAATGGAGACATAAAACATTTTCACCCTTCTAATTTGTAACACTCTTTCTGATTGGATATCTTGCCGGGGTCTATATTTCTAAAAGCACGTGCCAGGGGAGATGACAGTTTGCCAATCATTCACCGGATGAAATAGCCTACAAGCAATCTAAAACGACAGAAAATGAAGGGGCGGCTATGGTGCTTTCTACAAAGATGCTCGTGTTTTGTTCGAAATATTGCCGAAACGGTATCCGGTAGGGGCTATTTGGTAGCAGTCAAGTACAACTCAAACTCACAAAGTGTCTTATAATGTTTGCAGAAAAAAGGTAATAAAAGATTGTCAGGGTGACAAATTCGTAATCTCTGGGTTAGGTGGAGTCTACGGGCTCACAGACCGCCGCCTTCGGCTCGGGGTCTATAACAACCAGACGGGGTTTATGAACCCGTAGACCTCGCCTAACCCAAAGATAACTAATAATATGATTCTAATATGTATAGCAAATGAAATATTTTAATTAATTTGTAAATTATCTAAAATACATTTTTTCTATCAGTTCTGATATACATTGTGCAATAAAACTGTACGTGATACTACATAATTGAAATAAAAAAAGAAAGTATCTCCATGATAACGATTCTGCACGAGTTACTGTTATGTCTTTAATAACACATTTATAGATGTCCGTTTGTATTCTTAATTTAAACAACATGAGATTAAAATTAATGCATCCATAACAACACCTTATATCTTTGTTTTCGTCTGGTATCTTTCTGTCTACATTTTCATTCTGATGGTGTCTCCCTAGGCACCGGTCCGTATATCACATTTGCTGTTGCGATGACGTGAAACCCCAGCAAAGATACAAATATTAATTTTCACAACTAACAATCATCTTAAAGACAACGACATACAATTCCACAAATAAAATAAAAACAATTCATTTTTTCCTCCATATTTCATCTGGACTCTAAATAAACAGAGGCTAACAAAACTACAACATTAAGTAAAACTTAACAGTAAACTGTGCGATAAATAATCACATTATAAACAAAACGATATTTGAATAAAAAAAAAAAAATATTTGGCTCAAATGTACATTTACACGTTATTGCCTCAATCCTAAATCTGGTGGCACAATATCTCGTTACATTTACAACATTATTGCCTCAATACTAGATCTGGTGGCACAATATCTCGTTACATTTACAACATTATTGCCTCAATCCTAGATCTGGTGGCACAATATCTCGTTACATTAACAACATTTTTGTCTCGCCGCGACGAAGTAGCGGCAGCGAGGCTATGGTGGGGATTTTCCGGCGACGACGTCAACATAAAGTTGTTGCGTTTAAGTTAGTTTCATTGAATGTATAAGTGCTTCACCAATCAAGTTTGGACCATTTATGCATCTTGGGTAGTATATCTTAACCCATGCATCAAATGCTGGATGCGGTGTACCTTTCATGGTCCATTGACTTTGTCCGCATCTCCATCAACATTAGGGTTTTGCGTTTAAGTTAGTTTCTCTGAAACTATAAGTGCTACACCAACCAAACATAGACCATAGATGCATCTTAGGTAGTATATCTCAACCCGTACATCAAATGCTGCATGAATACATTGAATTTATTTCACTGATAGGTTTATTGATGGTTAAAGCGGGGCACAGGCGAGACACACATGTATCAATCCGAATGGCTTTTTTTTCTGGGCGTCTTAAATTGTAACCTTCCTCTTTATCTAGCCAATAAATTCAGAAAATTTAAACAGAAGTAATCAATATTTTTACTGTACCTAGTGATTATGTAAATTCGAAGTTGTTTTAATCGGGCTCCCCCTCATTAACAACATTGACCCTGACGGACAGATGACACTAATATTTTAACAACATTTAGAAATTTCATTACCTGCAAGTAATAGATAAATTCCTGTATCATGTGACCATGCAGACAAGGCTGTCTTTGCCTGCCGACCTCCCTGCCAATTACAGCCTTGGACATATAACTAACATTCTGCAAATACCTACAGGCCCATGTTTTGACGCACTAACAGTAGTTTCATTTTAGCAGATATCAATTATCAGTCATATACAGAGTAGTCCGTAAAAACACAAAATTGCTGTAATTGTGTTGATATCGTGAAACAATTAAGAGAAGCTAAACATCATTTTCACTGTACTATTCTGTCTTTGTTGTTTTGTATAAGGCGTAGAATATCGCCTCTGATGTGTTTAAACCCACCTTACCCTCTTTGACATTCTCTATATATCGCATATGCCATATAATCAAATCATTATAACTTTAACTTTAATTATTTTAACCCCTTTCATATTTCAATTATTTACGCATTCCATGCGAATGCTTTTTAAAATATTCGTTTTTATCTGATTTTCTTCACGATACTCACATGTTTGTTTAAAACAATAAACCACCATGGCCCTAAATGACCACAGTTGTCGTTGGGCCGTTAAACACAAACAAAAACAAAAAACTCCGAAAACGTTAATATTCCTCCTATTTTTTCTCTTTCTGTAATCCGTTTACTGTTTCAAAGTGAATTCTTTGTAATACAGTAGATACATAATGTGATTTTGTTATTTGCATTTAACTCTTAACATAAAGGAAATGATCGTTTCCAAAAGAAAAACCGAAGCCTTGAATCATTCTGCTGGTATTCCGTCAAGCAATGCCGTCCTAAATCATGCTGGTTAATTCAGATACCGTTTTGGGGATCATATGGTTTCGCAAGTTTTCACAAAGTTTGCTGAGCAAATTGTCAAATAGTTTTTAGCTACTTATAAATGTTACAAAAATACTGTTGCCTCTCTCTCTCTCTTGTTGCAAACTCAATGTTCCATGTTACAAATACATGGTGATAGCAAGATGTCCCCCTTAAATCTCGACCTATTCTTTCCTTGAAGCATCAGCGAATTCTACATTTATTTGACATTAATAAGAACGGTTTCAAACATCAAACGTTCAAAGTTGATAAGTTGACTGCTCTCGTTACTCATCATTCTTGTGTCATGTTACACAGTACATATTTTGATGTTACATTTATTATTATTCGGTTCGAGTTGAGCTATTAAATATGTTTTTTATTTGATGTGTTTTTATTGCCTAAATCCTAGATCTGGTGGCACAATATCTCGTTACATTTACAACGTTTTTGTCTCGCCACGACGACGAAGCGGCAGCGAGACTAAGGTGGGGTTTTTTCCGGCGACGTCAACATTAAGGTTTTGGTTGAATTTGACTTTTCCAGCATTTCCATCAAACATTAAGTTGTTGCGTTTAAGTTAGTTTCTCGGAAACTATAAGTGCTAGACCAACCAAACTTGGACCATTGATGCATCTAAGGTATTATACCTCAACATCTGATGCAGCATCAAATGCAGCATGTCTACAGCATTTCTACTGTACTTTTCTGTCTTCGTTGTTTTGTATAAAGCTTCTTAAACTGTAACTAGTTGAAAGACATCGGTATATTATATCGACTATGATGTCTTTTGACCCACCTTACCCTCTTTGACGTTATCCATAATCGCATATTCCATATAATCTATTTATTATCTCTTTAACTTTTAAACCCTTTCACATTTTTTATTTACACATACCATGCGAATGCTTGAACAAAAATATTCATTTTAATCCCTTGGTGCTCACGCTACTCGCATGCTTGTTTTAAAAATGACCACAGTTTTCGATGGGCCGTTAAACACAAACAAACAAACAAAAAACTCTGAAACTGTAACATTTATTTTTTTCCGTTATTCGTTTACTGTTTCAAAGTGAATTCTTAACAAAGTCGATACATTATGTGTTTTCTCTCTTTCTTGTCGTTAACTCAATATTTCATGTTACAAATACATGGTATGGTGATAGATAGATTTTCCCCTTAAATTTCGACCTGTTCATTCCTTGAAGCATCAGTGAATTCTACATTTACTTAACGTCGATAAGAACGCTTTCAAACAACATTTCCCCCCGGACCAGCATATTGGTGTTTTCCATTGTTCTACTGTCTGATGTACTGCCATCTCTGCCGCTGACGCTTTGTTGTCTAAATAAAGCCGTAAACTCCTTCTTGTAATCGACTTTTTATATTCAAAATACCGTTATTTTGATGTACATATATATGACTAGGCAACGATACCTAAAATTATGGCACAAATGACCTTTCCTGTTCACAAAAATATGAGAAAAATGTGTAAGTTGTATGTCGTTTTCGATTAAGGGTATAAGTAAAGGAACATAAGTAATCATTATAAATAAAGATTTAATGAATCAATAAAAGTATATGTTAGATGATACACATTTCCCCACATCCTCATTGGTTAGATCATAATCATGCTGAGGTTGATGATTTGTGTTACTATTTTAAGAAACATCAGGTTAATATACACTTTATGACATCATTTAAATCGCAACGTCACCATCTCCTCTACCAAATGCAGTCTTTCCTCCGTAAACTGTTTATACTTTCAATCTTGTTTAATGATTTAAACGTTATTTAGCATCTAAGATAACAGTTAAAGAATTTTTATTGTGGTGCATATTGCCTTTGATGGACCGGAGAGAGTGATATTGATAGAGCCAAGTCTCGGTCAATATTAGTTTCGCAGGTTCATATGACTACATATTCATCTCAACAAAAGTCCATAATTGATAATATTTCGACAGGATTATATTAATATAGCGCTCATGATGAATGTCAAAACTGAATATATCTTGTAGAAATTAAATAACGCTTATTGATTTCAACCAAGCAATTACCCTTACATGTAGATTCTTTCAAATCAAAATTAAACATTTGTCAAACAGGAATTATGGATTTCATGATAACAATAAGTCTGATCATAGGTTATTTCGTTCGAATTCGATTACTTTGTTACTTTCCCTTTATTATATATATATANTTTTACTACCCAACCATAGACACGTGTCTTTAACCACTTTGTGTAAAATAGAACCAAACACAGATTTGTTTACTTATCTTTTAAACAAATATTCCATCATTTGTAGCAAATATAGAAAATGGAAAATATCAAGTATACTCTATTTGTATCTAGCTGTACGAGCCAATGACACGTGCGGGTCGCGTATCGATTTCTACAGTGAAAAATCAATGCATATGGCGACTTAAAAACAAACAATTTGTTGTAAATATACATAGAACTGCCAGAAATCATGATATCACAGATATTTTGTCTTATGTTAATAACATGTAGGGCCTAATTAAATCAGCTCAGCAACTAGCTTTTGGTGTTAGTTACTTTCCATTGGTTTGCTCCGTGTTCCTTTTCATCCCACTTTGACATTCAGATCTCCCCTCAAAACGCGAAGTTCGAATATAGTCCTCACATTCCAGCACCTTATGTTTGAAGGAGTTGTTGGGAGTACGGAATCGGTACAAAACCCTATGTTCCATTGGTATACATGTTACCATGTCGCCTCACACGTGACCTAGGTCGACGATGCAGTGGGTGACACATCGTTCTGATGATCAAAGGGATCCGCTTTTAAATTACTTTTATGTTGTCGCATTTCACGTATTCAAGGTTGTCGACGCAGCAATCAGTTGACCAATAGGACCCGCGTGTATGCTAGTTGAATGTCACACGTGATCTAGGACTTCAATGCAGTAGGTGGCGCAATGATCGTCTGATCAAAGGGATCTGCGTTTATTACTTGGATGCGGTATCACTTGTGATCTTGGTCGTCGACGTAGTAGGTTGCGAAGCGACTGTTTGATCACAAGGATCCGAATGAACCCGATTTGAACGTCGTCTCACACGTGATTTAGGTGATCGACAAAATAGGCGGCGCATCGATCTTTGGATCAAGTTGAATTGGGCACCAAGGACTGGGATATCGCAGGTAACGATGACAGCGACGACAGTTATAAGAACAAGAATAGCTATAGTTCCTATGCCAACGGACAAAGGGCGATAATCCGCGACACTCTGTAACTTCCGCTGATACCTATTTGTCTGTTTGGTATCGATTTTTAAATCAGCTACTATATCAGTAAACGATTTTCCAAGTGAGCTTGTTGTCGGTGTCGCTTGGGCATAACAGCAAGAAAGACAACTCGTGAGAATCGAGGGATAACAAACATTACTAGACGTTGTCTGATCAGTTGCTGTATTGCTAGAAACTGTCGTGACACTACTAGTAACTCCACCAGTGCCAGTCACAACATTTCCGGAACAAGTGTACGGGTCATTCGAATCTGAAACAATAGTTTTAATTTTAATGTATAACGTAATTGATCAGCTTTTTTGGTTTCTTTGACTAATTAATAATGGCGTGACAAAGACAATCTAATATTTGTATTCTGCTTTTTTATTTGCACGTGCAAACGGTAGTCATGCGATACGATTTGTTGCCTTTTAAAGATAAATAGACCATGTAAGGTATGACGCCTTTGACAGTAAGTACCAACTGTCTTTGTTTGGCTGATATGAATGTTTGTTATATAAACCACCTGAAAGGTAAATGGCAGGAAAACGACTTCCATTTCAGCTGGACATATTACGCTTTCTTAATCGGCCTGACAGGTAACACTAAATCTTAAGCCGTTTCTGTTTGGGTTTGGTAAGAAGAAAAAACATCATATCGAATATCATTTTCCGACCTAATTCAGCCAGCGTAATAAAACATTATATACTATCAAATACTTTTGTAATGGCTTCAATTTAAGGACCAGTGTCCCACTGCATGCAAAGGACAGGAGACAATGGCTTTTCATACAGTAACCTCCCCTTAATTTCGTTTTCGCTATAATTTTACTGGGACTGGGGCCATATACCAACCACTTTTCAGGTACTGTAGCTAAGTTCATGATTATCAGCTGTCTATATAAGAACTTTCCTTTAACAATCTTTTATCTAAATATCGAAGCTAATTGTTGTTCCATGTAATATTAAACAATTGCTTGAGTTCTTACCTATAACACAGTAACATAAAGCAAGGATATGGACGTTACAGTGCGTGGTGTGCCACAAGTGAGTTGTTCGGTCCATGTAGACACAGAACTGGAAAGATTGTGGTTCGGAACTCCCCCAGTTGGTATACGTGAGAGTGTCCCCAGCCCACGTCTGGAAGTTACCGGTATTGGTCACGTCCCTTACACCAATATAAACATCAGTTGTGGCACTACAAGTCGAGAAAGGGTGATTTAGTAGTAAGTACGATAATAGTTATGTTTTCTTATTTTATAAACAGGTGCAACTGTACTTACATTTTTGTGCTGCCCAATTAAACCCTAGATTCTCAAGGTCAAGGGTACCGAAAAGTAACTTCTATTACCAATATAAAAAATATTATTTTAAAAAAGTGTTTTCTTAAAAGAGGTGTTCCATAAAATTCAAGATACAATATAGTTTAGAGAATTGTTGTTGGATGAATTATGAATGTTAAAAAAAATACACAAAAAAACCCAAACAAACAAACGGAAAAAAAGTAAGGACCGATTTATTTACAGTAAAATACTTGTGATTCGATTTCATTGACCTTTAGCCAACTTTTTTATATTATTTTAACAAATCTCAAAGCTCTCCGAAACAGTTTATATCTCAACAATTCTAACCTACCTTAAATGTGTTGGTCTGTTCAAAAAGATATAACTAACCATAGCCACTGTAATTTTTCGGATTTGTCTTTTATCTTTCCGTTTGTTTGATGTTTTTCCTTTAAAATGTTTTATCTACTTTTATTGGCCCTAATGACCTCTTCGGTGTTGAAGGACCGTTAAGATTCCAATAATATTAATGACATTTGCATTACAAAGCATACATGTCAATGTTGTCATCAATTAGTTATCAGTGTTCAACGTTGAAATGAGTGACCAATTTACCGGACGGTAAGCCAATGACAAAATATTGAACATTATGAAAAATGAAAAACACATAATTTGAAGTCAGAACAAAATCCTTTTAGTTGCTTCACTTGCCTATGTACAGGTGAGAATACAAAAGTATAATACTTAGCCCCTAAACTGACATGCTACACACTTATTCATTTTCGATTTTTTCGAAATAATATTTCGTTATAACGAATTCTTTTTTCGTTTTGTCGAAATATAATTATGTTTTATCGAAATATTATTTCGTTATAACGAACTTTTATTTCGTTTTTTCGAAATAGTATTTCGTTTTTTTTTAATGAATATTTTGTTATTTCTATAAAACGAAGTATTATTTTGTTATAACGAATTATTCTTGTACTGGGTTTTTTCGAATTATTATTTCGTTATAACGTTATAACGAAATAATATTTCGATAAAACGAAATAAAATAAATGTGTAGCATGTCAGTTTAGGGGCTCCATAGTACAAAGGTCTAAGTGAAACTCTTAAAATCGCGATTGTGACTGATGCAGTGGTACCCTTTACCTAAGTCCTTTATAGTCAGAATGAAAAGTAATAATTGTTTATTAAGGTCTGAATACAGCAGGTAATGCAGGCTGTATGTCTTTTTTATCAAATGGGAAATAACTTTGATTTTTCGAAGATTACAATTTATAAATAAGTAATTAGTGTCATGATTTGGACTTTTGAAAAATTGTGTCACGGGATTTTCATCGCTATGTGACAAACATCTAGGCATGTTTTGTTCAAAATGGTGGTCTTTCTCACACTTTTTAATTAAAGCTGTACTGCGTTTGACAAAGAGTTTATTACGATTGTTCCCAGGGAACAATTCGAAAACATCGTGATCGGCTACAAAATGCAGAGAACAAACACGATGATATGGCAAAGTTCGTACACCGGAGGGTGACAGTATCATTTCAATCCATTTCTGGAGCAGCTTTAGATTTCTTTTCTTTATAGGAAATTTTGTGCAGGTCACATGGCAGCGTGACCTTTTTCTACCACCTCGGTTGATGAGCTCCTATACATAATGTAGCTACATCCCAGAAAGTATTTTAAAAGGGGTCATCTAAACTTACCTCCATGTAGAGCCTAACGCTGTTGTCACAGCCGCCTCGTGAGATGCAGATGGTATATTTGCCAGTGTACCGCCATTTGTAGCACACATGAGCTGCTGGTAGACGGAGTCCTGGGTTGAGGGTTTTAACCAATAACACCACGTGACACCGTTATCCAAATATGAAATTGCAGACGGTGTGACTTCAGGGCAGCCGATTATGGAAGATCCAGCTAGAAAGCACAGATGAGTCATACATAGGTACTTTTCCATGTAGTTTTACTATATGCCCTATATATTATAACCTGAAATACGACCCGAAATTTACGTAAATTATATATTTCTTGTTAAATATCAAAAGAAAAAACATTACATTAACACTAATAACATTACATCAATTTGCATGGTATGCCAATACATCACCAGTCTATCATTGTAGCTAAACGTTTAGAACTTAGGGTAATGAAAACATTGTCAGTATAATGTGACCGGGCGTAATAGCTTGCTTGGTGCTTTTGATATGATATTTTAGTGAGATAGCACCACAAAGTCGGCATCAGATCCGCGCCATCGCCAGGAGGCAATTACACCAAGATACATGACCTCAAGAATGCATACACATATACGTTGCACGCATCGAGGAACGTCCTTCAATGACCTTAGCAGTTACTAGGACATTAAACTATATCAAGCCAAAACAAATCTACGATAATTTAAAAGTCCGAGAATTCAAGGTTAAGGCTTAACATGCCCCCTAAAAGATGGCATGATCACGGTGAATTTTAACCCCATGGAAATTCATATGTTTATACCTCAATCTTCGCCCATTCAGATACAGTATGAGTATATATATATAGGCATTAGCCTACACCAGGACTTTATAAATAGAGAATCAAGACTGTTTGATATTACTTACAGATAATTCCTCTCCGACGTCCTTTTTCAAAAAATGATTTTCTTGTTTTCAAGTTCTTGTATTGGTTAATACATTGTTTGTGCCATAGAAAGATATTTTATTAGTGTTATATTGTCTGTATGTTTATTGATCTTAATTTCATAATTTCCAATATCACGTTGTTAATTCTATTTTCGTGTTAGTTATCCTCTCATACATCCCGCAAAAAATGCTATGGAAGCTTATATTTCATGTATATTACTGCGTGTCTAATTGGGTAATACTGATCACATGACGGGATAAGGAAACACCGTGTGGGCCTAACGCACTTTAGTTCTTCCGGTCATATTTCCCTCTTTTGCCCTCGTGAGGCATGATAAATCTCGTGTTTCCCAACAATCAGGCAATGTATATGATATAGCGAACAGAACACAAGATCAAAAAGGAATGTTCATTACAGTAAAGAAAATAATCATACAAATGTCCGGACTGTTTACAACCAAACCTGTTAAATCAACACCATTATTGTTCTGAAATCACATATCTGAATGGCAACATTATCCAACAAATAAAAAATCAAGACGTTCAACAATTTATTTAATGAAAACAAGTTAAAAGCGCGGGTACAAAAAATATATTTAATAATATATTTCAGACGTTGCAATGGACTTTCAACTTGATATGTAGGCCATGTTTTAGCTTTTATATGAGTTTTTAAATCGTCGAACGTGATTTTTAGGAATAGTTAAAACAAGGCGTGCAGCGCGATAATCAATGACTCTATTTAAACACGTATAAAAAACTACCAAACATAAGCGTTGTTTCAACTATTGTTTATAAAATGTTCACACAATGTCGTATCGATCGGTTGACCATAGTATTATAAAGGTATTTGAGAAGGAAGTCCCTTACCATGTGTTTCAACACACCACGGCATTGAGCTGCGAAATCAAATAAGCTGTAACATGTATAGGACTTTCATGTCGTGAAAGTTTAAATATGTATATCTATTGTCTTCCATTATTTTTAATATTGTTTACTTTATAATGAGCTTAAAGCATTGAGTGTTCTATTTTCACCCTCACACTGTCGCTAAAAACATGATCAAATTGTTGTTCAAAAGCTTTCTCTAGTTTTTTCTTTTGGATTTGATACTACATGCAGTGTAAGGTATTTCTATGTTACTGTTTTTATACATTGCATCAAAATAAAAATGTAAGAAGAAAAATGAGACAAAGTTTTCGTATTCAGACCCACTTAATGCCAAACAACTTTTCAAAATTTGAAACAGGTTTCAAAGAAATGTAAAACACAGTTAGGATACACACTGATTTGTTTTAAAAGGTTGTGTCTTTCTGGTTGAGATCTGACGCGAATAAATAAATAAATGTGTGTTGCTCATAGAGACTCATCGTTTGAAAACTTATGGATAAGAAAACACTTTCTCAGAGTGAAAAGATTGTTTATAGGTACCCGTTTAAATAAAGCATGAGAATAAGCTCAAACTCTTAAATGACTCTTTCAGAATAGTGTTATCTTAGATTGTGTACCCATACAAATTGCAAAATTGTCATAACTTCATTTTCTCGTATATGAAATGGTTGTAAAATAAAATAAAAATAAAATAGCGTTATTTCTTGCTGTTAACGAAGTAATTCAAGAAAAGTGGGTTGGAAGCCATGGAAGTCTGTTGTTGCTATACATTGAAAACAATCGCATGTTTGGCACTTACCATTTTGGAAATACCAGAACGGGATAAGCAGCGGAAAAACCTGAAGATTTAAGAAGAAAAAATACTAAGTTAATATTTTGACCAAACCATGTGATTGGAGGTCCGTTTGGTTGTTTGTTTGTATGTTTACTTTTGTTTGGTATATGATATCCCCGCAACAGCTAAGATCAAATGAAAATGGATTTGATGGGTAAAATGAATTTAATATGAAACATACATTTGGGAAAAAATGTGTTTTATACACGAGGTTTCAGATTGATAACCATATATATTTATAGTGGTCCGGAATACCATTACTCAAACGAATTCGGTAACTAAAATATTCTGCCAAAGGTTTAATATATTCAACGGGGAAACATTTAGTCTCGACTTAGAAACATGTTCAAACACAATATAAATATATATAATATGTAGATTCATTCGTTTCTGATTTTTATTAGATGGCGCTCGAATGAGCGCCCCTACATCCTCGTTTGGAGGATCATAACCAAGTGGAGGTCGGTGATTTGTGATATTGACTCGGTCTTACTATTTCTAGAAACAGTTAGATAATATTAACTTTATGACGTCATTCATTTGTAACGTCACAATTCTTTCTACCAAACGCAGTATTTTGCTCCTGACAATTTACATACGTTGCATCTTATTTCTAATTATCTAAACATAATTTAGCATCAAATATAAAAGATTTTTTCGGTGAAAATGTTGTCATATAGACCTGCAAAAAAATATATTAACCTCGATTTTGATTTGGTCAATATCACTTTCTCATGTTCATATACATATAACCACATATGTCGATGTCAACATCACTTTTTCAGTTCCATATATGACCACATATTTTCCTCAACGAAGGTTTTTCATTGATATTGTATCATTTATATCAGATATTTAACGTTGGAATTGTTCAAGTATAGTAAACTATTGAATCTCATACACTTACAAGTCTTAGGGCATGTTTGCATTCGGTTAAAATGATAAAAAATGTATATCGTTCGCTGGAGTAAAATAAAATAAAAAATATACCAGAATAAAATGCAACAAAAACCAGTTTCAAAATATGGGTTTGAAAGCAGGAACAAACAAAAAATACATACGTGTGATAATTTAAAAGTTGACATGTCGTCAGCAGTCTTCTGGCCGAGTCCGTAGCAGCTGAATGAGTTGCGATGTACATGTGTTCTCACCTTGCAAGGTAAATAATATCGCGTCGGCTTTTAGTCCGGGCTACAACATAACGTAGATAGAGTTTGATTAGTGTTTAGTCTATGGCATCAATAGTGGGTTACACCAGTAAAGTGACAATACCCCACGTTTATTGACATCCACAGTTTACCGTTCGAAATCGATTACTTTTAGTTTTTGTGTTTTGTTTTGTCTGTGGGGGATAATTTTAGATAGGAAACATACCAACATATCTTTTGTATTGAGTTTAATTATTTAAAACAATCTTATTGATTTAAAATACATTGCAGTGTGATGTTAAGCAATAGAGAAGGTTTGAAACAGATTGATCAGTTGATAACAGTAGTAATGTGGTGCATCAAGGGAATGCTGACAACACCGGACTCTGTCTGACGAGATTCCATTTATAAGAATCAATATCGAGTAATCTAAATGGTATTACATCTGTTGAATCAGATAATACAAATGAAATAAAAATGTTTGCACTAAAATTTGGTTTATTGGATTTTGCGTCCAATTAACAGCTAAGGTCATTTAAGGACGTGCCTTTTGCATGTACTGGAGGCAGTGAGTTTGTGTATTTGCCTACTTGCGATTGCGTGGATCCGATGTCGAATTTAGAGTGGTACTGTACCTTTCTGAAAGGCACCAAGTATATAACCCAGTCATATTGTATTGACAATGGACGAAACGTTCATTGCCCTGATCCTTAATGCTGAACGTTACGCATGAGATAACGACTTTTTTCAAGTTTTTTTTAAGCAAACAGACTCGAATGTTTTCCAAACATTTAGACCTTCATACAATTTAAATAATTAGAAAACACTGCATTTACATAACACGGTAATGATATAAACTATATCTTTTGAAAGTTACAGCATTTCTTTATAAAAAGTGTAATGAAAACAAAAGAATGCGCAAACATGTGTGTACCTGCTTTCAAACTAGCCTAGTCGTATAATGGGACATAACATATTGTTAAGCATGGAAGCCATGGCTATCTTGTATAGTTTATAGTTAACCGACATCTGTCTCTTCCTGCCAAACATATTAAAACTATCATTCTGAACCACTCCACGTTCGGGGAAAGACTAGGCATGTTGTATCCAATTGTATTCTCGTAAGAGGCGACTGATGTTAGCCCTTGCAGAATCGGGAAGCCTGTGTGTGTCTCTCTCTTCCTTGTCTTTTGCTTAGGGAACAACGAAGAAACCTTTGATAGATTTTATGTTTCCCACTGCAAGTATATTGGAAAATGCGACTAATGTGGGCCCCTGTGGAATCGGTGGTTTTCTGCCTCTATAGCAACACTGTGATATTTTTCTTTTCTATTTCTACTATGTACGATTTTTCCTATCCACATTCGCTTTCCGGCGGTGTCTTCCTAGACACCCGGCCTCACCCTGGCTGTTGCTAGACTTTAACCCGGGCTCCAACCCAACCACAAAAAAATCAAACAAACATTCCAACTGATCATTTGTCTATTTCAAGAAAAACCTATATCAACTCTTTTGTAGCTTTCCTGTCAGTGACATCACTTGCTATATGTTTCCTTTCCATTACAAAAGTCTATATGAACGTTGTTGGCCTTCCGTAACAACTGCATATAACATAAGGAAATGCGAGTCGTGTTTTATATTTGGTGACAACCAATATTGTTTTCGATTTTAAAAAAGAAATCATAGTGGATGCCATATGTGGTGTGGAAACGCTGACCCTTTCTAAACATTTGGTTCCACTTCCGGTTCCTTATAGAGGTTCATTGTGCCTGCGGTCTGTCCGTGAAGAGTTGACGTCCTTGTGCTTTTACATCATGTTATATTCCTTATATTTGACTTCAAATATCTATGATAGAATTGAGCAAATCACCCCCAGCGTTCTTCGTCAGCAAGCAAGGGTAGGAGGAAAGTACTCTAAAATAAATTCGTTATCGCAGTGTTTACTCGATGACCTTTATGACGTTCGGTTTGACATTTTGCCTCGCTAATTTAAATATTTACAATTACTCAGACCTCTTATGCTTTCCGCTAGAATGGACTGCACTCTTTTGTAATTATTAACACAAATATATTACCTTTACAACAGTAATTATAGAATGTTTTCCACAGTGTAGATGTTCTTTTATCATAATAACTAGAAGACTTAACTTCTTTTGCAAAATGTCCCACCTTGTTGTAAGAGATCAATACATGTTTAAATATTGTTTGTAAATGATATTCCATTTCACTTGATATAATAAAGCGTCCGGGTAGATAAACAAATGCAAAATTAACCAATTGAATAAATATTTAAATGAATATAAGTTTAAACAATTGTTAAAGGAAAGGACAATCATACTAGTGTTATATTATCGTAACACTGTCTGAAATGTGTAAGCATGCTAATACTGTTATTTTTGGGTGTACGTCAAGGGGATGCCAACGGTCCTTCCTTTTTGTTTGATTTTGCTCCAATTTAATATTCCTCCCGATGCATCAGTTACATTACCAGGGCCAGTTTAATGGACTTATTTCATGATGCCCGTTACAGTGTTTACACATTGTCGGTTGAACTACAAAAATCCTCTCCTGAAAATGGCATGACCAAGATATCATTCGATAATTAAATAGAATGAACTAGACCTACCGATTTGTAATCAACGAAAACGTTGCCTGTATTGCCGTCTTATGGATTTTTACCCGAAGTCATTAGTTCCCTGCTGGTATTCTGGTATGCTTTTCTACAAAACCGTTACAGAGCAGCAAAAAATGTTGTATATGTTTACATTAAGATAGTTTGAGTAATATAAAAAATAATGCACAAGATAACAGGATTATTTTTATCCGTAAAAAATAGAACAATGCACTCTTCTCTTAAATCATATTAGTGTATGCGTAATTAGTTTTGAGACATAACAATGATATACAGAAATATGGTGGTAAGATTAAACGTTCTTGTCTCATACCAAAAGTACATTGGACAAATGGTGATAATACACATCATCCTTGCCTAACGCCTGCAGTATAAACACAAATGGTGGTAAACCGCATCCCTGTCTTATACCAATAGTATGATGGAGAATAGTGATAAGATGTGGCTTTTTTGTCTTATAACAATAATATAAAGGAAAATCATGGCTTGTACCATGTAATTATAAGGAAGACTGGTTATAAGATATAGCGTATATGTCTTATAACAATAGTAGAAAGAAAAATATATATTTCTTCACGGCCAAGAAACGGTAAAGTCATATCTGGCCTGACAACAATAATCAAGTACACTTTTAAACCTTTATGCAGCAAAAATAAATGGTAAAAGAAAGGTATAAGGGAAAACGGAGATAATCATAGCATCCTTGTCTTATGCCAGTAACACAAAAGAAATTTGTCACATGACGTTCCGTCTTTTTCTGATACCGTATCATTGTCTCGCGCCTTCAGTAGAAAGAAATATCATTTTGTCTTTGAAACAGAATATATTGCTAAGAATTTAAAAAGTAAAATATGTTGTAGCTGTTATCTGAAAACACGATTTCTTAATTATTGACACAAAACATAGGATTATCGACTCTGAACTATCGCGGGTTTATCTCTCGGTTCAGTATTGTTTGCGTCATTATGATTCAATAGAGGCACGTTCTTATCCAAAGTGTTGACATTATGCCATTGTTATTGTTTTGGTGATCGATGTGATCATTCTTGTCTATTGTGTAGCATAGTCAGTGGATTTAATATGAGGTTGACGACAAAAGAATATTGTGAATCAAAAACCTAAGTGGTATATAATCCATACCGCAGCACACTATTATCTTTGTTTAATAGCACTTCCCATTAAATGTAGAGCCGTCGTGGTCTATGCGTTATCCGCGAATTCGTTGTCAAAATGTAGCATGAAGTCGTTCTCTGTCAGAACACCCCTGCAGGTCTGCGATCGAGAAAAGAGTTCACCTGCTATTACCCACTGCATGTATCGTAAGACGGAATTAGTTTGGGAAGCCCTGCAGAATTGAGGATTTGCTTTTATGCCCTTTAATTGATGACACAAAAACATTCAAAATAAAATTGCTGTCCTCATTGCAATATTTGGGATCTTTATCTTTCTTTCTACTTCTATCTTCCTTCTATTTCCTATCGCCTTGCTTGGCAATCCCTAACCTCTGGCTTTAATGTTCAGCGTTCGTCCAGGTGAGGAAGGCAATGGGTTCTGTCCCCAGGCCGGGACATACATAAGTTCTTAGAAATTGTAGTTGTTGTTCCCTGCTTAACGTTCAGCATTTAGGGGAATGGCAACAACTAGTTCACCTGTTTTCAGTATATGACCGGGCGGAATGCTGTGCTGGGTGCTATAGCTCTATTAAGCCGGCATCAGATCCGCGCTATCACAAGGAGGCAAATACCAACATACCCAGCCTCCGGCACACATACATACATGCACGCCTACGCAACACACATGAAGGCACGTCCTTAAATGACTTAGCAGGTGAACACAACCTAACTCTTAGCAAACTTCAGTCACAACCATTTCAGTAACCAAGGGTGGAGTATAGCATGATATGGGTGAGTGCTACAGGGTGTATGCTGTAACATTCACGTTTGATAACAAGTACGGTCCTTACGCTAAACAGAACAGTAGTTAGCATCTAGCACACACCACAAATGTGCAGGTATCGACCAGGTGACGTAGAGCCAGTAGTAAACACTACAAATACGAAGTAACCAAACATCTTTTTATCACTTACAGCGCCTAAAGAGGTAGTTCCTGTGAGATCCTCAGATTGTATGAATTTAAAATTATGCGTTGAAAAGCATAAATCATATGTCAAATAGAAGTGTAACCGTTTGACTCCCTTCAAACATTTATCTAAGAAAACATTGTGTTCAATACGATATCAAAGTTTTACTTTCTACACAAACAATGTAACCATTTAACGTTTCCAGACCGACTGGTTCCTTTGTAAAAACTATGAATGAGTGGACGATTTGTATTTTTTAACTGTACAACGATGTGACAAAATTGTATATTTTTCATGTCACTCGACCTGAGACATTTCGCCTATCGATAGGGAGCGTAAACACACTGCAGATCTAGCCCTTCCTCTGTTATGTCAATAGCGGGTCATACAAATGACTCAGCTGGTGTACCCCGTCGTTTCTGTTCAAGTTCTGAGTTTTCCTGATTTTGATTGCTTCTTTGATTTGCCTCTTTTTTGGGTGTTGTTCCCTTTCAACTATCTTGGCATTGTCCCAATCGACGATTTGATTTTGGGTGTTAGCGTGATCTGTTAACGCCGATTATTGTACTGGGTGGCGGTTGTTTTGCGTGTGGATCTGGTAAAAGTGGTGTTGCTAGTTTTCACTACGTCCTTTTGATGTTCCTTCAGACGTGTACCAAGTTTCCTCCCAGTTTCACCTATAAATGACTGCTGACAAGTTTTACACGACATTTGATACACAACGTCTGTTTTGTCTAAAATGTCAGTCTTGTCTTTGGGGTCACTCAGTCATAGCTTGACAAAGGGGCCGGTTGGTCTTGAAACGTTGCGACACGTTTAATACGTACATTGTTTGTGTAGAAAGTAAATGTTTGATATTTATAGATTATCACAGGGTTTCTCGGGAGAACAAATTCGAACTGATAAATCTTATTGAAGATATTGTGTACAATACGTTTATTTAATTCTAAATCTATAGTTATTAGTTATCCAAATACGAAATTGCGATAGTGAAGTATTTGTATCGTATGTTCACACGGTATTCCTGAAACAGCCTAACGTCACCTAAATGCTTGCTACTTGCGATGATCCAACATTATGCAAGTCGAAAAGAGTAGCATCGAATCGATTCTGATCCTTTACTGTTCGTGGTCTTATTGAAAGAATTTCTACTGGTGTTGTTTTAATAATGGGTTTCAGCGCAAATGTACGTTAAACATCTATAAAAAGATGACATTGATTCCATTAACCATCCGGTTTCATTTCTAGCCCGATTTGTCTTAAACAATAATCGGAAAATGAGAACTAACACCGAACCAGATAAATAACGCAGTATTCCATTATATACCGATAGCATAATCACTGTCGGGTTAGCTTTATTATTTTGTCGAAATCGATCTCATAAAAGCGCTAAAAATCCTAGATGGGGAAACTGCTTCCTGCTTGCTTTATATAGGACACAAACATATATGGACCAAATACTTTCTATTGTGATTTAACGAGCTTAAAAAAAGTGTTTTAACAACAAAATCGAAATGAAGCAATGAGCATTGTCTAAACTCCATATCCAATGTTTATGGAATAGATCAGGTTCGTTATTTTTACTCACATTCTATTGTACTTTATTTGACAAAATCAATTTTTCCCTGTGGTGGCTTTACCTTCATTTTGGACAACAATTCATTATATATTTTGATAAAATTGACATAATTGAAACATAAACCCGGTAAATCAACAATCGAGTAGATGTACTTGGTCATCGAAACGCTTTGAAGCTATTTATAGCTCTTGTAATGCTCTCGTCACTACGTGCTGGTAGGATGATATCAGTGTAAATATTAACCACAAAAAGCCATTTTCATTCTCTTTGAAATTTCATCGATTTTTGTCTGAATATGATAAAAAAAAAATAATTGAAAGCAGTAATGCTTTACACCGTGAGGAGGGGGCACTTTAACGGCTACAGTCGAACATTGTTGATTCAGCTATAATGTACCACTAATCCGGTTGTACCGCAAACCTTTATTTTAAGGGACATAATGGCTCTTTTCTGTATCATTGTTCCGGTATTTTCATTACACAACTGAGAACGTACTGTATACGCTTTACTATAGCAAGTCCACTTAACACTTGTTCGTTCGATAAGTCTATATCAGATAACCAACATACAGTTAAACATTGATATAATGTCCTTCGTTATATAAGATATCTTATATACATTTAACTTCGATATAATGTCCGTCGTTTCATTTGCCACCTCGCTTGCCGCAAACATATTTTTAAAGGTCCCTTTTTCTCTTTCATAATTCCTTTTTACGTTTTTTTTCTCTCAATTTATCGCCAAACCCCTTTAGAACGTCAAATTATTTTCTCTGAGCTATCGGTAACAGTAGTAACAAGATGTCAGCGTATCGCGTATCTAGATATATGAGTCTAAATAACGATTCGGGTAAATTCAATTACAGCATCGGATAATTTCGATCACTGAATCCTTATGCTATATCCACGACCAAACATCCAACTTTGATGGAATAGGTTTAGTCAAGACCCGTTATAGACTTGTACAAGCCCAAACCCGTGTCTCCTACATACGACTGTCTGGACATAAAGGACGGTTGCTTATGCAATATTGCTCTTTTGGCAATATGTCAATGGCCGGTGCAATGAAACATAACCCAACAATGTCTAGAGAGAAATATTTGGTTTGGTTTTATAGGGTTTAACATCCTATCAACGGCTAAGGTCGTTTAAAGACGTGTCGCCATGCGTGTTGTGTATGTGTGCATGTGTGTATGTGCGCTGGAGACAGGGTATGTTGACCGTTTTTACTTCCTTGTGATAGCGCGAATATGATGCCGCCTCACTGAAATACCATGCCGAAGCCATTCCGCCCGGTTACATTTTACTGACAACGCGCGTACTTGTGAACCCGTTGTTGCCGTTACCTTTAATGCTGAACGTTAAGCTGGACATAATAACTACCTTTTTAAAAGACTTTGGTATGTCCCGGCCTTGGGACAGAACCTATTTCCTCACCTGGGCAAACTTTCAACATTAAAGCCAAAAGTGAGGTGTTGCCAAGTAAGCGCTAGTAAATAAAAGGTAGTTAGAGGTAGAAAGAAATATAAAGATCCTAGCTATTGCACTATTGCAATTAGATGTCAGATTTACTTTGGTCGGTTTTGTGACCCGAAATAGAGGACACAAAAGAAAATCCCCAATTCTGAAGGTGATTCTAATATTAGCAGCCTCTTACGATACATGCAGTGGGTAACTTGGTTTTGTTTGGTTATATAGAGCTTAACGTCCTATCAACAGCTAAGCAGTGCCCCATAAGTGTATGTGTATGCATGCATGTGTGTATATGTGTCGGAGGCAGGGCATGTTGGTGTACTTGTCCCCTGTTGATATTGCGGATCTGATGCCGACATTATAGTGATATCTCACAGAAATACCATGCCAAAGGCACCTAGCACAGCATCTCGCCCGGTCACAGTATACTGACAGCGGGTGAACCAGTTGTTGCCATTTCCCTAAATGCTAAGCGTTTAGCATGGAATAACAACTGAAGACTATGTATGTTCCGGCCGGGGGACAGAACCATGGCCATCCTCACCAAGGCGAACGCCTAAGTTTAAAGCCAAAAGTGAGGTATTACCAAGCAAGTCGCTAGGGGAAAAGGTAGGTAGAAGTAAAGAGAAATATGATGTTCCCAACTATTGCAATTTGTACAGCAGATTAATTTTGTTCACTTTTGTGCCCCCTCATTGGGGAACCTCTATATGTCCATTTTTTCATGGATTGTGACCATGAAAATTCCCGTATTGTACTCGGAAGATATTTGTCTAAATATTCTTTAATTGTGACTAATATTGTATTGGAGAGTTCTGATCTGCTCAGTCCAGAAAAATAACGCAGAAATCTGCCTTCGTGTTTAAGAGTGTTGTTAAACGACACCTTTCATTTAACTTCTGGGTACCGTTACAAAAAATATTCTTCAGTCTAAATTGTTAACCAAATGGTTGTTTCTGATTTTCTTTTGAAATTTTGACCTCCGTATATCTGTTGCCGTTTCAACAACATAGTATATGATATTACCTAATTCCGTGACATTTGGTCGGGTTTCTCCTTGTGCTCTTTCACTAATCCGTGTCAATATTCCCTCTGTTCGTATTTTGCCCTAGTTTTATTGATTTTGAGTTTGAATTATTGTTCTGTTTGCACTTCGGTACTCTCTTACCTGGGTTGTCTGGGCATTGAAGTTTGATATCAGTACCACTCGAGTAGCCCTGACATATCAGACCACTCGAGTAGCCCTGACATATCAGACCACTCGAGTAGTCCTGACATAAAGAGTTGGCTTATGGTAGAACCAATTTGATCTATACAATGGTTTGATAGTAACCTGGTTCGTCCTGCAACGACGAGTTATATGAGGCTCTCTGCCATCGGGAGTGTGAGGTGTTTTCCTTTGTCTTCTGTTTAGGGATAATGAAGAAACCAACCTCAATATGTTGCCCAAATTGTAATACTTTGATTTGTGGCTGATAAAACTTTATCCTGTCGGCTTTCTGATGGTGCCAATATTTCTAAAGCAGAAATAACAGCTTTCGACTTGTATTCGATGATAACAAAAATAAGCGGATCAGAAAGTTGTAAAATGTTATGATTCGCTATCCGTTCTTCAAAGTGCAAATTCTTGCAATTTCGATAACGGTCCCATACAGCCTCTTATCCTTCATATCAACTCAATTGCAAAATACTGTAATATATCGTTTCTATGAGTTCCTATTCATGTCGGAATTTGTGGAAACGAACTGGTCGACAAATATATGACTGCCTCACCTATTGATCGAATGTGCCGATTTTAGGAAGATTCCAGACAATCATTATGATGTGCCTTTAAATATCTTTTAGCAGATGATGAATAACAAAACAAAGGCTGTTACCTAAACCAATTAATGAATTTTAGAGGATGTGCCATTTCTTAACAATCTGTGATAGTATGAATGCGCTAGACATGTCATAATAATTGAAACTGAAAAATTCTATAATGTTAATTACATGTTAGTTTAAAAAGCAATCAATGTCAAGAAAGGACACTTTATTTTGATTCTATATTCATTACGGTCACAGGGCCGTTGGTTTTACACACGCATATATATATGTGTTTCCGCTCATCTTGAGACTGGCATGCCCATCCACAGCTAGACAAAGAGAAATAAATGAACTACAGATGATATATCGTTTCGTAACATTTAGTTGGATGTCAAAAGTTGTTGGCAGGTTATAAGTATGGTGAGCTATTTTTCTATGAAAACATCAGCCTTAATGCTCGACTTCGTTTACCTCGCTATGGAACATTTCAATAGCTAATTTACAAGTTCAATATATATCCAAATTACATATACATGTATGAATTCCGACATATAATAGGGGTCTTCGAATAATTATGATCAAGGGTTGGAATTTTGGCCAGGGACTATAGCATCTTTCAGGGAGCCTGTTGAACCTACTCTATTCGTTGTGTCTGTACTTTTTTTTGTTATAAAGCTAGTCTCCTGAATAAATACATGAAGCCTATATTCCTACCTCTGAGTTTTATGGACGAACTTCATAACAATGCTCATCACCTATCGATGACTGTTACGTAGTTTCAGCCAAATACATACGTCTCTGGCTTCCCAACCCGCGGGGCACTGCAGGTTCGGGAGAATGAAAGGTCCTCTTACATCAAACTGCATATCAAAAGAGGCGACACTAGGGCCCCTTGCAGAATCTTGGGCTTTCTTCTGTCCCCATAGCAACACTTGGAACCTGTGCCGTTTCTTTTCGCTTGTGTCTCTCTCGGCACCCCGTCCCTGCATGTGGGGGATCGAGAGAATACACCTGCTGTTACCCACTGCATGAGCGTAAGAGGCGACTAATGTGGGGATCCCCCCGAGCAGAATTGCGGATGTGCTTTCCTGCATGTCGAAAGAGGCGACAAACGTTGGCCCTGCATAATGTGGGGTTTTACGAAAATGGCGAACTACAATACACAGTAATAGAGACTCAGTGAATGTTTTGTCTTATTCAAAGCGTTTATAAAACGTTACATGGTTCTGTGAAACGTTTCTAAGACCCTTCTATGTATTATGCTTAGGAGACATTGTAAAAAAATCCGAAAAATCTGCTGTCCCCATAACAACTCTTTTCTTCTCTTGCTTCCCTACTCAATGGTGTTTCCCTTGGCACCCGTCTTTATATGGTCATGAAAGAAAAAAAGGACTTTAAACCTCATACAAACAAACTCTGGCTTCCCATAGCACAAAAGTGCATTATTTTCCCACAATGTACGGAATATCTTCCCAGTTTCAATATCAAAAATGCTACATTTTCCAAATAAAAACAAGCTGTTGTAAAATTTAAGAAGAAAAACACTGACCTTCACACAACAGTTGCCGTTTTTGTCAGAGCCATTTTGGAATTCACCTCGCATAGTGCAGACTGAATGCAGATATGACTATAGGGTAAACAAAAGTTCAGCAATTTTTACCTAGACTTTGATCGGTATTAATGTTCAGGACCTTGTACAATGCTCAGTCTAACTACTTAAATCAGTGCCATGGTCAAGTATTAATTAACTACATGAACGTAGAACTTGATTAAAAATCGGCATGTTTAACCTGAACCTTGATAGAATTTGAAACAGAACTGGTTCCTGGATCAAAGTTCGGTTTGGTTTGGTTTAGTATTGTTTAACGTCCTATCAACAGCTATGGTCATTTAAAGACGGCCTCTCCTGTTTGCACACATATGTATGCGTGTGTGTTTTGGGAGGCTGCGATATGTTCGCGTTTGTCTCCTTGTGATAGCGCGGAACTGATTCCGACTATATTGTGCTACCTCACTGAAACATACTGCCGAAGACACCCAGCAGGACAACCCACCCGGTCACATTTTATTGACAACGGGCGAACCAGTCGTCCCACTCCTAAATTCAACAAATGATAACTACCTCAGAGAGTATTTCTTGTATAGTTTTAAATGCGACGAACAGAGAATAAAAATATATAAATATAATATAAAATTCAATTTATTGGTCAACAATATTAATAATTGACACTTCCAGCATGTCATGTAATATAAGATACAATTAATGTACAGGATATATACAATAAAATTAATTAGTGAAGTGTGTACAATACGCACCTTCCATCATCCAATCTGTTCCACAAATGTAGAATATACCCTTAATGGTATCAACGTCTGTGGTCAAGATTAAGATGGTAAGAAACATAAACTGACCAAGTATGTGTAGTCTGTTTTAAAAGTATACAAAAGTAAAGTTAACAAGCATAACATATACAATTATCACATGAATTATGGACGGATATTTTTTTTGAAAAAAACAACAAAACTTAATATATCTGATTTGTTATCCTAAAAAACCCAATCGACATACTTAAACAACATCAGATTATAGAATAAACTATTAACTTCAGCTGTTACATCTGTTTAAGATTTGTTCCCTCTAACTTCGCCATTTTGGAAGAATTTCTCCTTGTCACTCTTTTTGAAGAATTTCTTATCATATCTTCCTCTTCTGACTTTAATATTACTGCATAAACTCCAACAGTTAATTTTAAAGTGACTTTCTTTTACGACTCAAAAATGATGCACTTTCAAACATTTAATCTGGTAATTTTCAGATATATAAATACAAAAAATAATGATAACATCAAATGATATTTCATTCTCTAGTGCACAATTCCAAGTTATAAGATCCCGTTTAAAAAAAAGGATTTTTTGTTCTCTCCTACATTATTTAACTTTTATATAACTTTGCATTTTTATATAAATACTACTTCAAATACATCAAACATATATATTGCAAAGATTTATAAATATTGAGTAATGATCTGTGTATATTAAAGATATACTAAACTAGCATTTTAATATCAGCCAAAAAAGCATTCATACAATAATTTAACATAACAGATGCTGTACCTAAAAGGTTATCATGTGACCATTTCCATATCCTACCCTGTATCAGCCCGAGGGTTGATATGGGTCGAGGGCTAATACGGAGTAGAATATGGAAATATTCAGATAGTAACATTTTTATCATAAACTGCTCTATAACATCTAAATAATCAGCAGTTACAAATATAACACAAAGAGATTGTTTATTTCATGAGCTTAAGTATAATCACATTCTACCTTAGATAAAACACAATGAACAGAATAGCATGTACAGACGGATATGCAGTGTGTACAATACCAGTTTGAGGTGTGATTTTTCTAAAAAGTGTTGAACGGAAAGTTGATTAGATATGGTGCGTGCTGGGCGGATATGGGTTGTTCCAGGATATATGGCCTATGCACAGCTAGGGGTATCACACATGCAAAACAACCCATATCACGGACAAGTATACATTGTATGATAAAATTCATTAAATGATTAAATAAAAGATCTACATAAATACAGTAAGTACATGGCCTGCACGTATCAAATTATAAATGGATGGAATATGATCACAATGACTAACATCAATGTACATGAAAAAAATACTGTATACCGGGAAATTTTCACTGCAGTTTCACTAGGCGAATATAAGTAAACTATTATATGTATAGTGAATATGCCAAGGAGGAAATAAACACTGGGAGAATATATATATATGGATTTCAACGGCAAAGGCCGAGAAAAAATTGACTCAACGAATGTTTCCTGATATACAGTACATGTATTTACAGAAAGGTGACTGATTTAGTTAGTATTGCATTATTTATAGGATTTTAAGTCATCTTCTCATTCAATGTAGTCATTTTATAAGTATGAAGATAAATTTTCATTTCTTATTCTGCCATTTATATACAACTCTACTAAGAAGCTGATCCCTGATGTGATAACATTTCTATGTCACACACTTTTCAACCCAGAGTAAAAAGAAAGATAAAAAGATGGAACTTGACAATTAGGTTTTGATACAGGTGTTTTTTATTGTTTTTTGAAAAATTCGAAATTAAGAAAAAATAAAGCCAGTGCATGTGTGTATGTTTTAGCTATTTTCCTGTGAAATTGAATAAAATTTCAATCTCGAGATTCAAATAAATATTGTAATATTTTTGTTTGTGTGTGTTTTTTTTAAATTTTGTATGTGAACAACATAATCATACAATATTAGAAAAAAACATTAATGTCTTCAAAAGTTGAAAAATACAGCAAACGTATCACATCAACAACATGTTGTCACCGACACATTATCCCAGATAAGTGGAATCAATATTTCACCAATATTAGCAGGGGCTGAGTGATCGCTGTAAATTGTAGAATTACCATTAAAGATTTAGAATTGTACACAGCACAAATTAGGTAGAGCAGACACCATAGGCCATTCAGAATTGAAATTGCTTATGTCAAATGCCATACTTCAGAATAATGTAGCTAGCGATTTGAAATGGTAGATAAAATTGAAAATGGTCCAATATGTAAATCTGATTTTCTGAGTAGGTAGAGACATAGCTGCGTGAACCGTAGCTTCTGGGCCTGTTTTTTTTTTTTTTTTTTATTGTTATCGGATCTATGGTCCGATATTTGTTTTTTAAAAGATCGGGCCTAGAAGCTATGGTTCCCGCAGCTAGTAGAGACACTGTTACAGTAGTTGCCTTGTACACAGGAAGAATCAATCACAACAGGCTCAAGTGTCACCAGTAAGTTTGTAAAAGATGTGCATTGATTAGCTAGGTTGCCTTACAAGGGTCAGCTGTGGGGAATTTCCCTTTAGCTCAGCGGTAGAGCATCGGGCTGGAAAGGCAAGGGTCGCGGGTTCGAGCCCAAGCGACGACACAATCTTTATCACGATTCCTCATCCTACTACAAGTTGGTACACAATGTACTTATATTTATTTGCCAACTAGTTTTGCCTCCTGGATTTACCTTGTTTACAAAACAGTATCCAGTTGGTACATGGTTTTAAATCCCCAACACTACTCCTCCGAAGTGTTGGGATCACCTGGATGAACTGTTTCACTGAAATTGATCCCAACACCAAGGGGAGATAATTTTGACATTACGGCATGAAACACCCATTTTGTTACCTGACCAATGAAAAACAAATTGCTATCTGACATTATGAATCTGCATCATTAGTTTCTTTAAACCCTGACTGTTGAGCACAGGAGTTAAAACAGCTTGCTAGAAAACAATCAAAAACATTAGATGGTAAATCTGATTGATTGTTGCATGCCATTGTCTGTCAAACAGTTTTCCAGACAACATTAAAAATTATTGACTTTGCAATATTTTGAACTTTTGAACCACTTACTATGTTTCATTTCAAAAATCCTTCATAAAACAGTCACATTGTTTGATATGTATTTATATAGAGATTCAGGTTACCATGATGCCTGTTTTTAGAACTGTCCTGTCTTGACTAACACTGATGAATGTAAATGAGGACACACCTAGGCAATCACACAGCGGCTTGGCTCCTGATCTGGAATGTCCTCCTCATCAACAAACACATCATCATCCTCCAGCTTGCTAACTCCATCCAACACCTGGAGGTGGGGCAGCATTTTGAACACCCTGTAAACAGATTGGAGGAATTAATTTTCTTCAAAATGATATCCAGACTTCATGAATCAACATCAACAGCCAATCAAATTTCAAAGATGACACATTGACAGCCAATCAAACTTCATTGATCACACACTGAAAGCCAATCAGACTTGATAGCTGACATGCTGAAAGCCATTAATATTTCATAAATTTCTCACTGACAGCCAATCAGGTTTGGTAGATCACACAATGACAGCCAATCACAGTTCATTGATCACACACTGAAAGCCAATCAGACTTGATAGCTCCCACGTTGAAAGCCAATGATCATATTTCATAAATGTCTCACTGACAGCCAATCAGGTTTGGTAGATCACACAATGACAGCCAATCACAGTTAAGAGATCACACACTGACAGCCAATCAGGTTATGTAGATCTCACACTAGCTTTCATATGACACTATAGCTATCACACATAGATAGTTGTCTTTTTTAGAGCAACCCTAGCTGTTTAACTGATGTAAGTTTAATCCACGTAGCAAATACATGTATAGTTATCGAGATATAGATAAAACCATGAATCAATTCTTCTTAACATTCTACATGGATGGACAGATGGATGAACCCTGTTTCTATGTACTCCCACTAACTTGGTTGAGTGGGGACAAAAAGCAATCACACCAACTGCAAGTTTTCACAAGTGATGACTTACTTTGGTCTGTAGTTGACGACAAATGAGATTGGGTTTCCACGGAGATACAGCTGCTCTAGGGTGGACAGTGAACTCAGGCCCCGAAAACTGTTCACATCATTATCCTCCATCGTCAGACAGGTTATCTTTGGGATGGACGGCAATTTCTGAAGGAAACAAAACAAACTGGTCAACAATCAAAATGAAAAGATTCTTTTATCGCCAAGATCTAAATTACCAAAAAGATGTAAAAACAAATTTAATTTAGCAATAAAGACATTTATTTTAGTTGTTTCCCTTTACTTGTCACACGTCACTTTGGATATGTTTAAGCACCGATTGTAAAAGTTAGTTTGACATTCCTTATTAAAAAAACCACCACAACACATAAGTAAATCATATACATGACAAAAAGAAAGGAAAGGAAACTTAGAGCTTTCATTTTTCATGAATTTCTGACCAAATTAATAGGTCAAGGCTGAATACACAAAACACTATAATATGTACATATGTAACAGGAGGAACAGAAATGCAACAACTAGACCCGGACTGGAACCCAGGACCCTCCAAAATCTACAAGGATGCTCTACCAATTCAGCTACCTGGTCGCCAACAATTGATCCATTCCAGTACATTCATCCCTCCTTTTTCTAAGTCTTTGCCCCCAAACACTCAACTATTTACAACCAAGGTTCGGGTATCTCCTTGCCAAGCATTCACCATGCAGTGCTTGAAAAAAAGGGTTGGCAAACTCACTAATTTTGTAATAGGAGATACAGAAAATGCATGGGCAGACTATGATTTGAACCTGGAGCCTTTTGAACTCTAGACCGACGCTCTTCCAATTGAGCTACCTTTTAGCGGGTGATTGATCCAGTCTTAAGTTCAACAACACATATACATGTATATCAAATGTTTACCAAACATTTAGAGATAGATAAAGTATTGGACTGTACAAATATCTAATGCTTACCTTAAATGATGAGATGAAATTCTTGTTCAAATTCAACACAGTGCATCTGAAATAGTTTAGAATGAACAAATTTATTTAAAGAACAGTGGTGACCTCCCCTATAATGATAATTGGACCAGGAGTTATTTTCACAGAAGACCATCCTAAGAAAAACAGAAATTAAAATGTATGCCTGGTTTAAATAATATACATGTGTTTTATTAATTCTTTCTATTTGGTCAAAACTTCCATATGGGTTAGTATAAATCAGCCTTTCTGCTTAATGGAATTTGACAACCTGCTTAACCCTTTCACCACTGTAGACCATAATGGACTCATCCAGATCAATGCATGGTAGAGTCTTCTAAGGTTACAAAGGAGTGAAAGGGTTAAACAAACTGGTTGAGGGTACCAAATTGGATCTACCGGTAATATGACAACCAGTGAAATGAGTTTGTTTCAAAGGTTAATAAAATTATATACCAGGTATATGTTTAGACATGCATAACAGCAAAACTGTATCAGTGTTTTTATGAAGAATAGACAGCAGGCCAAAGTGACTGGTTCAGTGATTTTTACCTGTTCAAATCACATTCTTCTTCTTCCAATAATTTGCATATAATACCACCTTTAGTGTATTGTCACAGATGTGTATCTCGTATGTAATTTTACAAAATTTGGATGGTTAAAAATGTCAATTGATCTGTTCAAAAAAACAATTACTGAAAAGCTTTTGAATGTATTAATATATTTCCAACTCCAAATGATATCACGGCATGTTAAACTTGAAAATAGAGGTGGTTATGCTCATAGTTTGGCAAATTTTGCGACTAAACAGTTCCTGTTATCTAAAAGAATTCCTTTAATTTCCATTAATTTGTATCATATCTGAATATGTGGAAATGTGATAGAAATGTGGTTAAGACCATTTCAGGATACTTCCATTGACTACATGTAGGTAGCTCAGTCTGTTAGAGCAATAGTATAATAAACTGTAGTCTAGGGTTCGAATCCCGTTCTACTTCCTGTGTTGTTGATTTTTTCCACTCAGAACAAATGTTGTTGATTATGTTTTGCATGGTTACAGTTTTTGGCAGTGGTACGCCCAGGATCCTGAAATTTATGAAATATTTTAAGCCCAAACAGCACTAAAATTAGAATACCGCTAAAACATGTATGTCTACAGTGCAGGTACAATACAACATATTTGTATTACACCATTCTTTCATGTAATATAATGCTACAGGTTCCTTACTTGGGGAAGCTGTAGGATGCGAGAGTGGTGATACTGTTGTCTACAAGGTATAACTGCTCCACGTTCTTCAGGTTGCCAAGGATACGGTAAAAGTTATCTTTCTGATACTGGTGATGTAACTCTTGGTAACAGAGGCTTGCGGACTGGGGATCAGAAGTTAAACAAAGGTCAAAGTTCACAGCATCATAGATATGAAACCTGATAAAGTCATATGAATCGGTACAAATTTATAAGTATTTCTGCTTATACATGTCTTTGTTAAATTAAGGTCATAGGCCAACCATATAGTTATAAAAGTCTTATATATATCACAAAGTACATGCATTATGAAAAATAGACATTCTGTTACAAATGTTCATAAGTGTATGAGAAATATTGTTTAAACCCAAGAAATCGTGTTTTTAAGAGAACCGATTACACAAAATGTTATCTTGTTTAATTCCAAGTATCTGTAAGTCCAAGAGTTTTGCTTGATACACATAACATATCTTCTGTTACTTAGTATGTTTAGGGTTAAACTCATTCACTCCTACCTTTTTAAAATGGACTTGTCCAGCCTTTGATTTGGTAAGGTTTAAATGTGATTTTAGGGGTGACTGGGTTAACAGTCCTCACAACAGCTAAAGTCATAAGAAGAGAGAATACTAAGTGAGGCACCAACCGAAAAAAAAAGAATAGTGACGAGAGGAAAGAAAAAATAAAGACACCAAGTGTTGTGAGGGGGGGCAGCAGATTAAGTATATAGTGTGGACCTTTTTGTAGAAGACACAGAAGAAAACCCGGTTTCTGCAGAGCCCCCCCCCCCCCCCNAGCAGCCCTATTCCTTCCCTGATCCTGGGGAGCATATCTTCTCTACATCCTAGGAACATATCATGATATGATTAAAGGCACATGGTTAGCTATTCCATTAGTTTCAGGTATAAAAACTGACCAATTTCGACCAGGATACCTCTGCTTAGAAAATTACTGGGGAGCGACACCTATCTTCAGAGCTGGTCGATTTTACAGTTAAGATGTTGTACAATTCTTTTGATGTATATCAAAGGATAAAAGTAGTCTACTTGTGTTATCTGCAAGGTGGCATGCACAGAGCCTCCAATTTTGTTGTGACACATTCCAAGGATGAAGAAGATCATCCTTGATACTCCCAGAGTTATGCCTTTTCACTCTCTGCACCCCCTGGAATATGTCATAGCAAAATCAAGCGCTCAGTGTTTGCCACCTTGTGGATGTGATGAGAAGACTACTTTGATCCTTTGATGTACTTTAAAAGAATCTTGCGGTGGTGTAATAGTAAAATTGACAGGCTTTGAAGTTGGGTCTCCCTCTTCTGTAATCTTCAAAGGACTGGTATCAGCCTAGCGATTGGTCAGGATTTTTTTTACCTGAGATCAATCAAACAGCTAGCTGCATGCCTTCACTTTTTGCTAAATGACATATTCCAGGGGTACAGAGGGGGAAAGTAAGCATAGCCCCTGGAGTATTGAGGATGAGAGAATATATGCGGAACCCTTAGATTTCGAAGGGGAATTCCAAGATAAAGATGTATACCGTAGCTGCATTCCAGTCCTCCAGTGTTGTGCGATGTTGTACACGTTGCTTCCCATGTAGGGAGTGGTGAATATTCTGATTGTCCTCATCTTTCAACAGGTAAAATGCCCTTCCTTTTTCAGCAGGACCTACATGTAAAGCATGAGGAACAATTCAAGACTTAACAAAATAAGGTTATATGGTAAGTGAAGTATCTTTACCTAAAAATCATTTCCTGTCCAAATCATAAAAGAACAATTATCTAATCTTGAAAACATATTACCTTTCAATCTGGCCTCTGTTAGTTTTATCAACCATAATGATAAATTGTTGGTATTTTTCATTAAGTTAAAGGGAGGTAATACAGATTGATTTTAGCACTTTCATATTGCTTAATGGATTTATTTCTATCTTGGGATTCTAAAAATGTTATCCTGGCATATGTTTCATATAATTTGAATAGAAGTTCATATTTTACACCTTAAACTATAATTGCTAACTTTATGGGTGAATGGCAAGATAAGTTGGAAGATCAAATTAAGCGCTTTATTTGACAGAATGATTTCATTCCCAGGTTGTTAAATCTCAAAATAGTATTTTCACCTTCTCTGACTCGTGGAGCTTTGAGTTCTGTCCCCTTTAAACTGCCTGACCGCAGATCATGCCAAACAGAGTATTGGAATCTGTGGGATGGCAGCTAAAAAACATGAAATTGTATAACATATATCTTTATCAATTGAAATGACATGTGGATGCAATATTTCATACAAGATGGATGTTATTCAGCTATAAATAGCTATTGTGTATCTGGAAATTTTCACCACACTTTCACTTCAACCTTTTTCGCCCTTCGTAAACATTTTTTTTAAAACTGACTTGAAATCTAACACCAACATTTTGGCATATTCCTTATTGATGTCACATTGCACTGGGAGGTTGTAGCTTTTAGGAGAATACCTTAGATGTATGTTTACAAAATTCTCCATATTTACCTCTGGAAGTTCACTGATTGGCCCCTGGAATTTTCTCTGTTGTTGTAGGTGTTTATAGGCGGGGACAATTGCTAGAGGGACACCAGCTGACGACAGAGCGACATTACTGCCGGTCTCCCCACTCACAGCACTCTCCGCGTTGATTGACACACTATAGAGATTGGAAAACAAAAAATCATACATATTTACACAATCAAATCAGAGCTTCTGTTGAAACCGTATTCAATAGGGAATTTTTAAGTGAATAACCAGGTTTATACTCATATTGGACTTGTACCACAGAATAAGATCTACATTTAAGTCTGTGCTTGTACTAATATCTTAATATTAAATCTTGAAGCTGAGCAAGGACATTATTAGTATTTCAATGTTTCTTGTTCTGATCAGTATAGACCAGCAGTCCAGGAATTATTTAGGTGTTTGGACTTTGAGGGGTGGCTGGAGTATTTTCACAGATTACATGTGCCCACTGGGAAAATTTACCATTAAAAGAAACTGTACATACTGTAACAGGAAAGGGAAAAGTGTGCATTCCCTCTAGCGTGAAGCTAAAAGGTGACCATAATCCTTATGTACAATTAAAATCTGCCACGCTACTCCACCCTTTTTAAATGTGTTTGCCTTCGAACACCGGTACCACAACCCATGCAGGTTCTAACTCCCCATCACCACAGGTAGTGCCATGGACACCATTTGTAACAGGAAACAGAGTACTCAGTGCTTTCACAGGGGATCGAGTCTTAGATCCCTGACTTCCTAGTGGGATGCATTACCATTGAGCTAAAGGGAAATTCCCTCTAGCTTGAAGCTAGAAGGCGACCCCAATCCTATGTAAAATTAAAACCTGCCACACTACTCCCCCGTTTAAATGTGTTCATCCTTGAACACCACAACTCAGGTTCCTACTCCCTGTCATCACAGGGAGGGCCACAGACACTATTTGTACCAGAAAAGAGAATAGTGTGCCTCCACCGGGGATCAAACATGCGATCCCAGCTAGCTACAGACTTCCTAGTCAGACGCTCTAGTTCTACCACTAGAAGGCGACTGTAATCCTATGTGAAATTTGAACCTGCCACAATACAATTAGAAATATCCAGAGCATTTAGTAGGTGGTCTGATGCACGTTTCTCTTGGCATCCACACTCTTTAAAATTATTGGATTTGAGCAAGGCTTACAGTTTATGGGAGAGGGAAGGTACGATTCAAGCTGATGTACTGTATGCATGAAACACTAACACGTCCCAAGGCTAACGCATCACTCAAGATCACACGAGGCTTATTTTTCACTCACAGTCGCTGTATATGCACCTGGTGATGCTAAGATTGCTCAGAGGCAGATCACCCGGATGTTTACATTTTGACATCAACGTAGCATTTAATTGTTATTGGATTCAACTTAACCAATAAATTAATAATAAATAACGTTATGTACACTTAATGTAAAGTAACTGCATGTCGTGTTTAACAAGAATCAAAACCATAACAGCGCGCATTGGTGTTTAAAATAACAAAATACAAGCTTAAGTTTTCAATAGAAACAGATGAATTGGGGGTAGGGGGGCGGGGGGTCAAATCTCTTTTGGAAATCAAAATGTTGCAATTCTTCTGTTAGTTAAAATGGCCAACATAATGACATACAATGATGTTGTCAGTAGAAAACGTACAGATCAAATAATTCAATAATAATTCATGAGTGTTTTACTTCCGTTTAAAGTTGAACACTTACCTATCCGACATTTTCTGCAGGTGCTTGCCAACTGTGTAATCATGTGTACTACGTCATAGAATGTGTACTTTTGGGTACTATACTAATCACCAGCTATGATTGCATAAAAGTCCAACAGTACGCGAACCATTAACACAATACGAAGGGGAACTGTCAATTAATTTTTTTCTCCAAATCCCAACCATACATTTTTGTTCCTACATTTGATCAGTTATGTCAAATTATTTTAAATGATATTTTGTTTCTATTATCATATTTGACCGGATTTTTTTTGCAAGTTAATGCAACAAGGATGGGAAAACAGACCATTAGAAACTGTTATATTTATTCCTGTCACTAGATACCTTATTCTAAAATGCTGTTGTGTACCTTTCTCATCACTCAATGCACGTGAGCAACTCGATGAAATAAAATTCGCACATACTTTTAGCTGTAGGAAAACTGTATAGTGCTGATTGTTAAAGGGAAGCAACTCGTAGTATCGAGTGGAAGCATATTCTTACTGTTTTGTACCGGTGAATAGATTGTTTTGATGTAAAACGAGATGTGTAGGAAGCGTGTACTGAGCCCACGAACAAATGGTACGACAGTAGTGGGCTGACATGTAAATTCCAATTCTAATTTTATAGAAACTGCAGGTGTTGTTAAAATCGCTACCAAGAGTTGTCGTTCCTTACAATCAGTGCGTGTATAACCAGTCCAAAAACGACTCCTTCATTCTGCAATGAACAGCCGAGTTAATAATGTACATCATGATTTTCAAAACAATCTCAAACGCATCTACAGAAAAAAAATACACCAATATCATCACCTTAACCATGTCAGTCATTCCGGCATAGAAAATTCCGTGCGATATAATTGACAACTTGATTCGGGATAATAACTTCCATTTAATTTGGGGACCATCAAGGCAGCCTTTATGCGTATATTTCGATATTCTATTAAAATCGTGTAAATGGAAGTTTATCAAAATTGAACTTAAACTTAAATTCTGTACATCGCCAGCATCATCGCACGGTCGATCAGCTTTCCATTTCGCTGTAGTCTACATATTAGGATTTTACACGAGTTTCCATTTCATATGATTTTTATGAAACGAGTCTAAGAAATTTCAATTTTGCGAGCTTCTGGCCAACTGAAATGAAAAATTCGTGACGATTTTCATGAATTTCATATGAAATGAAAACGAGTGTAGGATCCTTTTTATCACATAATCAAGATTAGAATATTTCAAACATAGATTTCATTCTTTTGAACTTAAGGATGTACACCTCTGAGAAGTCAACAAATTCCTGTATTAAACTTTTTTTTTCTTATATGGATTTTTGGAAAAAGGAGTTAATGGCATAGAAAATGCAAAAAAACCCTATATGTCCGTGTATTCGTTTTTGTGCTAGGATCGGTCAAAGATACCAATTTAACACAACATGTGATTTTACGTGATATTTTTGGTTTTGACCATTTGCAGAACAAATTCATACAATTTCTTCTTCTTTTAACTCAGAAAGCTACCCCTACCCCCTATTTTTTAATGAAAAAATACTATTTTTTTACCAATTTTTTGCAGATTAAACGCTTGATATCAAAAGTTCTGCTATTAACCTTTTTTTAATATTTAATGAATTAAATGAAAATGTGTTTCTCTTTCCAAAACATCTACAAAAATGGAGGGTCAGTGAGCTTCTTTTTTTGTCCCATTATCATTTGTGTTATTTTTTTCACCTTTTTCGGGGTCAAAAATCAAAAGTGCCTCAGTTACACTAAATGTGTAAAAAAAATACCAATAATGTATAATTTTCCAGTTTGTTGCATATTATTTTTATCATATTAAAATTATAAAGTTGTACAGCAAAATTGGACCTGCTGCAATTAAAAATGGCGACACATTACAATTTAAGTGATCAACCTAGTGTCAAAAAAGGTGAAATTTGGCCTTTTTTGAAGCGCAAGAAATACACATTTTCAAAGTAGCCGCCGAATAGGTAATTTTTGTAAATTCTTGTAAATAAAGTTCTACAAACAACAGGCATCTAGTCTATTGACATATTTTCCAGATGCGTGTTTGCTAATAAACTTGATCATAATTTGTTAAATATTACAAAAACCCATTAAACCAGATCAAAACGAGACTCTAACGTGATTGAAACCTCAGAAGAGTACATCCTTAAATACCACTGATGAGTTCTAAAAAGGAGACATTATCAAATAGTGCAATAAAACATTATTTTTTTTGGCTTTCTGTTTCGACAAACATTTTTTTTTAAATAAACGCTTCTTTATTTCGCATTTCAAGTGATTATATTCTGCTTATCCGTAGCATATATATATAGCGGATTTATATGCAGATTTTGCACTGAACTTGATATAATTTAAGCATATGGCATATATAATTATATATGTGAGTTTATATTTTTGCATCAATATATGCGTATTTAAAATCGGGGGAAATCAGCATTTTTAAACCAAGACATGATAATTAAACATATATCTCTTGTCTAGATCTGTGGTAATCCTCACCAATCTTTGCTGTCACGCCCACCAGAAGGTCAACATGTTGACGAAGCTACAGGTATGTATCAAAGGTATTTTCAATAAAGAAAACTTAACAGTCTGATTATGAATGTTTTATATGAATTGAGATATACAATTAATTGATCTTTTATGAAAGTTTCAAATTTTTAATGTTAAAAAGATGATGTTTGAACTTTTAATTACCTCTCTATATCGTATCTTTGGCCTAGAAACATAAATAAAATACCTATTACACTTTAAGTGTGTCAGTTAAATATCAAACTTACCTCTCCGTATCTAATCTCTGATATGACATAATACGTATTGTAGGTTTAGAGCACGTAAATACACTTTTTTATGCATATTCACCCCATCGCACTTTCATGATTAGAGTAACAAGAGATAACACACAAGCATTCACGCACACTACAGATACAAGTACAGATAGGAGTTGTCACGAGCAGGTCAGAATGAAATGTGGTTAATTAATGGGGTCTTTTTTTTCATTAGGTGAATAATGCAACCCTTTCGCGTATCCGTTTCAACCATTCTGTCTGTTTTTGAATATAACATTTTCGGGTATAAATCCTGGCGGACCTGCAAATGTTTATACAGGCCTTGCAAGGGTTTGTCAAGGCTCGCAGGAAAGCAGCATCAGATTACTAGGAGTAGGTCCGACCTTATTTCATTAACACACAATTCTGGTCCAACCGATTCAACCGTTTTGATAAACACCGCGATGCTGTTCAGTGTTTTTTGTTCTCATAGCTACAAGATCATACGGACTTTTGGTGTCCTTCTTACTTGTTTAACATCCAACTTTCCAAGGTCGAAAACATTGAAGTATTGAACTTCATCTGTTTATAATGGTGCATGCATTTCATGGTGGGCGGTAGCTATAGCGTTTCTTGGAGATATTCCGAACATATTACAAGAACATTGTAAAAGAGATAATGTCATTCCACATGGGGCAGACTAACGAAAACCTTCGAATGTCCATCACAATCTTAAGAATCATAGGAATCAGCCTTGCGGGGAAAAGAAGAAACAAACAAAAGGATAGGAGTAATACTGAACACTTTTCCGACTACCGCTAAACTAACTAACATCAGCTGACTATATGGTACTTCAAACCATTGAGATGATGCAGAGTGTCCTGTGATCACTACATCGATTGAAAAGGAAAGAAGACACTTCCCAATATAGTAATAACGTACCATATTGGGACCCTTCTGTCTAAGTGATACGAGCGAAGCCATCGTCACCCCCCCC